>NC_090938.1:41018273-41328122 GCF_040938575.1 Ambystoma mexicanum
AGAGAGGAGGGGAACACAACAGAAACAGAGACAATGCCGGAAAAACCATTACAACTAATGCCTGGTGACCTTATATATGTCAGAAGTTTTGTGCGAAGGTGGAATGCACCACGTTTCCATGGCCCTTATGAGGTAGTGTTTTGCACACCCACAGCAGTAAAGGTAAAGGGCCTACGATACTGGGTGCATTTGACAGACGTACGCAGAGCTTATAGCGCCGCGGAAGGTGAGGTACAGGACGGGGCACAGACAACTGCGGACAATGAAGTTGTGCAGAATGGATGATGGAAATTTTGTGTGCATTAAGTGTTGAACACTGAACACGAATGGCGCACGACATGCGTACTGAAATGAACATGTGTATATACATATATATATATAATTTTTGCAACTTTTGAAGGTTTTTTTAGTAATTTTTGAGTTTTGGAGAAGTTTTCTTTTCTCTCTCTCTCTCTCTCTCTCTCTCTCTCTCTCTCTCTCTCTCTCTCTCTCTCTCTCTCTCTCTCTCTCTCTCTCTCTCTCTCTCTCTCTCTCTCTCTCTCTCTCTCGACTTTTCTCTTTATGTATGAAATAATGTACTGATAGTAATATTTGTAAAGTTACCTTGTCTGTGGACATACCCCCTCCTTCACCCACTCCCATACTTTGCCGATAAATTTCACAACGTTCTAAATGTTTACATGCGTGTACTTAATGCACTTTTATGTCTCAAACAGGATTTACTATGGCATCGGATGGGCAGCCTGCAACTAATAGATTTGTTAGATTTAGAGAAATGTTAGTGGATAGATTGACATATTCATACGAATGCGGTTTATCAATGTGTGTTATTGTGTTCTTCATCTCCATATTATGCCTAATGACACATTGGGTCATAGCGTTCATCTCTACTGAGATGAACGAGGGGGGAGGGGGGAGTAACACCACCCTTGCCCCTGGCACGAATTCAATTACAAATATGAATATTAAAGAAGGTGATTTTTTGATCTGGGATGGATCCCGTCTTGTATGGGGCTACTACACTGCACCACCCACTGCTACCCCGTCACGACCAAAAGATAAAGATATGGAAAATGACACAATGTCCCTACCTGAAATATATAACAGCCCCACTACCCTTCCCGCCCCGATACAAAACAGCGACTTGTTGTTTATTGAGGAAAATGGAAAAGTAATTACAATGACAGAACACAAGTCCCTATATAAAGAATTGGAAAAGGGGGGAGGGAATGAGAAAGGGGGGCCTATTCTTACAGCTATCGAAACTATAAGGTATAGGAGGGGGGAGAGAAGTAGGCGAAAAAGAGAGACAAGCAAGAGGGGGTATGATGAGTATTATGGGTTAGGATTAGACAAGATGGAAGACCCACGACACCCCCACCAAGCAAATAAATGGTATGCAGATATGAGTACAACAGCTAAACAGACAACTAATGAAAGCTGCTATGTCTGTTCGCTCATCCCCCATGCATCAGGTACACCCAAAGTGTTGTTGCCAAGAGAATTGCCCATTGTGAATGCCCAATGTCTCCTTCATCTCACGCTGTGTAGAATAAAGAACACCTTTCAAGCACACGATGTCTCTTTCAAAATAATACAGGACAACAAAACGTGCTATTCAAAAGAGTCTGGAGTGGTCTGTCCTAAAGAACCTTTCTTTGCAATACAAGGGACGCTGTTTTCAGAAAACAAATGGAAAGATGAAGAAGTACTGTGCAAAGCGGAAGCACTGAGAGGTGTCCAACCAGACAAACTGCGATGGATGGAAAAAACGTGCTTACCAATATGGAAAGAACACATCTCTAAACTAACATGGGTAACAGCGATGGAGAAACCCTTCAAGCTACAAAGTGAAATACAAAACGAACTATGTTTCAAGGGGGAAGGAAAAGTGGCAATGGGAACGAACAAAAACTGTAACAAAACTCTCACCATCCCAGACATGAAAAAAGGAACAGCAGCACTAATGGACACATACTGGGTGTGCGGGAATCAGGCTTACTTGCACCTTCCCCAGGCATGGAGTGGCAGCTGCTCAATGGCCACTTTGCATTCGGCCCTAATGGTGATTCCAGAAAGCCACGTCGACAAAAATAAAAAAACGCAAGGAAACATGAACAAGGACGAGACGTTTCCCACTGCAGAAGCACACCTCTATGTCCTGTCCTCCGGAGGGAAAGAAGAGGAGCTATCACGGAACAAGCGAGCATCAAACTACATATCACAAGCGTCATCCGATTTATTGGCACAGATCCCAGACAGGTATCGCCTGTTCAGCTCCGTGGAAACATTTTTTGCATCTCTGGTCTCAAGTGTCCAAGCAAGAGCAAATGCAAAATGGCTCCAGATCACACGGTGGGAACTGATCCAGCTGGCCAATGACACTGAAGAAGGATTCAACATAATAAAGGTGGAATTACGAGCTCTGCGACTAATGACCATGCAGAACAGGTATGTTCTGGACCTGCTAACAGCAATCGATGGAGGTGTTTGCCGGAAAATAGGAAGTGCGTGCTGCACGTTCGTACCTTCTGAAGACGCAGAAAATGGGTCCCTGTCCCACGTCATTGAAGCAGTCCATAACCTGGGAGAGAAAATGAAGCTGGAAGGTGGGGCTAAAGACAGCTCATGGTTCGACAATATCTTCTCCTGGGTTCCCTCCTGGCTTGGAATGACGATGAAATTATTGATACCGGTTGCGGTGGTCCTCCTCGTGGTGTTCTGCCTGTGCCAGGTGGGCCTTCGATGTTGTGCTAACGCAGTCCCTAACGGTGCGATGATGATGGTGACAATGGGCAACTCAGGTGGTACAATTAAGGCAACACAAGAAGTACATGTACAGACAGGACCGGATGATACTCCCAGATACCAGTTAGTGCCTATGTGCCGTGATAAGTACATAGTAGACAAACTATGGCACACCACTATCAAAGAACCCCGAGATGTGGAACTGGAATGGTATGAGGAGGTCTGGGTGGACTTGGAAGAGACGGGTGACTGTATATATTTAACCTGTACCCCAGATGAGTACGCTAGAAGAGGTGAGAGCTTGAGGGGGGTATGCAGAGCCTGGATGCCTAGAAAAGGAACACCTGCATGGGATGACGCAGTGATAGAGGAGCAGGAATGCAGAAGATTAGAAGAGCTAAAGAATTCGTTACTTTAGTAACAAAAGGGGGGAAATGTAGGGGAGGACTGGCCGCGAGGCCCTCCTCACCTGCAGCCTTCTCCCCAGGTGAGGACCATGACTCGGTGGCCGTCCCCTCATGCCACCCGGGCCCAGGTGGAGGAGGGGTCACCCGCTGACGACATTGCCCACACATATCCGTTCCCTGCATATACCCAAATTCAGTTAGGCCTAGAAGCCATCTTGTTTAGCAAACATGGCGTGAGTTCAGCACACTGTAGCGAGGCCCCCACCTTTGGAGGACCTTTCATGCATCTCTGCCGCCGCAGTAGCCTTGGTAGATCCGCTGCGAGCGCGTTCCCATGAGAAAGTCGGATATGAACTAACCCGAGATGCTAACATTGTAACATTAGTCTCATCCACAATGTAATATCGCACCCGGTATGACCTGGTCCGCGAGGCCGGGGTGACGGGAAAAAAGCTGAAGCATCACTATCTGAAGAAAGTAGAAAATAATTCAAGTATTGGCATTAACAAACTACCTCGGGTTAAACAGATCATGTAAACTGTGAATAAACCATAAAGATGTAACGTTACATGATACCACCCTAGGTCTGGACTAGTGCTGCTACAACCACAGAGAAAGATGTCGGCCAAATGTATAGCCTTTACTTACTCATATATGTTTCCTTAATCACCTAACGCAACGAGCATCAATTTCTGTAGGCCATAACCTAGAACGACCTCGTGTAACGGTTAATGTACATAAAATAATCACATCATGTAGTAAATATAATGTTAGGTAACGAAAAGGTACTCGGACCGACTGTATTAAAGAAATGTGTAACGAAATGGAAATATACATGTGTGTTTAAATAACATCAAAATAAGGCGGAACATTATAAAAGTTCTGCATTTAAAAGTTAGCAACGCACGAGGAAAAAACCTTTGCGAGTATATGCAACGCCATTCTCCCTCCCACCCGGCCAAGCCTGCCAGATAAGGAAGCTAAGGCCTGTGCCGCGCTCCCTCACCTCCCCCAACCAAGCTGGAGCCGCTTCAGAGAGTCAGAGGCCCCGGTACCGCATCCAAGGCCACAGCCCACCACCTGGGTTATTTACAGCACGGTAATAAACCCACGTTTTGAATCCTCTGATCTACCAGCACCCTCTCGTAAAATCCACAACCCTCCCCCTAGACCACCCCAAGAACGACCCCCATCACTGGGACAAGACACAGAGACCCATTTATATAATAACTTCTGACGCGGCAGACAGGCATGTACCAGTCGTCTCAGGCCCCAAAACTCAGCCCCTCGACCTAGAATACCGGTCAATAGGACACAGGTAAATCTCATCCTAACCGACAATCACCGGACCTCTCAAGAGGTGCATTCCTCATGCGTTGCGTTTATTGTATAAGACAAACTGCTGAGCAATTTATTGATGTACTTAGATGTCGTTTCTTGAATAACTGCAGTGTGCATGGCCTAGGGCAAACGAGTCAGGAGAGGTATTCATCTTTGTCACAGGCTGCCCCAGCATACCAACACCGCTCGGATGACCTCAAGCTGGCCTGCCAGGCCCAACCCAACCCACGAGGCTGACCAGTGACGTCCTCACGCCAAGACCAACCGCGCTGCAGCAACACCTATAGTTAGTCGACGCCACCCAATCCCAATTAACTTGTGCCCCCTATAGTGTGTAGGTTCTGATGACGTTTTTTGTATTAGAAATACGCCTGTCTTTGCTATTGTCAGACAGAGCGCTCTCGGAGGTTGCAGAGTTCTTTGCATGCCCTATTCTTTGGATAAACTCCCACTTACGCTCACCCGCACTCTGTCTTGGTCTTATTCCCACTACGGGAGAGTCCCTTATTGTCTCTCATTGCGGGGAGGATCGTGCTGAAATTGGGGGCGCTTCCTTTCACCTTTTATCATTGGGTAATAATTGTATTTTCACTGTGTTGCAACTAACCAACGATCCACGACCTTGCAGAGATAAGCCTGCTGTTCCGTCCATGTTACCAAACTTGGACAAGGACATTTATAATTGACTTGTGTTTCCAATCTGCTCGGATCCCTTCTGGTGTACTAGAGGTGTGGGGCTGATTGATGGTTTAGAAACCGATATTCATCCCTGGACCACTGGTGCCCCGGAAGTTGATTATTCACAAAGGCGCCTAACTTACCTCCAGCTCCTAGCTGGAGGTATCTCAGGTGCCCCACCAGCCAACTTGTAGTTGGCCGTGTGGTTATATGCCAGTAAATATCATTACAATAACATTATTACTGCACTGGCCAACTTGTAATAAGGCCCATAATACCTTTTTGTTTAAAAAAAAAGCAAAATCAGCAGAACGCTCATCGGTATCCCATTGCTTCCATGAAGCAAATGACTTCGATGTAATTTACTTAGTGGAAATTACTTTGAAAACCCTTCGAAATGTAGATATGTTTGTGAGGATAGGACTAAAGGGGGTGCGGGGAGGGGCTGGGCTGCAAGTGTCGGGAAGGGGTTTGGGGGGACCGCCCTCCAGAAAAAAAGCATTTTTAAGTGTTTTTTCAAAGTAATTTCAACAAAATAAATTGCATTGAAGTAATTTACTTTGCATTGATGACAAGGAACCCCGTCATCAACACCTCCATGTTGGACAAATATCTGCTCTCCATCTCTGCCTGCACAACTTCACTCCCCTTTCCCTCAAGGATCTCGCAGATACACTTGCCTCCCTCAAACCCACTGCTTACAAAGAGGATCCAAACAGTTCACTGGCCCAGCACTCAATGTACTCCTCGGTTTCATAACCACGTCCCTCGTTGAGGGCTCATTCCCAGACACACTCAAGACAGGCCTCCTACGGCTCTGATAAAGAAGCCCACATTCGACTCAAAGGACCTCGCTAACTACAGACCTATCGCAAGCCTCTCGGTCATCGGGAAGCTAATAGACAATGTTGTCAAAACCCAACTATTAGCTCAAATCAAACAACACGGCCTCCTCTGTGAATACCAGCCCACCCCCCAATAGCCATACTGCCACCCAGCATTTCAATTGCCCAATAAAGGTGACTCGTGCCCCCTAGTTCGCTTGGACCTCTCAGCTGCACTCGACACTGTTGACAATACCATCAGACCCTCCTCGCTGACATCGACACTGTCGACCATCAGACCCTTGTCGCTCATCGACACTGTCGATGATACCATCAGACCCTCCTCGCTGACATCGACACTGTCGACCATCAGACCCTCCTTGCTGACATCAACACTGTCGACCATCAGACCCTCCTCGCTGACATCGACACTGTCGACCATCAGACCCTCCTCGCTGACATCAACACTGTCGACCATCAGACCCTCCTCGCTGACATGATGAGTTTCTCTGGTACTGTCCTAAAATGGTTCACTTTCTACCTATCAGGCAGACATCAAGCCAGATAAATGGGTCCATTCAGATTCAAAACAATCATTGTTGCATGTGGGGTCCCCCAAGGGTCCATCCTGTCCCCAATCATCTTTAACCTATGTATAGAACATCTGGGAATATTCCTAAAAGACCCAAACATAGTCATTCATAAAAACGTCGATGATACCCAGTTGGACTTTAAGATCAAAGACTCCAAGGGCATCACCCGCCTCTCTGAGGATCTGGATGATGAATGCCTGACATTAGCTTAACTCCACCAAGATCAAATCTTTCCTCACTGTCCCACTGCCAAACAACTGAATTTCCAAAAGTGCATGATGATATGCAAATGCAAGGATTCATGCAGCAGCTGTCAGGCTCAGCCAAATCCCTGGGCTTCATTGTCAACAGCAGGCGCTTCTTCCAAAACCATACAGTCAAGAAAGCTGAAACAGCCTGGCTACAGATCGATACACTCTGCAAAATCAAACCCTTGACCCCCCCAGCAGGACTTCGCACTGATGGTACAGGGTCTCGTGATCCCCCACATTGACTGGGGAAACAGCCTCCTAACCGGGCTCCCAGCCACGCATCCTGCCCCCATCAAGACGGTCCATGGTGCCACAGGCCCGCACAAATTTAAACACGAGCTTCACAGGCTGCCTCTCTCTGCCAGGATCCTAACACAAGCTTCTCCGGCTGCCCCTCTCTGCCAGGATCCTAGCATGAGCTTCACCAGCTGCCCCTCTCTGCCAGGATCCTAACACGAGCTTCACTGGCTGCCCCTCTCTGCCAGGATCCTAACACAAGCTTCACCGGCTGCCCCTCTCTGCCAGGATCCTAGCATGAGCTTCACTGGCTGCCCCTCTCTGCCAGGATCCTAACACGAGCTTCACCAGCTGCCCCTCTATGCCAGGATCCTAACACGAGCTTCACCGCCTGCCCCTCTCTGCCAGGATCCTAACACGAGCTTCACCGCCGCCCTTCTCAGCCAAGATCCTAACACGAGCCCCGACTGCCCCTCTCTGCCAGGATCATAATACAAGCTTCACTGGCTGCCCCTCTCTGCCAGGATCCTAGCACGAGCTTCACCGGCTGTCCCTCTCTGCCACGATCCTAGCACGAGCTACACCGGCTGCTCCTCTCTGCCAGGATCCCAACACAAGCTATACCGGCTGCCCCTCTTCGCCAAGATCCTAATACGAGCTTCACTGGCTGCCCCTCTCTGCCAGGATCCTAACACGAGCTTCACTGACTGCCCCTCTCTGCCAGGATCCTAATACGAGCTTCACCGGCTGCCCCTCTCCGCCAGGATCCTAACACAAGCTTCACCGGCTGCCCCTCTCTGCCAGGATCCTAACATGAGCTTCACCGCCTGCCCCTTTCCGCCAGGATCCTAACACGAGCTTCACCGCCTGCCCCTCTCTGCCAGGATCCTAACACAAGCTTCACCGCCTGCCCTTCTCTGCCAGGATCCTAACACAAGCTACACCGACTGCCCCTCTCTGCCAGGATCCTAACACGAGCTTCACCGACTGCCCCTCTCTGCCTGGATCCTAGCACAAGCTACACCGGCTGCCCCTCTCTGCCAGGATCCTAATGCAAGCTTCACCGGCTGCCCCTCTCTCCCAGGATCCTAACACGAGCTTCACCAACTGCCCTTCTCTGCCAGGAGCCTAACAAAAGCTTCACCCCTCTCTGCCAGGATCCGAGCATGAGCTTCACCGGCTGCCCTTCTCTGCCAGGATCCTAACACGAGATACACCGACTGCCCCTCTCTGCCAGGATCCTAACACGAGATACACCGGCTGCCCCTCTCCACCAGGATACTAACACGAGCTACACCGGCTGCCCCTCTCTCCCAGGATCCTCTCACAAGCTTCACCGGCTGCCCCTCTCTGCCAGGATCCTCTCACAAGATTCACCGGTTTCCTCTTTCTGCCAGGATCCTAACACGAGCTTCACCGGCTGCCCCTCTCTGCCAGGATCCTAACACAAGCTTCACAGGCTGCCCCTCTCCGCCAGGATCCTAATACGAGCTTCACTGGCTGCCCCTCTCCGCCAGGATCCTAACACAAGCTTCACTGACTGCCCCTCTCTGCCAGGATCCTAACACAAGCTTCACCGGCTGCCCCTCTCTGCCAGGATCCTAACACAAGCTTCACGGGCTGCCCCTCTCTGCCAGGATCCTAACGTGAGCTTCACCGGCTGCCCCTCTCTGCCATGATTCTAACACGAGCTTCACCGGCTGCCCCTTTCCGCCAGGGTCCTAACACAAGCTTTACCGGCTGCCCTTCTCTGCCAGGATACTAACACAAGCTTCACCAGCTGCCCCTCTCCGCCAGGATACTAACACGAACTTCACCGGCTGCCCCTCTCTGCCAGGATGCGAACAGGCATTTCACCGGCTGCCCTTCTCTGCCAGGATCCTAACACGAGCTTCACCGGTTGCCCCTCTCTGCCAGGATCCTAACACAAGCTTCACCGGCTGCCCCTCTCTGCCAGGATCCTAACACGAGCTTCACCGGCTGCCCCTCTCTCCCAGGATCCTCTCACAAGCTTCACCGGCTGCCCCTCTCTGCCAGGATCCTCTCACAAGATTCACCGGTTGCCTCTTTCTGCCAGGATCCTAACACGAGCTTCACCAGCTGCCCCTCTCTGCCAGGATCCTAACACAAGCTTCACAGGCTGCCCCTCTCCGCCAGGATCCTAATACGAGCTTCACTGGCTGCCCCTCTCCGCCAGGATCCTAACACAAGCTTCACTGACTGCCCCTCTCTGCCAGGATCCTAACACGAGCTTCACCGGCTGCCCCTCTCTGCCAGGATCCTAACACGAGCTTCACTGGCTGCCCCTGTCTGCCAGGATCCTAACGTGAGCTTCACCGGCTGCCCCTCTCTGCCAGGATCCTAACACGAGCTTCACCGGCTGCCCCTCTCCGCCAGGGTCCTAACACAAGCTTTACCGGCTGCCCTTCTCTGCCAGGATACTAACACAAGCTTCACCGGCTGCCCCTCTCCGCCAGGATACTAACACGAGCTTCACCGGCTGCCCCTCTCTGCCAGGATCCGAACAGGCGCTTCACCGGCTGCCCTTCTCTGCCAGGATCCTAACACGAGCTTCACCGGCTGCCCCTCTCTGCCAGGATCCTAACACGAGCTTCACCGGCTGCCCCTCTCTGCCAGGATCCTAACACGAGCTTCACCGGCTGCCCCTCTCTGCCAGGATCCTAACACGAGCTTCACCAACTGCCCCTCTCTGCCAGGATCCTAACACGAGCTTCACCGGCTGCCCCTCTCTGTCAGGATCCTAACACAAGCTTCACCGGCTGCCCCTCTCTGCCAGGATCCTAGCACAAGCTTCACGGCCTGCCCTTCTCTGCCAGGATCCTAACACGAGCTTCATCGGCTGCCCCTTTATGCCAGGATCCTAACACGAGCTTCACCGACTGCCCCTCTCTGCCAGGATCCTAACACGGGCTTCACCAGCTGCCCCTCTCTGCCAAGATCCTAGCACAACCTTCACCGGCTGCCCCTCTCTGCCAGGATCCTAACACGAGCTTCACCGGCTGCCCCTCTCCGCCAGGATCTTAACACGAGCTTCACCGGCTGCCCCTCTCTGTCAGGATCCTAACACGAGCTTCACCGGCTGCCCCTCTCTGCGAGGATCCTAGCACAGGCTTCACTGCCTGCCCTTCTCTGCCAGGATCCTAACACGAGCTTCAGCGGCTGCCCCTCTCTGCCAGGATCCTAACACGAGCTTCACCAGCTGCCCCTCTCTGCCAGGATCCTAACACAAGCTTCACTGGCTGCCCCTCTCTGCCAGGATCCTAACACAAGCTTCACTGACTGCCCCTCTCTGCCAGGATCCTAACACGAGCTTCACCAGCTGCCCCTCTCCGCCAGGATCCTAGCACGAGCTTCACCGGCTGTCCCTCTCCGCCAGGATCCTAACACGAGCTTCACCAACTGCCCCTCTCTGCCAGGATCCTAGCACGAGCTTCACTGACTGCCCCTCTCTGCCAGGATCCTAACACGAGCTTCACCGGCTGCCCCTCTCTGCCACGATCCTAGCACGAGCTACACCGGCTGCTCTTCTCTGCCAGGATCCTAACACGAGCTTCACTGACTGCCCCTCTCCGCCAGGATCCGAATACGAACTTCACTGGCTGCCCCTCTTTGCCAGGGTCCTAACACAAGCTTCACCGGCTGCCCCTCTCTGCCAGGATCCTAACACGAGCTTCACTGGCTGCCCCTCTCTGCCAGGATCCTAACGTGAGCTTCACCGGCTGCCCCTCTCTGCCAGGATCCTAACACGAGCTTCACCGGCTGCCCCTCTCCGCCAGGGTCCTAACACAAGCTTTACCGGCTGCCCTTCTCTGCCAGGATACTAACACGAGCTTCACCGGCTGCCCTTCTCCGCCAGGATACTAACACGAGCTTCACCGGCTGCCCCTCTCTGCCAGGATCCAAACACGTGCTTCACCGGCTGCCCTTCTCTGCCAGGATCCTAACACGAGCTTCACCGGCTGCCCCTCTCTGCCAGGATCCTAACACGAGCTTCACCGGCTGCCCCTCTCTGCCAGGATCCTAACACGAGCTTCACCGGCTGCCCCTCTCTGCCAGGATCCTAACACGAGCTTCACCAGCTGCCCCTCATCGCCGGGATCCTAACACGAGCTTCACCGGCTGCCCCTCTCTGTCAGGATCCTAACACAAGCTTCACCGGCTGCCCCTCTCTGCCAGGATCCTAGCACAAGCTTCACGGCCTGCCCTTCTCTGCCAGGATCCTAACATGAGCTTCATCGGCTGCCCCTCTATGCCAGGATCCTAACACGAGCTTCACCGGCTGTCCCTCTCTGCCAGGATCCTAGCACAGGCTTCACCGCCTGCCCTTCTCTGCCAGGATCCTAACACAAGCTTCAGCGGCTGCCCCTCTCTGCCAGGATCCTAACACGAGCTTCACCAGCTGCCCCTCTCTGCCAGGATCCTAACACGAGCTTCACCGGCTGCCCCTCTCTGCCAGGATCCTAACACGAGCTTCAGTGACTGCCCCTCTCTGACAGGATCCTAACACGAGCTTCACCAGCTGCCCCTCTCTGCCAGGATCCTAGCACGAGCTTCAACGGCTGCCCCTCTCTGCCAGGATCCTAACACGAGCTTTACCGGCTGCCCCTCTCCGCCAGGATCTTAACACAGGCTTAACTGGCTGCCCCTCTCTGTCAGGATCCTAACACGAGCTTCACCGGCTGCCCCTCTCTGCCAGGATCCTAGCACGAGCTTCACCGCCTGCCCTTCTCTGCCAGGATCCTAACACGAGCTTCACCATCTGCCCCTCTCTGCAAGGATCCTAACACGAGCTTCACCGGCTGCTCCTCTCTGCCAGGATCCTAACACGAGCTGCACCGGCTGCCCCTCTCCGCCAGGATCCTAACACGAGCTTCACCGGCTGCCCCTCTCTGTTAGGATCCTAACACGAGCTTCACCGGCTGCCCCTCTCTGCCAGGATCCTAGCACGAGCTTCACCACCTGCCCTTCTCTGCCAGGATCCTAACACAAGCTTCACCGGCTGCCCCTCTCTGCCAGGATCCTAACACGAGCTTCACCGGCTGCCCCTCTCTGCCAGGATCCTAGCACGAGCTTCACCGGCTGCCCCTCTCCGCCAGGATCCTAACACGAGCTTCACCAACTGCCCGTCTCTCCCAGGATCCTAGCACGAGCTTCACCGACTGACCCTCTCCGCCAGGATCCTAACACGAGCTTCACCATCTGCCCCTCTCTGCCAGGATCCTAGCACGAGCTTCACCGGCTGCCCCTCTCTGCCAGGATCCTAACACGAGCTTCACCGGCTGCCCCTCTCCGCCAGGGTCCTAACACAAGCTTTACCGGCTGCCCTTCTCTGCCAGGATACTAACACGAGCTTCACCGGCTGCCCCTCTCCGCCAGGATACTAACACGAGCTTCACCGGCTGCCCCTCTCTGCCAGGATCCGAACACGCGCTTCACCGGCTGCCCTTCTCTGCCAGGATCCTAACATGAGCTTCACCGGCTGCCCCTCTCTGCCAGGATCCTAACACAAGCTTCATCGGCTGCCCCTCTCTGCCAGGATCCTAACACGAGCTTCACCAGCTGCCCCTCATCGCCAGGATCCTAACACGAGCTTCACCGGCTGCCCCTCTCTGTCAGGATCCTAACACAAGCTTCACCGGCTGCCCCTCTCTAACAGGATCCTAGCACAAGCTTCACGGCCTGCCATTCTCTGCCAGGATCCTAACACGAGCTTCATCGGCTGCCCCTCTATGCCAGGATCCTAACACGAGCTTCACCGACTGCCCCTCTCTGCCAGGATCCTAACACGGGCTTCACCAGCTGCCCCTCTCTGCCAGGATCCTAGCACGAGCTTCAACGGCTGCCCCTCTCTGCCAGGATCCTAGCACAACTTTCACCGGCTGCCCCTCTCCGCCAGGATCTTAACACGAGCTTCACCGGCTGCCCCTCTCTGTCAGGATCCTAACACGAGCTTCACCAGCTGCCCCTCTCTGCCAGGATCCTAGCACAGGCTTCACCGCCTGCCCTTCTCTGCCAGGATCCTAACACGAGCTTCAGCGGCTGCCCCTCTCTGCCAGGATCCTAACACGAGCTTCACCAGCTGCCCCTCTCTGCCAGGATCCTAACCCAAGCTTCACCGGCTGCCCCTCTCTGCCAGGATCTTAACACGAGCTTCACTGACTGCCCCTCTCTGCCAGGATCCTAACACGAGCTTCACCAGCTGCCCCTCTCCGCCAGGATCCTAGCACAAGCTTCACCACCTGCCCTTCTCTGCCAGGATCCTAACACAAGCTTCACCGGCTGCCCCTCTCTGCCAGGATCCTAACACGAGCTTCACCGGCTGCCCCTCTCTGCCAGGATCCTAGCACGAGCTTCACCGGCTGCCCCTCTCTGCCAGGATCCTAACACGAGCTTCACCAACTGCCCCTCTCTGCCAGGATCCTAGCACGAGCTTTACCGACTGACCCTCTCCGCCAGGATCCTAACACGAGCTTCACCATCTGCCCCTCTCTGCCAGGATCCTAGCACGAGCTTCACCATCTGCCCCTCTCTGCCAGGATCCTAACACGAGCTTCACCGGCTGCCCCTCTCTGCCAGGATCCCAACACGAGCTTCACCGTCTGCCCCTCTACGCCAGGATCCTAACACAAGCTTCACCGGCTGCCCCTCTCTGCCAGGATCCTAGCACGAGCTTTGCCACCTGCCCTTCTCTGCCAGGATCCTAATACGAGCTTCACCGGCTGCCCCTCTTTGCCAGGATCCTAACACGAGCTTCACCGGCTGCCCCTCTCTGCCAGGATCCTAGCACGTGCTTCACCGGCTGCCCCTCTCCGCCAGGATCCTAACACAAGCTTTACCAACTGCCCCTCTCTGCCAGGATCCTAGCACGAGCTTCACCGACTGCCCCTCTCTGCCAGGATCCTAACACAAGCTTCACCGGCTGCCACTCTCTGCCAGGATCCTAGCACAAGCTTCACCGGCTGTGCCTCTCTGCCAGGATCCTAGCACGAGCTACACCGGCTGCTCTTCTCTGCCAGGATCCTAACACGAGCTTCACCGACTGCCCCTCTCCACCAGGATCCTAATACGAACTTCACTGGCTGCCCCTCTCTGCCAGGGTCCTAACACGAGCTTCACCGGCTGCCCCTCTCTGCCAGGATCCTAACACGAGCTTCACTGGCTGCCCCTCTCTGCCAGGATCCTAACACGAGCTTCACGGCCTGCCCCTCTCCGCCAGGATCCTAGCACAAGCTTCAACGGCTGCCCCTCTCTGCCAGGATCCTAACACGAGCTTTACCGGCTGCCCCTCTCTGCCAGGATCTTAACACGAGCTTCACTGGCTGCCCCTCTCTGTCAGGATCCTAACACGAGCTTCACCGGCTGCCCCTCTCTGCCAGGATCCTAGCACGAGCTTCACCGCCTGCCCTTCTCTGCCAGGATCCTAACACGAGCTTCACCGGCTGCCCCTCTCTGCCAGGATCCTAACACGAGCTTCACCATCTGCCCCTCTCTGCCAGGATCCTAACACGAGCTTCACCGGCTGCCCCTCTCTGCCAGGATCCTAACACGAGCTTCACCGGCTGCCCCTTTCTGTTAGGATCCTAACACGAGCTTCACCGGCTGCCCCTCTCCGCCAGGATCCTAGCACAAGCTTCACCACCTGCCCTTCTCTGCCAGGATCCTAACACAAGCTTCACCGGCTGCCCCTCTCTGCCAGGATCCTAACACGAGCTTCACCGGCTGCCCCTCTCTGCCAGGATCCTAGCACGAGCTTCACCGGCTGCCCCTCTCTGCCAGGATCCTAACACGAGCTTCACCAACTGCCCCTCTCTGCCAGGATCCTAGCACAAGCTTTACCGACTGACCCTCTCCGCCAGGATCCTAACACGAGCTTCACCATCTGCCCCTCTCTGCCAGGATCCTAGCACGAGCTTCACCGGCTGCCCCTCTCTTCCAGGATCCTAACACGAGCTTCACCATCTGCCCCTCTCTGCAAGGATCCTAACACGAGCTTCACCGGCTGCCCCTCTCTGCCAGGATCCTAACACGAGCTTCACCGGCTGCCCCTCTACGCCAGGATCCTAACACAAGCTTCACCGGCTGCCCCTCTCTGTCAGGATCCTAACACGAGCTTCACCGGCTGCCCCTCTCTGCCAGGATCCTAGCACGAGCTTTGCCACCTGCCCTTCTCTGCCAGGATCCTAACACGAGCTTCACCGGCTGCCCCTCTCTGCCAGGATCCTAACACGAGCTTCACCGGCTGCCCCTCTCTGCCAGGATCCTAGCACGAGCTTCACCGGCTGCCCCTCTCCACCAGGATCCTAACACGAGCTTTACCAACTGCCCCTCTCTGCCAGGATCCTAGCACGAGCTTCACCGACTGCCCCTCTCTGCCAGGATCCTAACACAAGCTTCACCGGCTGCCACTCTCTGCCAGGATCCTAGCACAAGCTTCACCGGCTGTGCCTCTCTGCCAGGATCCTAGCACGAGCTACACCGGCTGCTCTTCTCTGCCAGGATCCTAACACGAGCTTCACCGACTGCCCCTCTCCACCAGGATCCTAATACGAACTTCACTGGCTGCCCCTCTCTGCCAGGGTCCTAACACGAGCTTCACCGGCTGCCCCTCTCTGCCAGGATCCTAACACGAGCTTCACCGGCTGCCCCTCTCTGCCAGGATCCTAACACAAGCTTCACCGGCTGCCCCTCTCTGCCAGAGTCCTAACACGAGCTTCACCGGCTGCCCCTCTCCGCCAGGATACTAACACGAGCTTCACCGGCTGCCCCTCTCCGCCAGGATACTAACACGAGCTTTACCAACTGCCCCTCTCTGCCAGGATCCTAGCACGAGCTTCACCGACTGCCCCTCTCTGCCAGGATCCTAACACAAGCTTCACCGGCTGCCACTCTCTGCCAGGATCCTAGCACAAGCTTCACCGGCTGTGCCTCTCTGCCAGGATCCTAGCACGAGCTACACCTGCTGCTCTTCTCTGCCAGGATCCTAACACGAGCTTCACCGACTGCCCCTCTCCACCAGGATCCTAATGCGAACTTCACTGGCTGCCCCTCTCTGCCAGGGTCCTAACACAAGCTTCACCGGCTGCCCCTCTCTGCCAGGATCCTAACACGAGCTTCACCGGCTGCCCCTCTCTGCCAGGATCCTAACACGAGCTTCACCGGCTGCCCCTCTCTGCCAGAGTCCTAACACGAGCTTCACCGGCTGCCCCTCTCCGCCAGGATCCTAACACGAGCTTCACCGGCTGCCCCTCTCTGCCAGAGTCCTAACACGAGCTTCACCGGCTGCCCCTCTCCGCCAGGATACTAACACGAGCTTCACCGGTTGCCCCTCTGTGCCAGGATCCTAACACGCGCTTCACCAGCTGTCCTTCTCTGCTAGGATCCTAACACGAGCTTCACCGGCTGCCCCTCTCTGCCAGGATCCTAACACGAGCTTCACCGGCTGCCCCTCTCTGCCAGAGTCCTAACACGAGCTTCACCGGCTGCCCCTCTCTGCCAGGATCCTAACACGAGCTTCACCGGCTGCCCCTCTCTGCCAGGATCCTAACACAAGCTTCACCGGCTGCCCCGGCTGCCCCTCTCTGTCAGGGTCCTCTTCAAAGCTGGTTGCATCCTGGACAGGGCAGTTTTAAATTGCACACCGACTTACCTGGCGGCCAACTTCCAGAACTCTGGAGGCTCTCTTGCCTCCCGTAGCAAGCCCATCCAACGATTGGAGTCAAAGCCAGCCAGAAAGAGCAGAAACGCAAACAGTCCTCCTCCTGCCACGCCCCAACCCTCTGGAACTCAGTCTGGATGCCGGCTCAGATCGCCCTGCTAGCCTCCAGTAAAACACTAAAAGGGCGGCTCTCCGTCAATACCCCCCACCAGACTAAAGCCACGTGTTTACGACCTTCTGCCAACAGTACTACACTCTTGCCCACAAGCATCAGGCCACACGCTGGCTTCCACGTGCTGTGAAGAAGCCCACTACCCTCCCTCGAGCTGCTCTCCATACACAATAAGAACATGCGGTGGGCACAGGAGATTGCCAGGCATCAGGGCAGGCCACCGGCAGCGCAGAGAACACGCAGCCCCCGTGCTGAGTGGGGGCAGGGCGCGCGGAGGGGCGCACGTCCCACTAGCTCAGGCCCTGGTATGCTGGATGCCGAGAACATGCCTGGCATTCCGTCGGGCCCTGTGCACGCCACATACTCAGGGACGTCATTTCACCAAAATGCCAGGGGTAGCGGAAGTGACATCACACAACCCTTGACCCCCTGACGACATCACAGGAAGTGATGTCATTTGACCCCGCCCCAAGGTGATATCGCGGGTAGCGATGGAACACGACATTTCACCCATTGACAAAACAGGAAGTGGCATCACATAGCATTGTACACTACGAAAAATATGGTTACGATATCACTATAGTATAATGTGATGTACATTTCATACAAGAATGGATCGCCATATGTATCGTTAAGATCAGTGTGTATAGGCCCATATTACCAAATTACTGTTTATGCAAGCAGACGTACAAGGCCAAACGATAATGATGTCGCTTGAGCGCTTTATAAAGAACAAATATACATACAATATCACCCAACCTGTGTTGCTACTCATTTATCGACCTCAGAAGGATAAAAGGCTGAGTTGAGGTGTTTAAGAACAGACCAAATCAGTGACTCACCCCCTGAAATGTGCCTGAAATAAACCTTTAATGAGTCTAGCAATTATTGTATGAATTCCAGAGAGACACATTATTTGGTATTCCTATTCTTTCTTATTTAGGGTCAGTGCTGAAAGTGTTAGACTTGTGGCCCTCCTGTTCTTATTTTTCTTATTTTTTCAAAGGGGCCTGAACAAGAAAGCCGGCCAATCCAGAAGTAAAAAGAGCCACAAGTCAGGAGCTTGCATTACAGTTTTTTTTTTTTTTCAGAGGTTGCAAGGGAGACCTCAGAGGTCGCAGTTGCGACCTCTGGCGATCCCTAAATGACGTCCCTGCACATACTCCCATGCCATATACATGTACAGGGTGTAAAGGGCGTGCACTATACACACAGCACGGAGAATGCAGAGCCCTGCAGGTACGGCCACAGTACACCCCACGCCTCGGCACTGCCCCCAGGAGGCAGGTCCTGTCTCACATTTCCTGTCTGTCAGGCGCTATGCTGCACCCGTAAATAGTGCTTCCCGCGGGCCTCCCTGCTTTTAGGCACGTGCAATGAATGCCAGCTCTTACTACCCAATTTAAAGGCACTCAATTCGTGGGCTTGAGTCGGCGCTGCCAAGATTCAAATTTGCGGAGTGCACGCTATCCCATGTGTGAGTGCAGCGAGCGCTCAACCCGCGAGCTATCCCGCCGAGCGGGACTTTGCTCAGCATGCGGGTGGTTCCCCACTCATTTGGGATTGTGTGGGCGAGTGTGTTCGAGCGTCAGTCTGCACGAGAGTGCGTGAGCGCACACTCACATATGTTTATGCAAGTGCCTGTGTGCGGCTTGAGGCTCGGCTCTGGGGGCACAGCGGTGTCTGCCCCGTGCTTCTGAGTAGATGTCGCTGCGTTTGCCAAGTGTTTGGGGGAGGGGCACCCTTAACAGCCAAAGGCGGTAACACAACGCGCATTATGTGATAGATATCCGTGTGTGTTTGTGTGTGTGTGTTTGTGTGTTTCTGTACGCCATGCAGAAGCCACATGGTGTGGAGGGTGAACAAGACACCGTCCACCTTTTAGACGGTGAAAAGTGTTTTTTTTTCATTGGGTTAAAAATGGACCTACGACGCTATCCATTGAAAGCCGGGGTTTTTTCTCACCAGGACACGGTGTTTTCATGAGAACATGTTGATACGTTTTTCTTGGCGGGGGAGTTTAAAAGGAGTGCGTCGATGCTGCCGAGGGGAGAATAATGAACCCGCCTCCCACGTGTTTTATTCGGTACATGTTTGTCAGGCGACAATAAATGTAATAGGTTAATTCCCGCAAAGAAGGGGGTGTGGGGCAGGGGAGTTCTGAAAGAGCTCCAGAAGATTAGAGGCCTAACGAAGGCCACCACCTACAATAATTCCTTTTAATCTTACTTACATGAAAGCAGGGAGCTGCTAGACTCAATCAGGACTCATCGACCATAAGAAGGATTCATTGCCTGAAGTGAAATGATTTAGGGTGAATGTGAAAAGACTATTTTCACAAGAATTCTGAATAAAGCGAGCGTCCATTCTTGGCTAGAGTTGACGATGAACCCGGGTCTGCCAATCAGGACTCACATTTTCGGTTCATTTGAATTTTTAAGGCACCGAATTGTCAAGAATTATCAAGTAATGCGTCCTCGATTGCTTCTTGTGAATTGAAATTAAAAAGATGAATTTAAAACAGAAATCATATGTTCAGATCAGGACCGCTCTTTTGAACCGAGCCTGTATTCCATGTGCAAGGCACGGACTTCAAATTAATAAATCACCCGCCATCGGCTAGAATTAAATTAAAACAACCACAAAATACAGGATTCCCTTCTGCGTTCAGCTGTAATCATTTTCGAGGCACAGCTTTGAGATCAAGCATTCACTAGTTGCAGAATGAAAGTGAAGGAGATGGATCAAAATCAAGAGTCATCTTTCCAAAATTAGGATCCATCTTCTGGGACGAATCGAAACCAAGAGTCATCTTTCCAAAATTAGGATTCATCTTCCGGGACAAATCGAAATCAAGAGTCATCTTTCCAAAATTAGGATTCATCTTCCGGGACGAATCGAAATCAAGAGTCATCTTTCCAAAATTAGGATCCATCTTCCGGGACGACTCGAAATCAAGAGTCATCTTTCCAAAATTAGGATCCATCTTCGGGATTCGCTGCTTTTATTTTGTTTAAAGGTCATGATTTCAAATCAAACAATTATAGGCTATCAGAAAATCACTCCTTGATTAGTACATGCTGCAATCACAGCCGCTCACTGAAACACCTATCTAGGCAGTGGTCGAAGTGTACAAAAAGAAGTAGTGTGTCTAGGTTACCCTTATGAGAGCGCACATTTCAATGAATCGGGCCCTATGTACTCGATCTCCCTGGAGTGCCTTGTGGGCTTCATGCTTCCCAGTGAAGAAAATCTGTGGGCACCCTTACAAGGCCTTACACACGGCTAATCTGGCTTCTGGTGGACCGTAAGCCTCCGGAGATACTGAGCTCCTCCGTCAAGATGAAACCAAAAACTGCTCTGCCAGTACTTTTTTTATTTTTATGGTGCAGAGTAACAAAACCAAAGGAAAAAGTTATTGACTCCTGCGAGAACATCTAAATCAAGGCAATGGACAGCATGCAGGACTCATCTTCCAGTCAGGATTCGCCATCTAGTTTGAAATTATCTTAAGTGATTGTGTTATTGATCTAAAATCAAGACTTGAGAAGAATCCAGGCAAGGGATTATTATTGATCACTGGTGCAGAATCAAAACGACGGCCATGATGTCATGACTCCGATGCCAAAATCAGAATTCATTTCCTCAGCAAATCAGTCTACTCATTTTAATTGTGTTTGGCTACTTTTATCTAGAAGCTAACCGTTGTTCTGCGAAATAAGCGTGCTATGAACACAACTGAGTTAATTAAAACGGTATAAATATACAATTAAATATGACTTTTTAAAGCAGACAGAAGCTGTGTTGTACTGGACATGTGCACATGGGCAAAGCAGCGGGGTTGGATATTACAGTTACAGAAGTGAGGGGGGGGTGAATGGCAGGGGGGGGGAGAAGACCAGGGAGCATGTAGGAACCAAGCGGAAGGCAGAGTGAACAAATATGCAGGGGTGGGGGGTAAATGCAGCGGAAGATGGGCGAGGTGGGGGCAGGCAGCATCGCCACAGAGATGCATTGAGCCAGCGCTCTTGCGTCGCTTATTGGATAGGTTTGGCCGTAAAAGCACTCAATGGCGCGCATCTGTTTTCCATCATAGAAGCTTTTCCTTAAAACAAGCTGAATTGCAAATAATGGGGCCGGTGAGTGGCCGGCGATATGCCTCGTGGCCGAGTGGGGTGCATAGAGAGGCCGAACACAACATCAGGTCAAATAGGGTTCCATAGAAAACAGAAAGCTCCTCCCCGGGGGTGAACGCAAATAAACTATGTCAGGGCAGCCTTGCCAAGGTGTGAAGGATCTGGGGTGCCACCCCAGGGGAGTTGCTGGGTCTGGAAAAGACCCGGGGCTAAGCTGCTGTCGGAACTGTTGGGACTGGGGGCTAGCTAGTCTTTTGGCTGTAGCTCCTGAGATTCTATCCGGGGCTACAACCAAAAGATCAGGGGCTATAGCCCCCTTAGCCCCCCCCTAGCAACGCCCCTGTGCCACCCCGTCATTCGCAGACTCTGGGGTTCAGTCCCTGAACGTGGATGGTGGGGTACGGCCCTCAAAACGCTATACTGTAAAATATTTCAAACAAGGCACTTTCCCACGGGCACGGTCGAGGGGGGGGGGGCATGGCGGTACCTACTCTCCCAGAAAATGCAACAGGGGGCATTTTTGCTGGCACTGTCCTTTAGTCTGTGCGAAGTGTGTAGGGTCACCACCTCGCCCTAGGGTGGGGTTTTGGGGGTCTCCAGAGGGCTGCGACATTCCCCCAAGTTTTATGTAAAGAGCAGCTTCAGCTGCTGTGCCCGCGGGCCTCGTGCAAGCTCCATTGACATCATCTTGGCCTCAAACCCAGTGTTTTAAGTGGGGGCGTGGCACAATAATTGATGGGCGTGGCCTGATTTATGGGCGTGGCCTAGAGATGAACATGTAAAACTGGTCTGGCCTCCATTACTAAGTACACATAGTGTAACAGACTGCCTGCTACATGCCTCAAAGTGTAACAAATCAAAGCTCAAAGTCATTATTTATTTATTGGACCCTTAACTGGAGCCGCTGGTGTCATTGCTAGGCCGGTTCTGAGATCCCTCTCACTACCCATCCCCATCCCTGCCATCCTGGGCTGGTTCTAGACTCCATTTCTCTCTCCATCTTCTCTATAGCCCCTAGGTTGGTACTAGACTCCCTCTCCATCTGCTCTATACCCCCAGGCTGGTTCTAGACGCCCTCTCCATCTGCTCTCTACCCCCTAGGCTAGTTCTGAGAGCCTTCTCTCTACCCATTCTCACCCCTGCCACCCCCAGGCTGGTTCTAGACTCCCTCTCCATCTGCTCTCTACCCCCTAGGCTAGTTCTGAGAGCCTTCTCTCTACCCATTCTCACCCCTGCCACCCCAGGCTGGTTCTAGACTCCCTCTCCATCTGCTCTCTACCCCCTAGGCTGGTTCTGAGAGCCTTCTCTCTATCCATTCTCTCCCCTGCCACCCCCATTTTGGTACTAGACTCCCTCTCCATCTGCTCTATACCCCCAGGTTGGTTCTGAGTTCCTTCTCTCTACCCATTCTCACCCCTGCCAACACCCAGGCTGGTTCTAGACTCCCTCTCCATCTGCTCTCTACCCCCTAGGCTAGTTCTGAGAGCCTTCTCTCTACCCATTCTCACCCCTGCCACCCCAGGCTGGTTCTAGACTCCCTCTCCATCTGCTCTCTACCCCCTAGGCTGGTTCTGAGAGCCTTCTCTCTACCCATTCTCACCCCTGCCACCCCCAGGCTGGTTCTAGACTCCCTCTCCATCTGCTCTCTACCCCCTAGGCTAGTTCTGAGAGCCTTCTCTCTACCCATTCTCACCCCTGCCACCCCAGGCTGGTTCTAGACTCCCTCTCCATCTGCTCTCTACCCCCTAGGCTGGTTCTGAGAGCCTTCTCTCTACCCATTCTCACCCCTGCCAACACCCAGGTTGGTACTAGACTCCCTCTCCATCTGCTCTATACCCCCAGGCTGGTTCTAGACGCCCTCTCCATCTGCTCTCTACCCCCTAGGCGGGTTCTGAGATCCTTCTCTCTACCCATTCTCACCCCTGCCACCCCCAGGTCGGTACTTGACTCCCTCTCCATCTGCTCTATACCCCCTAGGCTGGTTCAGATAGCCTTCTCGCTACCCATTCTCACCCCTGCCACCCCCAGGTTGGTACTAGACTCCCTCTCAATCTGCTCTATACCCCTTAGGCTGGTTCTGAGATCCTTCTCTCTACCCATTCTCACCCCTGCGAACCCCCAGGTTGGTACTCGACTCCGTCTCCATCTGCTCTATACCCCCAGGTTGGTACTCAAATCCCTCTCCATCTGCTCTATACCCCGGGGTTGGTACTCGAATCCCTCTCCATCTGCTCTATACCCCCTAGGCTGGTTCAGAGAGCCTTCTCTCTACCCATTCTCACCCCTGCCACCCCCTAGGTTGGTACTAGACTCCCTCTCCATCTGCTCTATACCCCCAGGTTGGTACTCGAATCCCTCTCCATCTGCTCTATACCCCCAGGCTGGTTCTGAGATCCTTCTCTCTACCCATTCTCACCCCTGCCAACCCCCAGGTTGGTTCTAGACTCCCTCTCCATCTGCTCTATACCCCCTGGTTGGTACTCGAATCCCTCTCCATCTGCTCTATACCCCCTAGGCTGGTTCAGAGAGCCTTCTCTCTACCCATTCTCACCCCTGCCACCCCCAGGTTGGTACTAGACTCCCTTTCCATCTGCTCTATACCCCCAGGTTGGTACTCGACTCCCTCTCCATTCTGCTCTATACCCCCAGGCTGGTTCTGAGATCCTTCTCTCTACCCATGCTCACCCCTGCCACCCCCAGGTTGGTACTAGACTCCCTCTCCATCTGCTCTATACCCCCAGGTTGGTACTCGAATCCCTCTCCATCTGCTCTATACCCCCTAGGCTGGTTCAGAGAGCCTTCTCTCTACACATTCTCACCCCTGCCACCCCCAGGTTGGTACTAGACTCCCTCACCATCTGCTCTATACCCCCAGGTTGGTACTCGACTCCCTCTCCATTCTGCTCTATACCCCCAGGCTGGTTCTGAGATCCTTCTCTCTACCCATGCTCACCCCTGCCACCCCCAGGTTGGTACTCCACTCCCTCTCCATTCTGCTCTATTCCCCCAGGCTGGTTCTGAGATCCTTCTCTCTACCCATGCTCACCCCTGCCACCCCCAGGTTGGTACTTCACTCCCTCTCCATTCTGCTCTATTCCCCCAGGCTGGTTCTGAGATCCTTCTCTCTACCCATGCTCACCCCTGCCACCCCCAGGTTGGTACTAGACTCCCTCTCCATCTGCTCTATACCCCCAGGTTGGTACTCGAATCCCTCTCCATCTGCTCTATAGCCCCTAGGCTGGTTCAGAGAGCCTTCTCTCTACACATTCTCACCCCTCCCACCCCCAGGTTGGTACTAGACTCCCTCTCCATCTGCTCTATACCCCCAGGCTGGTTCTGAGATCCTTCTCTCTACCCATTCTCACCCCTGCCACCTCCAGGTTGTTACTAGACCCCCTCTTGCTCTCCATCCCCTCTATCCCCCCTTGGGTGGAGTCGGCACTGTGAAAAAAGAGGGCGGACACTGTCAACCCACATGTAATCTCAAGCTGTACCGTGAACAGCAGCACTGGGGCAGGGAGAACATCTTTAGTCCAGCAACCTCTCTTCCCACGTCCATGGAACCCGGGAAATCACCACAAGTGTGCCCTCTGATCCTTTCCCCTCCTCACCAGACGTTAGGCTTTTAACAATACTCTGTTTTATAAATCAGAATTGAAAAGAACACACATCATAACTGAAGTACTCCAGCAATATAGGAATCCTTATAGAAATATGTTAAGAAAAAAAGAGTACACGTGTTGCGTTTTGACCCCATCTTGAAGCCTACAAATACCAGCATGCAATAGTATTGTGAAATGGTAACTTTTGCATTGCTTAGCAAAGGCATGCTTCATATGATGCCAGTGAGAAGTGACATTCTTCCCACCAAATAAATACATCCAGCACACCAAATGCAGACATATAAATACCATTGAAATAGTGCACAACTCTTTTTTTGTCAACATATTTTATGTCAACTTGTTTTTCTGTATGTTATTTTGGTATCAAATGCGCCTTTTCAAGCCCTTGTCCACAACAAAGGTTCTTAAATGGACCATTACTTTAAAAAAAAGAGTGTGAATAAAGAGGTGAACACTGATGCAGTGTGATCAGTGTGCTGCTTCCTCCTGCTGCGTCCCAGAGTGTGAATAAAGAGGTGAACACTGATGCAGTGTGATCAGTGTGCTGCTTCCTCCTGATGCGTCCCAGAGTGTGAATAAAGAGGTGAACACTGATGCAGTGTGATCAGTGTGCTGCTTCCTCCTGATGCGTCCCAGAGTGTGAATAAAGAGGTGAACACTGATGCAGTGTGATCAGTGTGCTGCTTCCTCCTGATGCGTCCCAGAGTGTGAATAAAGAGGTGAACACTGATGCAGTGTGATCAGTGTGCTTCTTCCTCCTGCTGCGTCCCGTCAGGGCGAGGCCTCATTCATGATCAGTGTGCTGCTGCTTCCTCCTGCTGCATCCCTTGAGGGCGAGGCCTCATTCATGTACTAGAGGTGAACACTGATGCACTGCGATCAGTGTGCTGCTGCTTCCTCCTGATGCGTCCCGTGAGGGTGAGGCCTCATAAATGAACTGGAGTAGTCAATCTCCCACCAGCCATCACTATAAGCTTTCTTATCTTCCCTTCAATGACCCCCCCTGCTGCTAATGAAGCTTAACAGCAGTGGTCAGAATTGGCGCCACATCAGTGATTGAAGAGAAGAAAGCTGATAGTGACCGCCGGCCCGGGAAGTTTACCCCAGTGCAGGCAGCTGTGACTGACTGGCAGAAGTGTCAGCCAGTCACAGCATTGCTCAAACAGTTTGCGCAACGCTGTGACTGGCTGGCAATTCTGTCAGGTGTTAGGGAGAATTCTCATAAATGTGCTAATTTCCCTTACCTTTGGAGACCCCCAGCAACTTTGCTGGATTTCTAGGACTTTCATTTTTACCTGGAAAGAGTGTGAGCCTTTTTTTCCCATTCTTTCATGTATTTTGATGTGTGTTTTATTTTTGTGTTCTTTGGATATGCACTACTCCATAGCCATCATCTTTTTCTTGTGTGTCACACAGCACCCTCAGTGCAGTGGCACAGGGATTTCTTTTAGACTCCCCAAGGTTTAAATACCTTCCCTACTGTCTCCCATTGAATGTAAAGTTAAATTGACTTTGCTAGTCTTTTTAAATTGCTAGACCCAGCACACACTGCCTTACCGCAGAGTGCTGGAGGGAATACCTAGTGTTCCCTATGCCTAGAAAACTCACGTAGCCCTCAAAAGCTACCGTTTCCTCTCTGAATGGCTGGTGGTAGTGGTATTACCGTGATTTCCCCGACCGCGACCCGTTTAAACACTCCGGTAGCTGAAATCCACCGGAGCCATGTTTTTCATTTTCAGTGCTCAAACCCCACTCTGGTGCTTGAGTGCCTGGGTTGGACAGGATGTGAGGGAGGTGCCGAAACTCCCTGTGCTTAGTCTCCTAAGAGACCTGAATGCACTCTGGCGTGATTGGCCGACTGACTGTCCGGCAAGGACAGCCACCCTGCTGTGTGAGTGACAGCCAGGCTGGAATGAATGGGAGAAAACCGTTTAAAACCAGGTCTATGGGACTTGGAAGGCAGAGTCGACCACTGGAACGAAAGAACCGAAGACAAGCTGAAGGAAGACGACTGCTGCAACTCCTGGACCGGTGGTTTTCCCGGTGAAGCCCTGCTGCAGGTTCGAATTGCCTGAAACTCCCTCGACAGAGAAGCCCTTCAAGGACGACTTCTTCCCTTGAGCTGGTGGGAACAACCAATTCGCAAGCCACCTGGACACCATCTCCATACTGGTGGAATTTTCTTCAGAGTGCTGTGAGAAAACTGATTAGCCAGTGAGAAGGATACCAGTTTGTGAACTTTAAGGCACTCACACCTTAAACCGACATTTTGCCAAGCTTGTGGCTTCTTCCCCGTGCACTGCAGGAACCTCCCAACATCCTCCCTCTTGTCCCCACGACTGAAGCTCAGAAACAGTGAGATCTGCAGGAACTGCCAGGAACAACTGCCTCAGCTACAGCTTTTCTTCATTCAAAAGATACTGTGCAAGTGCGGTAGAGAAATCCTCTTTGCCACAGTGAAAGTTTGTGAAACTTTCCCAACTTTGGAGTCTTGTTCACTCCTAACCTGGCACATAACTCTTTTTTGTGCAAACTACTTCTAAAAACATTGGCAAAGACTTAACCGTTTATTACCAGAACTCTGCTATCCTATCCAAGACATTGATCCATTGACTTTGGCCCAGGCCTATTGAATTGAACTGCCTCTTGTAGTGAACGGAAACTATTTGCCCTGCCTATGAAAGTAACTGTGTTTGATTCTTATAACCTTTGTCTTTCTACCCCTTTTGAAAGTTACTGAAGTGCAATTTTGCTCCCACTTCAGGGGAGCCTAACTTGTTCAGAAACACATTGGGTTGGTATTGTAGTGTATTAGTGTGATATTGAGCTGCTTATTACTAGTGGAATGTTTTCTAACTAAATGTGTAAATAAATTGAGGAGGAAGTGCCAAGCACCATCCACACTCCAGCCATCCCCTTCGAAGTGCCAGGTATGTTCACTCCAAAATATGTGACGTATGATGAACAAATAAACCAGCAAAGAGAAACAGCTGTGCTCTGCCCAGTGCCTATCAGAGTAACAGCACCTATTGAAGTACCAACACCTAAGAAAACATGGACAGTAAGGTACCCATTGAGAAAACCATATCTACAGGCAAGACAAAATGACGGTTGTTTGAATAAAATACCTGAAGAAGCCAAGAAGATAATGAAGGAAGACGAATGGTGACGTCATAAGAAATCGGACTGACGCACATATAGAAGATATAATGACCTGGGAATACTGACAAAGAGACGAAATACCATGGATAAGTGACATCTTGAGCCTAAAGATGCAGAAACTAATGCCATATGCACGATGAAGATATTCAGTTAGTTTAAACGTGTACAGATACAAGAAACCGCAAGAAGCAAAGAAATCATCAAGCTTGCTTATGCTTAGTAGCAAATAGATTGTGGCAAGCGCAAAAATATACATATATATACCTCAAAAGCACTTTATAGATGAGTGTAAATCCACTGCGCACATGAGCAGAATTGAAAAAAGGTTACTAAAGGTCTCAAGAGGAGAGTGTTGCAGCAAACAAATCGAGAATTAAGACAGAAAGAAACCCAGCTGAAGGAAACCATGCAAAGAAGCCAAGGTCGTATCGGGCTGGAAAAGGCCAACAGTGGATACAATTAAAGAGAAAAAGAACAGGGTATCCTGTTCAGAAAGGTCAAGATAAGCCACAGATGGTAGAAGACTGGCAGAATTAAATCAAATACATGAAAATACATGAATAAGAGGCCAATTTCATGGTGTCCAAATCACGTGACAAGGCAGGCAGGAAGGGATGAGACTTTCACACCTACACATGGAGCCCTGCCATACCCAAACTCCTTAACTTTCTCAGACAAAGAAGCAAACTCGAGGCTAAATTAATTGACACATGTCCACTGAGGTGATGATTGATTGTAACATAATGGGAAGGAAGATGGGGTGCAGACCAACTCCCTGCACCTGACTGGTCTTTCTGCATGCTGCTAGACGTGAGTGGAAAAGTATGAGAGGGGTTGATGCCAACCCAATCATAGTGGACCGTGCAATCTAGGGTCCTATAGTGAGTAGAACCAATGGGACGTCCTACTTTTAGTGACGTTTATAGTGGCCATTTTGAAGGAAGGGCTTAGTTGCCCCACCTGACATTGATTATCCAATCCCCTCTCCCCGTTACCACATACAGTTATAGTACCTATGTTAAAGTTACCTTCCTATAACCAATCACATTGCATGTTAGGTTTTTAAGATTGCGTGTCAGTGATGATGAGTTTTTGATATAAATACTGTGTTTTCTTCTGAAATTAAGTGGAGTTGAAGCGAGAAGGAAGATTTAGCGGTTGCTGATATTCATTGAACTCCCCGTTTTTTGTACTTGTCATTAAACCGACTCCCTTTGACGAACTATTGAGTTGTCATTATTATTTGATGCTAGAGTACGAATCTGCATCCCCATCTATCTCGAGGGCGCTGCTGCTCATCTTAAAGGGCTGTTTGGAGACCCCCAGTCAAATGGGCCGGCTGGGGTCTATCCAGTTCAAAATTAATATTGTTTTACCAAGAAACCTTGAGTAAGTGTTTGTTTGAACCAATGTGATTTCTAGTCCTTTGTGTAACACCTTGTACTGCTCACATCCCTCTTGAGATAAGCCTGGCTGCTCAGTCCTGCTACCACAAAGCTGTGTAGTACAGACTTATACCAAAGGTGAGATTGTGCTTAAACCTCTAGTCTTAATTTTGTGTAGTGTTCCCAAAGGGTACTGCATGTAATTCTTCCTAACATCAGGCAACAGCTGCTCAAACAGTTTGCACGACGCTATGGCTGGCTGGCAATTCTGTCATGCAACAGCTGCTCTAACAGTTTGCGCGACGCTGTGACTGGCTGGCAATTCTGTCAGTCACAGCTTTTGCCTGACTTATGAATGGGTGGCCGGTGGGCTAATTTCCCGTCACGGTTGTGGCGGGGGATGATAACCTGCCGGCGCCGAGGCTTGGTGGGACCGGAGGGCCCCGGCAGGGCCACAACTCAGCCTCACTTTTTGGAGACTGTCGGGGCCCAGCCCCGGCAGGCCCAGGCCCACTTAAAGCACTGCTCAAATCTGACCTCACACTTGCAAAACTGGCTAATGGAGCAGCCGGCCAACAGTGCCCAAAGGGGCGAATGATGGAGTGGTGACCCCTAGAGAGTAGCAGTGACTAGGACCCTGGCCCAGCCTTAGTCAAGGATCAGTGGTCACTACTGGGGCTGGCTGGAGGCAGGCAAATGGATGAAGGCAGTTCTCTGGCCATGGAGGTCACAGGTCATGACCAGTAGGCAAGTTGGGGGCAAGGTAGCCTCGGCTAATGGCCACAGGATAAGGCTAATCGCCACTACAACTGAGTTTGGTTGGTATGTTAAATGTTAAAGGTATTTATATCGCGCACCGTCACCAACGGAGTTGGTCCCCAGTTGCTCTGGCGGATCTGTAAAACAAGAGGCGGGCGGGTTAGGTTAGTCGGGTGAAGAGGGAGTAGGAGAGTGAGAGAGGTGGTGTGCTGTTGGCGGCTTCAGTGCGATTTCCACCGTGCGCTGAGCTTTGGTGTGGGAATCGGACCGGAGCGAGGTCTCGTGTGCTGTTTGTGCGGTTTATGTGTTTGTGTGGTGTTGTGAAGTGCGTGCGGTTTGCTGGGTGAGAAGTGGTTGTCTGGATTGTCGGCTGACTTAGATATGCAGAGATTAGAAGTTGGGATAGTGTGTTTTTTTCCTGGTTCTAGCAGATCTTGTTATATTTAACTGGCATTCCTATGGATAGGTTTAGTTGCTGTTTTCTTTCTCAAGCATCGAACTGTTGTGGGTGACAGTGTGATGCGTTTCTGGCTGTATGGTATTGAACTTAGTATAGTGGGATTGGGAATGTCTGGTCCCCCCTCTGGCGTTGGTGCTGTCGGTTGGCTGCTCCCGATTCCCTCGTTGTCTATTTGACGGTGGTCTGTTAGAGTTTGGGTGTAATTCAGGGTTCGGGTGTTAGTGATGAATTGCCCTTGTCCTTCTGTCTTGGTCTCACTATGTATTCAGTGTTTGGTGTCATCCTATCGTAGTTGTCTCTCGGTTTGTGGTTTGGTATGACGTAGGGTGTTTTCCATAGATTCTGTTGTAGTTGATTGCTTAGTCGGGTCCGGGATCAGTGTCTTCATTCATCATTGTTTCAGCTCTGCATATGCCCCTGAGGGTGTTCTTCTAGTTATGCAGCAAAGAGCCAGGATTTGAGCAGTCTCCTGAATAGTATGTGGTTTCTTGTGTTTCGTATGTTCTTTGGTAAGTCGTTCCAACTTTTCGGTGTGAGGTGAGAGAAAGAAGAGCCTCCGAGCATTCCGGTTCTGGCGGATGTCGTTGATTGATCTGAGCGTTCTTGTTGGGTGATGTAGGCGTAATTTGTCTCTCAGGAACTCTGCGCCTTGATTGTGGATTGCTCAGTGCGAGATTCTCATTGATTTGAATTTGATTAGTTTCTTTATTGGTAGCCAGTGAAGTGTTTTAGTGCAGGTGTGATGTGTTCTCTCCTGGGTAGTTTGAGCAGCAATCTTGGCGCCGCATTTTGTATGTGTTGTAGTTTTTGTGGCATGGGCAAATGCCATGTACTGGGCAAAGTGACCAATGGGCATAGCTTCAGGCCATTGGCTGTGGCCAATAAAGGTGGGTTTGGGGGTCCAGGGCATGGACCCCCAAACCCAATTGCCCCTCACCACAAAAGAGTTGGCAAAACAGTCACTTGATGTGGCCACACCAGAAGGAGTCAGTGGGTTGCAGTTGGGTGGCAGGACAGTGCCTGGGCAGGGCTGAAGCTCCTCCTTCTCCCTTAGGGATCTCTCCTGCATGGGTGCATGCTTAAGTGTTCTCCCCCCCTCCTGAACCCCCAAACATGGGTGTTTACTAAAGGGTTCTTGCCACATGCTGCCACCCCGATCTGAGCTCCAAACCCTTCACTCTAATCTCAAGCTCTGGTCCTGGGGATGTGGTGGCCATCTAATGCCACCGATTTTGGGGAAAATAGAATTTGTGACTGAATAGGATTCAGTGACATAACCTCTGGTGCTGTCTGGCCCCTGCCACTCTCGCAGCCCAGGTCCTCAGGTCCCCTCATTTTACCCAGGGTCTTTACCTGGCTGGCCTCTCTGCCACTGAGGTTCCATGGCATGGGCATAGCCACCTCCTGCTCTCTGGCTCTGCTCCTAGGTGACCCTCCTGGTCTAACCCTCACATCTCCTGTACTCCTCCTTCTCCTGCCCCCCACAGACTCTCGACTCTAGGGTGCTCTACACAAACAATCAGAAGATGTCTTCCTTCTTGGATATCAGGCAATGTGGACAATGGAGGCTTTTATTTTCGAGACCTTACACTCCTGAATCTGGAGCAAAGAGCCAAGTTTTGAGTAGTTTTCTGCACTTCAAATGACCCCTTGTGTTGCATATGTTTTTTTGGTAGGTTATTCCACGTCGAGGTTGCCAGGTGAGTGAAGGATGATCCTCTGAGTTTTCTTTGATTGTAACTAAGCTTAGTTTGGAACTAAGCGAATGTCGTTGCTTGATCTGAGTGATCTTGGCGGATGGTAGACGGTTATTTATTTCTTTAGGAACTCTGCTCCCTGGCCGTGTACTGCTCTGTACGTTATGCACATCGTTTAGGACTTTATTCTCTCTTTTATTGGCAGCCAGTCTAGCATTTTCAGCGCTAGGGTAATGTGTTCTCTTTGTGGTAGTCTGAGCAGGAGTCTTGCCACAGGGACCTGGGTGTGCTGAAGTTTTTTTAACAGTCGTTCTGGCATTCCTAGGTATAGGCTGTTGGCGTAGTCTACTCTGGACATGATGAGTGCGATGATGGTGAGTGTTTTGTGGGTGAAAGAGAGGAATGGTAGGAACCTTTTTACTGTGTGTAGCAGGAAGTAAAATTTCTTGATTATGGCATTTACTTGTGGTTCAAGTGTTAGTTTGTTGTCCATCAAGATTCCCAGGCTTTTTACTATCATTGACGGAGTTGGTGCTGGTTGGCCATGGGATGTAGCGTTTGGTTTCTTCGCTTTTAGCTATGATCATTATTTCAGTTTTTCCCGGGTTGAATTTGAGGCTGTTTGCGTTCATCCAGCTGTAGAGCTCTTGCAGGCAGTTGTTCAGCGTTCTGTTTTTTTCCTGTGGATCTTGTATCTTTTAGATGACCTGAGCATCATCTTCGTAATTGCAGCATGTGAGGCTGTGTTTTTTGATGAGTTTGAATAGTGGTATCAGGTATATATTGAAGAGCAATGTGGAGAAGGATGATCCTTTTGAAACTCCGTAGTTGGATTCTCTTGTAGGTTTGATCCAGAAGGTTTACGTCCTGTTTGTTAGGAAGGATTTAATCCATTGTAGGGCTAGGTCAGTGATTCTTGCTTCTTCTTGTCTCCCGATGAGGATTTCATGGTTGACTGTGTCAAATGCCGCAGAGAGCTCCTGAAGGATTAGAGCTGTGCTTTTGTCTGAGTCTGCATTCGTTTTTAGATCGTCCCCGATTGAGAGCAATGCCGTTTCCTTTCCCCTCATCAGTCTAAAGCTTACTTGTACTTGGTCCAACAGTTGGTGCTCTTCCATGGATTCCTCTATTCTTCTGTAGATGTATATCTCGAGTAATTTAGCTTGGTAAGGGATGTTCTGTAGTTGGAGAGGTCTTCCACGTTTCCTGCTGTGTTCTTGAGGAGCGGCTTGATGTATGCCGCTTTGAGCGATTGCTGTATTTTCCCTGTTGAAAGTGATTTATTGAAAAGGTTTCTGTAGTGTTCCATGGGTGTTCCTTGTGTGAGGATTGATTTGTGTATGTCTGGGGGGCTGGGATCCATGCGGGAGCCTGCTTTGTTGCTGTTGCTTACCAGCTTGACTAATGTCTCCGCTGACGTTTGGGCGAAGCTTCAGAGTTTGTTCTGGTGATCCTCGGGTGGCTGGGTAGGCTGCATGTTGTAGATTTGTCTGCTTTGTATGATTTGTTGGATGGTGGTGAGTTTGTCTTTGAAGTGGTGTGCAAGGTCATTGCATAGCTTCAGTGAAGAAATCGGAGCGCTGTTGCAGCCAAGAGGATTTTGTTTATGATTTTAAACATTTCCTTTTGGGTTTTGGTGGCTTTGGTGATTCTGTTGTAGTATTTCCTTTTGGCCTTATGGATTTCCTTCTTGTATGAGCAGATTCGTCGCTGGACTTGTAGTTTCTTTATCTGGTCATTTTTTTCCCTCCATTCTAATTCAAGCTTCCTGTTTGTCCTTTTCATGGTGCAGAGTAGTGGGGTAGAACATTTTGCTATCGCTCTTTTGCATGATGGTGTGAAAGGTTTTTCCTTTCCGATCCCGTCGGTCGTTCCAGCAATCCATTTATGAAGTATTTCTGTTTTTATTTTGAAGTCTGCTTCGTCCAGGGTCGTTGTGGGTGGTTTGTTGATTTGGCAACACTTTAGGCCTATGCATAGGCATTAGATAGGCATATGTCAGACACTCGCATTAGATGCCCAGGTGCTGCACCATTTTCTAGCTGCTGCCATTAATGGCAATTTAGGACTTTCCCATGTCTAAACAAAAGCCGAAACTGTTGGCCTTGCCAGTGCTTGTTTCCAGATGCAAAGAGTCAAGCAGAGTTTTAGTTCGACTGCTGTGGGGGTCCACCCAGTGTGACCATGGCAGCTCCTCGATCTGGTATTCCGCCTGCCAGGTGATCGAGTCGTCCATGCTGGTGAAAGCACCTGCTCTCGCCGTTGCTCTCTTTTCTGAAGTATTTCCACTTTGGCCCGGTACACAATTCATGTGGGTTTTGTGCAGCTGCCGCACTCGCACTTGGACCTACGAACAGGCACCAGTATTTGGCAAGCGCCTTGTTTGCATGCCAGCTCCCTGTAAATCACTATGTCTTTGTTTTGTGAGTTTTGTTCCCAATGATTATTCGAGACCCTCTTTCCCTGGCTATCTGCCCCATGTTGGATATATTGCAGTCGCTGGTGTTCTGCTGTTGGCCTGGTTGCTGCTTGCATTTTACTCTCCACTGAGGGAGGACTGGGGGGCCAGAGGGTGGCTCCCATTTGCCAGATACAGGAGTATGGTCCTTGACCAGCCAGACCCAACCTTCACGGCCAGGTTATGTTCCAGCGGGATGACATATATCCCTTCAGCAAGTTTGTGAAGACCCAAGTTTGCAAACCCAAGAAGCTACACGAGGAGGGGGTTGTTTGCACAAGCTTCTGGTGCTGACCATCTTCTCGCGCGATTGATGACTTCCTGAGCTGTGGTACCTGGTCATGGTGTATAACTGGGGATGGTAGAGGAGGTGGCCATGGCAGAAGAGCAGAATCCCCATAATCCCCATATACCCCCAAATGATAGTGGTCCTCGCAAAGGGTCAGAGATGCAACAGGCCTCCCTATCACACAGGGCTTTAAGTGGGCTGGAGCTAGGAGGGGCTTAGCTCTGACAGTCTCACAAAAGGGCTCCCAAGCCATGGCTCTCCCTCCCTCCCCGATATGCCGAGCCCCTCAGGCAGCCCATTTAGCCAAAGACCTGAATGGTGAAAGGGCTGTCTGCAGATGACCATTTAGTCCAGCTTTGATTAGATTGTGTGTTGGGGTCTGGGGGATTTCCTGCCTACTGGTGTCACATACATGGGTATAGCAGCCTTGGGGACACCCCTCAACTGGTGTTCATATATATATATATATATACACACACACACACACACACACCCTCCCCCCCCTGGCCTCCCTCACTCCAATAGGCAACAGACAAAGACGCCTCATGCAAAGATTTTCCAACCAGCGCAATCTCCTATTTTGGGATTGGATTTTAACCAGTTGTAGTTCTCGATTCCTGCCGCATTGCCCCCCCCTCACATTGCGCTTGGCCAAGCCCATGCCTAATGCCTAAGTGGCCTCACACTGGCCTAATCTAATGTATTTATTTATGAAGTTTTCTAAAGCAAGTACCAGCCCAATGAAATCATGAGAGCTCTTTGCACTTAAGTCAGGAAAGTTCAGTAAAATCTATATCGCATTAACCGGGATAAGTTGGGGGACAATTAAACTCTATTAGAATCAAACAGAAAGGGATTGTTCTCGCTGGGAAGGCTGTGAAATGTCCACTACATCTACACAGTATGACTATAAGGCAGAGGTAAAGACCCATGACCACACAGCAAGAACATAAGAAAGAGACGAAGATCCGCGCCTATGCAGTATGAGCATAAGACAGAGGGGAAGATCTGCACCCACTCAGTATGAGCATAAGACAGAGGGGAAGGTCTGCACCCACTCAGTATGAGCATAAGACAGAGGGGAAGGTCTGCACCCACTCAGTATGAGCATAAGACAGAGGGGAAGGTCTGCACCCACTCAGTATGAGCATAAGACAGAGGGGAAGGTCTGCACCCACTCAGTATGAGCAAAAGACAGAGGGGAAGATCCGCACCCACTCAGTATGAGCATAAGACAGAGGGGAAGATCTGCACCCACTCAGTATGAGCATAAGACAGAGGGGAAGGTCTGCACCCACTCAGTATGAGCAAAAGACAGAGGGGAAGATCCGCACCCACTCAGTATGAGCATAAAACAGAGGGGAAGATCTGCACCCACTCAGTATGAGCAAAAGACAGAGGGGAAGATCTGCACCCACTCAGTATGAGCATAAGACAGAGGGGAAGGTCTGCACCCACTCAGTATGAGCATAAGACAGAGGGGAAGGTCTGCACCCACTCAGTATGAGCAAAAGACAGAGGGGAAGATCCGCACCCACTCAGTATGAGCATAAGACAGAGGGGAAGATCTGCACCCACTCAGTATGAGCATAAGACAGAGGGGAAGGTCTGCACCCACTCAGTATGAGCAAAAGACAGAGGGGAAGATCCACACCCACTCAGTATGAGCATAAAACAGAGGGGAAGATCCGCACCCACTCAGTATGAGCAAAAGACAGAGGGGAAGATCTGCACCCACTCAGTATGAGCATAAGACAGAGGGGAAGGTCTGCACCCACTCAGTATGAGCATAAGACAGAGGGGAAGGTCTGCACCCACTCAGTATGAGCTTGGACTGTGGGGAAGATCCACACCCATTCAGTGTGAGCGTAAGGTAGAAGGGAAGATCTGCACCCCCTCAGTATGAGCGTGGACTGAGGGGAAGATCCACACCCGCTCAGTATGAGCATAAGACAGAGGGGAAGATCCGCACCCACTCAGTATGAGCGTGGACGAAAGGGAAGATCCACACCCACTCAGTATGAGCATAAGACAGATGGGAAGATCCGCACCCACTCAGTATGAGCATAAGACAGATGGGAAGATCCGCACCCACTCAGTATGAGCAAAAGACAGAGGGGACGATCTGCAACCACTCAGTATAAGCATGAGACAGAGGGAAAGATCTGCACCCACTCAGTATGAGCATAAGACAGAGGGGAAGATCCGCACCCACTCAGTATGAGCATAAGACAGGGGGGAAGATCGGCACCCACTCAGTATGAGCGTAAGGTAGAGGGGAAGATCCACACCCACTCAGTATGAGCGTGGACTGGGGGTAAAATCCACATACACTCAGCATGAGCATAAGACAGAGGGGAAGATCCACACCCGCACAGTAAGAGTGTAAGGCAGAGGGGATGATCTGCAACCACTCAGTATGAGCAAAAGACAGAGGGGAAGATCTGCACCCACTCAGTATGAGCATAAAACAGAGGGGAAGATCTGCAACCACTCAGTATGAGCATAAGACAGAGGGGAAGATCTGCACCCACTCAGTATGAGCATAAGACAGAGGGGAAGGTCTGCACCCACTCAGTATGAGCATAAGACAGAGGGGAAGGTCTGCACCCACTCAGTATGAGCAAAAGACAGAGGGGAAGATCCACACCCACTCAGTATGAGCATAAGACAGAGGGGAAGATCTGCACCCACTCAGTATGAGCAAAAGACAGTGGGGAAGATCTGCACCCACTCAGTATGAGCATAAGACAGAGGGGAAGGTCTGCACCCACTCAGTATGAGCATAAGACAGAGGGGAAGGTCTGCACCCACTCAGTATGAGCTTGGACTGCGGGGAAGATTCACACCCACTCAGTGTGAGCGTAAGGTAGAAGGGAAGATCTGCACCCCCTTAGTATGAGCGTGGACTGAGGGGAAGATCCACACCCGCTCAGTATGAGCATAAGACAGAGGGGAAGATCCGCACCCACTCAGTATGAGCGTGGACTGGGGGTAAAATCCACATACACTCAGCATGAGCATAAAACAGAGGGGAAGATCCACACCCGCACAGTAAGAGTGTAAGGCAGAGGGGAAGATCTGTGCCCAAGCAGTATGAGTGTAAGGCAAAGGGGAAGATCAGTGCCCACGCAGTGTGAGTGTAAAACAGATCAGAGGATATGTGCCAGTGCAGTATGAGTGTAAGACGGAGAGGTAGATCTGTGCCCATGCAGTGTGAGTGTAAGAGAGAGAGGGAAATATCTTTGCCCACGCAGTATGAGTGTAAATCAGAGGCGAAGATCCATGCCTACACAGTATGAGGGTAAGGCAGAGGTGAAGATCTGTTCCCATGCAGTATGAGTGTAAGACCGAGAGGAAGATCTGTGCCCATGCAGTTTAGAGGAGCAAATACATCATTGTTAAGCTCTGCCACCTCACCTTCCTCATGTTGGAACGTCGTATGTATGACACCAGGCATGATCCCGATGCCGCATCGAGTGTACAAGAGACGTGCAATCAGACAACCATATCGAATGTACCCTCATACTGAGCTAGTAGACGGATGTTGACATACTGCAATGAATGTTGAAGAACTGTAAAGAAAATCTAGCTTCTGCAGAGTGACGTCTTGAAGTAAAGACACATGGACGCACTGAAACGATCTATGAATATTCAAAAGAATAAAAGCAAGAAGGGAAACATGTAATCAAGTCTAGATAACTAATGAATAGCAAAGAAACAAGCGAAAAGAGGCCAAGTAAATGAACAATGAATATACATGGAAACACAAGGTAGATAACCAATTACAAAATACAAAAGGTAGAGGAGACTTATAGACGCTTGCTGCAATATAACCTATAATGTGATTTAAGAAGCGATGGGGAAAAAGATGGACGTCAGACTCGTATTGAATATAACCAAGCTACCTCAGAAACAGACCAAGGGCCCGTTTCATGGAATTATGTGTGCGCAAAATAGGGCATTTGCGCAAAAAACTGCGTCCAAATCCACCTTCATCGATTCATGGAATCGAATATGCGGTACTTTTCCTGGACTTGCGTGGAGTTCACACTAACTAGGCACTTCTGTGCGAGCCGTCAAGGGCCTTGCACGAGACTCCACGCAGAGCATGGGTGTGGCTTGCACGGAGGGCTGGGAAGGGGTGGAACACCAAAAATGAGGAAGAACATTTGAAAAAGTAGGTGTTCCGACGGAGGGCATGCAGGCAGTCCCTCGCACACCCACAATTGGGCAGCACGAGACGTACTAATGGATTCATTCGCGCAACCTCTCAGCCGGGAAATGACCACGCATATGATCCATCACCCGAACGCAGGCGTAAGTACACTGGCCCATAGGATTTGCAGCGCAGAGGTGGAGTTGCATGTCGGATTTCATGGTGTGTGTACTCAACCAGGGTTCTGATGTAACTTAGGGGTGCACGTAAGCAGTGCAGCAGGTTGCAGGAACGGTTTATGGGGGTTCTCAGGCAGACTTTCCGAGTTTAGACCGAGGTACGATTTTTCATACGCAGGATGTCGGATGCCAGGAACAGTTACAGGGGCCCCTGCGCAAGGTCCCCGAGATGCAGGTCTGCTTGCGGGGGACCCTGTGCACCCTGTTTGAAGGTGCCAGGGGCATGCCAGGGGCATTCTGACCGTGACTTGCGAATATGGTTACTTTGCACACACAATTCCATGGATACGCAGGGCATGCATTTTTCATTCTGCGCATAGGCTCGCGCAGTGTCCGTCTTGCGGCACGGACCTTGCAGGATTTCTGCATACATTACCATGAATCAGGCCCCAAGGCTGCAGAGATGGGAGACGCTAGAAAAACAGTTTTGTGGAAAGGATAGAGAGGAACCTCTTGGCTTGGGATCAAGGATGTCAGAATAATTGCAAGGCACAAAGGGAGTCAAGAGGATAAGCAATGGACATGATACATCTTTTTCTTAGATGAAGCTAAAAAGAAAACACCCACAAGTTTTAAGTACTGGATAATTAAAAATGCAGAAAGCCTATGTGAGGTGGAGTGATCAAGTCTCCAGAGGGCAAGAGGAGTAATATCACCTAGTACAGTTAAATTAAACAGCAGTAAATAAGATGTCGAAATGGACAAATTTGTGGTCTCCTCACACGTGACTCAGAGGGTGAATACAAGGTCCATTCATCAGCTCTGGATGCAGATAAGGTTGTACCCACACTCCCTCAAAGATCCCAGAGCAAAGGATATGCTGTAAGGTCAACTACAAAGGAGAAGCTTTGGCTAATGGCCTGACCAATGAGAGAAGATGGACTAATTGGAGCAAGTGGGTAATGGTCTGACGTTGTTCTCTGCACCTGGGTTTCATTTTGCTGACATGCTGCTAACGAGCCAAAAGTCCAAAGTTGACAGAGAATGCCAAACAATCATTTGGGTCCATGTAACAACCTGCTATACAAAGTTGCACAGACCAATCCGCTTCTTCCATCAATAGGTTTTAAGTATGCCATGTAGGATGATGTCATAGTTGTTGCATATTGATTTATAAAGCCTTTGGGTAATTAACATTTTAGGCGAGTGTGCAGACTACTGCTTGCTGTTGACCAGTTTGCCCTACACAATTTTAAACTGACAATAAAGTAGTGCTTTGCCATATTCTTCGGGTCTGTCAGGTTATTTGAGTCTAGGGTCATTTAGTATGGTAATTCCATTCTGCGCATATACAATGCTTCAAGGTGCTATTGCCCATTTGGTAGCGGTGCGGATGGTTCATGATCCAGTTGACCTGGGCCCAGAGCTAGACGTTTGGATTATCGGTGACTCCCGCCATTAGCCAGAAGATCGTGGAGCTTCCTGCAGAGATCGGCAAATAATCACATGTGTGGAAGAATCGGTTGGCAGGGGCCCCTTTGAAGAAATCCCTGTGTGGCCCCTGCAGGTGCCCCACGGACTGAGGGCGAACTGGTCGATTGGGGGAGAGTCAATGCTGAGGGATTCGAGCTGAGCCACGGATGTAAGTAGAGCATGGAAGGTGGCAAACAAAGGGGAGGGGCTATAGTATAACTGTAAATATATAATAAAGGGATTTGTGTTTAAAGAAATAGATACCTCGATTACGGGCTCCAAGGGGGGCCAAAGAATATGTGCTAAACTCTAAATTGAGTGTATGATAAGGATTCCTGAGGCTAGTGCCAGTATGAAGAGTACGTATTACACTCCAAAATGGAGTGAATAATTAGATAAGACACATCTACTGAGGGAAGGTAGTGGAAAGTGATCACAGGAAAAGGAAAGTGCACGGTTTTGGGGTTATAAATAGGGCAGTATAAAACATTCATTGTGTATAAACTAAGAAACATAAAACGATAGTAATAAAGTTAACTAATTATCAGGCCTTGAGATCAACTGATTGACATAAATCAGAGAAGGATAGAAATGAAAAATGTATAATAAAAGGTTCTTGCAGTTGCAATAATATAACAATAGGCCGGCGAGAATCAATAAGATTAAAAACGAAGATACAAAGAGAAAGAATATCATAGAGTTTCTAAAACTGATTATAAATATTGGTCTTTTATGATAAAGGGCTGCGATTGAGGGTGTTTGCCCACATTAATGTTTGTGTTGTAAGTGTTTTAAGAACCTGGTTAGTATAGACTGTCGAAATCGACTTGTCATTCTTGGAGGCACACCTCTCTTACACCTATGCAGGACATTACCAGGCTATACGGCTAAGATAAAACAATATCACAAGGAGTGGTTTAAGGATACAGCGAATAAAGTACTAGTGCCGTGGCCTCAAGGAGGTGTGTAGTCAAAAATAGTATTGCGGCATATGACAACATATTTGCATGCTATATACAAGGGGAAAAAGTTGCAAAAAAGCTTTGCTGTTTTAGAATTGTGGAAAACGTATCAGAACGCAAAGGAAGACCTGACAGACAAGGAGTGGATACTTAATCAGCATAGGAAGGAGGACGTAACGCCCTCAACTCCTCTCGCTCCTCCCAAAACTAATAGCGTCACTAATAGCTTCACGGAAGAGAAGCAGGGAATGTATCCCTTAAAGGAACTGAAGGCAGCAGCGGGGTATATTTATCCAATATATGCACCTCCCGCTTATAACACTGAAGACAATATGGAAGAAAGGTTAAGCTTAAGGAGCTCTGTTTGCCATTTTAGAGAAACCCAAAGGTACATTAACATCCTAAAGAGCTTCTGCTTATGAAGTAATGATTTCGAACCCAACAATTAAGATTGCAAGATGTAAAATAGTGAATCCTGCTACGTTTACAGCTGAGTCAATAGCATAAGGCAATCATGTGCATGACTGTGCTAATTAAGTTCAATTTTATGTCAATATACTTCATGTGAAGGAAAATGCTTTAGCAGGAGGGGAAATTCTTTTTATTGACGGTTCTTCGAAAATTGTATAGACTGGTGGGGAAAGGCATTCAGGTGCTGCAGTAGTGAGGTATAGATTAAATGAAGAATTTGAAGTAGTAGCAAGTGCAAGGCTACCATTTCACTTTTCAGCGCAAGCAGTAGAATTACTAGCGCTCATTGTCATGCTTGAGAAACACGAGGGCAGGAAGTGATGGTGTACAGTGACTCTGCCTATGTGGCATCAACTGTACATGCAGGGTTAGCACGTTGGAAGAGGAGGGGCTACCTCCACACAGACGGCACTCCAGTGCAACATGAATCCTTACTGGATAGGCTTATTAAGGCACTACAACTCCCAATGGCCATAGCGGTCATTCAATGCACAGCGCATACTAAGCAAACATATTTTCTCTCTTGCAGGAACAAAGCCGCAGACGAAGAAGCCAAAGGGGTTGCATACTCCCCAGACATTTCAAGTTTTGCTACTGATAACATTAAATAAAAAGTAGTCACAACCATGTTAGTGCAAGAAGGGTTTAATAAATTATCGATAACCCAACAAATGGAGATTCAAGGGAGTGCACCACTGGAAGAGCAGGAATTGTGGCAATGAAGGGGATGTTCTTTATCCCCCCACAGAAGCATTATGGGGACAAGACAGCACTGGAAAGCCAGTGATGTCAGTAGCATTGTTAAAAGTCACGCTTGAACGGCTGCATTACACTGCGCATGTAACTAGGGAGAGTCTTGCTGCTACACTAGCAGAAGACTGGTTAATTCCTAATTTGTTGGAGCACGTTGCACTGTTTATGGTAAACTGCATCGTGTGTCAAAGGTTCACTGCTGGGCATACACTGAGGACAATTAGAGGGGTAATACCTTGACCAAATGGTCTGTTTCAGCATTTACATATATCGACTATGTTGATATGCTGCAAGTATGTAATGGATATATGTATTGTTTAGAGGTGGTGTGTCTCTTCTGTAGGTGGATCGAGGCAGGTCTGTGTACACACCCTGACGCCACTTGCGCAGCAAAGTATTTAGTATGCAAAGTCTTCCCGAGGTGGGGTGTATGTGAAGTGCTGAGATCCGATAATGGGCCCCATTTTGTTCATGAGCTATTTGAACAGATAGGGATTCTATTGACTATAAAGCACACGTTTTCTTCTGCTTATCACCCACAAGCGAACGGAAAATGTGAGAGACTCAACGGCCTCCTTAAGGAAAGGATTGCCAAGATTAAAATGACTTTGAAGAAGGGATGTCTTTTCTGCCAACCCCTAGCTTCATATGCCCTTCGGAATCAGTATCGGACCACCACCTCACCATGCACAAACTAGTGCCAGGGTGTCAAATGAGAATGCCCCTTAATCCCCATCTAGAAGTAAAAGTGATGCCCAGAGTGTAGCTAACACTTTAGGTGATGAAATGCATTACTATTTGACATCTATGACCTCTAGCATTTCTTTCATTTCAGATCAAATCAAGTGCAAGGGGGGATGGTCTCAGAACACAGAAAAAGACAATTCAACAACTAACCCAAATGAACTATTATCAGACCTAAGTTAAATGTTGGAGACCTAGTTCTCATCAAGAATTTTACTAGAAGATGGCATGAGCCATGTTTTAATCCTCCTTTTTGCATTGAGAATATAACCCCTTCAGCTGTGAAGGTCCAAGAGAGAAGAGCTTGGCTTCACCTAAGTGAGGTAAAGGCATATGAAGGTGAGAACCACCCTTCCACCATTGCTGATCCAGAAGCAAGTCAAGAAGAAGAATTTCAGAGTGTGCAGACTAGATCAATGATGAAGAAGAAGGACGATAAAGCAGCCAGCTGTTAATACAGATTTTGTATTGGACTCAAATTCAGTGTACACTCCTTATAGATATTTTAGCAGAGAGTGCATAGACTTGCAGAGAATTCTAGGAATTTTGAATTAACTTTTAGAGATACATTGAAGCATCAGAGTTATGCCTAAACATAATTTCTTGATTATAAATTGGAAACGAGATCAGTATCCAGATTAATTTCTTGGAGAACACCTGTTCTAAATATATGGTACTTACTGATAGTGGCTTTCACCGACTTGTGCTTGCTGTCTTTGTGTTTATACTTACCCTGCTCTTGTGAGAAGAGATGTTGATATTTATGCTTTCTTACAGGATCCTAAAAATGGCCCAGTGATAAGAAGGCTTCTTATTGCAACTATGAAGCAGATTTTACAGGTGCAAGTATAAAGAAATTTGATGATTGTATTCAAAATTATTAAAGAAGAAAATGGCACGGTTCTAGGTGAAGAACAAGTGCAACGAGTAGTAAGATGGCGCGAGAGATGGATGCCTATGTTCTTATGTATAATATATGCCTGTACGATTACTTTCTTTGTCTTTCTGTTCCTCATCTTTCACAGTATTGCTCATGTTAGTATTTCCACTGAGGCAGAGGTCCCTATGGTTCTTCCCACTATGGGAACTTCTTTTGACATACTCCATGAATGGTACAATGCTTCTAAAAGACACAAGAGAGATGCAGAGGAAGATAATGAGGGGATAAATACCTATCTAAATAATGCAGCACACTTGAGGAATGACATGTGGTACCAACACATAAGAAAAGTGGGGAAGAGGACATCTAAGGAGAGTTGCTACATCTGCTCTCTCATGCCCTATTGCATGAATACAGTGCAAACCTTCATCGCCAGAGAAGTCTCAGAAGACGATGGAAGGTGCCTCAGTCATCTTGCAGCATGTATTAACAGAGGACAATTTCAGGGAAGTTGGACCACTCTTAGTTGGAGATCGAAATGGTCATTTCCATACCAGGATGACTATATCAAGACCACACAGATGAAAAAGGATCTTGGGTGGAAGAGCAAGATGCATATGTATCCTGCAGCAGGACATGGCGAGGTGTTCATTGAAGAGATGAAGAAAATGAACTGCCATGATGTGACAGGAATAGCAGAATTACCGCCATGTTGGGAGCAAACTCAAGTCCTAAGGCCTCATTATGAGTTTGGAGGTAGCCATGGTGCTATTAGCACCATGGCTGCCTCCAAACCGGGCTCCATTACCGGGTTCCTGCAGTGGGAACTTACCGGGTAATTCCGACATAGGAAGACCCGGTAAATCCTCCTTGCACGAACCATTCACCATTCCCATTTGAGCCCCCATAGGGCTCAATGGGAATGGGGAGGGAGGTAACAACGGGCACATTACAAGTGTCCCGTTGTTACCTCCCTCTTCCCCTTGCGGGACCCGGAAAAGATGTCTGGTAAAACCGGGTCCCGCAAAGGGAACCTCGTAATCAGCCCTGATGGAATGGAGGAGGCCGGTCCTGTACCGGCCCCCTTCATTCCGTCAGCACAAGGGTCGTAATGAGGCCCCTAGTCTATGGACGAGTGAAGTCCGAGAAGGGATGGAAAGAAGGATTGATGTCCTGTGCAGCTCATCTACTGAAGCCAGAATATAAACAGGGGGTGCAAAGGGTGAACGATGGATGTTTGAAGTCATGGGCTAAACACGCCAAACTACTAACATGGGTAAAAGATGAATCGGGTCCATTGGTTGTAATTCCATTGGCAAATGCAACATTGTACTTCCGAAGACACGGAAAGAATCATGTAGGACATAACAAGGAATGCTGAACTACAGTTGACGTTTCCAGGATGGGAGAAGGGACAGCCGTCCTCATGGATCGATATTGGGCTTTTGGGTCTAGAGCCTACATGAAGTTGCCCAAGGATTGGGGTGGAGAATGCTCCTTGGTGCTCATCCATGTTCCAGCATTAGTGATTCTTCAGCGTGACCTGAACAATGGAGAATTTCCAAAAGCAGATGCCCATTTGAGAAAAAGAAGATTGCTTGAATTTCTCAATCGGGCCAGAATAGAGAATTACTTTTCAGCCAAGTCAATAGAAGCATATGACTCCATTCCATATGAACACACGTTGTTCAGTAAGACTGCCTCAATATTCATGCCTGGGATCCAAACGATGGCCAACGCCAAGTGGCTGCAGATTACGAGAAGGGAGCTCCTGCAGACAATCAATACCAACATAAAGGGATTCAATGCTGTCAAAGAAGAGCTGACGGCCATATGACTAATGATTGAGGCAGAACACAAATGCCCTTGACATGATCACAGCGATGGAAGGAGGAGTTTGCGCCAAAATTGGGCCTTCATGTTGCACGTTCATACCTTCTCATGATGACGGGAATGGGACTTTGACAGAGGCCATAACGTTGTTAATAAACCTGCATAATAAGATGGAAGATGAGACAGAGGATATTGAGGATGACAGTTGGTTTGCCTTCATATTCTCATGGATTCCGCAGTGGTTGGAAAACATATTCAAGATTCTTGAAGCAATATTGGTGATGGAGATGTTTGGATTCTGTGTGATCAGGATAGTGATCGCCCAATTCAAGAAAACAGCAAAGAAGGCAGTAGGAATGAAGATCATGATCGATGTCAAATCGGGGTTTGAACTCAAGGAATTGACGGATCAAGATGTCAGAAAATATATATAGGCCAGCATATTAGCACCTGAAGGAACACAGTTCCTGTATCCAAAGAATCATAAGAAGTACGTGGGACAATGGGTCTATTGTAATCTGAATGGACAATGCAACTACATGATTTGGAGTGTAGAGGAGCATGTTAAATCAGCTGGCAACCTGATGGGGGTGATGAAGATTTGGACTCCGAAGAAGCACTTCTTCAAGAGAAAATATCAAGATGTGGAGACAATTGAGGAGGTGGTCGAGGACTCAACCAGAGAGGGGAATGTAGAGGAGCAGTTACATGCCTCTGCAGGAAATCACACCCCCTTACCGCCTATATCGTGGAGGCCTGAGATTGTGCCATGTTTGACACCAGCAGTTATGCCAATACTGCGGTGGATATTTGAAAGAAGGTATGCACTGAGAAAACTCTATCGAATGTATCCCCGAAGAGATGACAATCTGAGGGAGGAACTCCCTGAAGGAATATGAAAAGGAGCGAAGAGAAGAAGCTGTGACATCACAAGAGACATGCGTGATGCCCCGAGGATACTGGCTGAAGAGAATGCCTGGATTATACAGCAACTGATGACGAAGTTACGAATTGAGTAAACTTCCATACGCAAAAAGAATATTAAATGTGTGCGAAGTGCTGCAGAAAATCAAACATTCAATAATTGTACAGATGCTGAAATGCAAGTAGACTAAGTCATCATTAAAGCCTACTATATGTAGTGAATAGACTGTGTTCGAAGCCACCATTGTATAAGAGCTGGACATCAGTGTCATGAACTTAGTAAGCTCGAACCCATGGAGAGGAAAGGCTGAGACTTGTGTGTCAGCAAGAATAAAATGAGATTGTGAAAGCGCCTGGCGATGCTGTCTGTCCTGGTATCAAAACTGAAGCAGCCATGGTCAGTTATATATTCTTGAAAGCAGTGAATGTGCGAAGGATGAACCATCCCTTGTTAAGGTGCAAAGAAAGAACACCAAGAGTGCCAAGTTTTAGTTATTTAAGACATTTAAATGCTGCAAGATGGACCAAATTGTGGTCTCCTGTCACGTGAGCCAAATATGGAAATACAATTAAGCCTGGAGTCCTAGAACAATGATAGTGATAGGCTGCACTCCCATACATTCCCACAGACAAGGATACTTTGCAAGGCCAAGTTCAAAGACATTCTTCAAGGGAGAAGGCATGGGTGATGAGAGATGTTGGGCTAATTGGGTGGGGAGGAAAAGTCAAGTCCACCTCCTGACACCTGGATCTGAGCTTACGTGCTGCTAAGTGAACCGAATGTTCCAAACATGGCACAAGGATGCCAACCAATTTTAGAGGGCCGTATAATGAAGGGCCTTATAGTGTGAAGACCAATGATAAACTGTGTACGTAATAGTGTTAAAGATGACATTTTTTAGAGGTAGGCATAAGTTGTCCACCTGACAGTAGGCAGCCAATAACAATCCTAGTCCCTATGCAATGTATACTTAGATGTTCCCCTTAAGCCTATCACAGCCTTTGATAGGTTTTCTATTATTTGCCACGTATTATGACATCACTTCTGATGTGTTTTTTGTATATAAGGAGGTTTTTATGATAGAATCGTCGAGAGCCTGAACGAACGTCTGTTGATGTCCGTTGTAACCTCCCTGTTTTAGATAATTGTTAATAAAAAATTAACATCGCCATCTTCCTGAGTTGGTTCGATTATTTGGACTCAAAATGACTCTGCAATCCCATCCATTGCATGCACGTTACTAAAGGGCCATATGCTGTAACGCTCACCTGGTATCCACGGGGACGTCACTCAGCCTGTTCTGACCTCTTACGACCTCGAACCCTTCCCTGGAGTATACTCGACTGGAGACTGGGCCTGAAACACAGGATTGGTAGAGCTTAACTCCCTATTGTCTCTGTGTGCTTGAACCCCTTTTTCCCCAGGGTCCAACCCTACCCCTTGATCTACAGTTTACCTTGTTTTCTTGGTAAGTGTGCTCTCCATCCTGCTTTCAGCGCAGGGGCGCGTTGATTGATGCGGGCTTGTTGCTGCCTAGTTACTTCACTGGCAAGAGTCCGACAGGTAAGTATAATGAGTCTTTTGAACAGTTCTTTAACTTCGTTCCTTTACTTCCTTAGATGATGGCCGGTGTCCGGGGATGGCGACGTGCTGCTGAGATAAGTAGCGCTGAAGGTGAGTGAGAGCGCGATGCGCGATGCGACCCTTTCGTATTTGTATTCAACTGAGTTCTTTTTCAGTGTCTTTTAGGTGCTGCAATGTTTTCAGCGTGGATGTCGTTTATGAAGAAGAAATGCGGTGAGTAAGCGCAGTATGCAGCGCCTCTAGATGTTTCCACGCTAACCTGGAGTGTCTTTTCCCTCTTGCAGATGGATGAGAAGTTCCGGAGACAGAGTTCCCCCAGAGCGGCTGGAATTCAGGTAAGCGTTTGAAGCTCGTACAGTCTTTAAAAATAAGCAAAGATTTGCTGAATGCTTACTAATGCCTTTTTTCAGCTCTTTTCCCTTTTCCTTAGGAAGCGGCGTGCCGGGATTGGAATGACACCGCCGAAGATGCCCGCAGAACAGAAGGAGCGATGAATGATGGGCAGAAGCTCTGCAAGTTAAGGCTGTTCCTAACGGTGTTCTTGTTCTTGCAGGAGCTGAGCGCAGAAGAAAGATGCAGGCCTACTGGAGACCGATCCGAACACATTGAGTGTCACGCTGCAGGTGCAGAAAACGCAAAGCATGTTTCTCAGCCTGGGCATGGCTTAAATAGTCTCTGGGCATTTCAGGTGTCTCTGGGCTGAACCATACCCAAAAGACTAGACTGCACATGCAGTTCTGGGAACTGAAATGTGTGGGGGCATCCATCTTTTCCCCATCAATGCACTACAAGTCCAATCCCCAATGTTATCCTATGGGAGTGAGTGAGTCTGGTGCCACAAGCGCCAAGTCTGACTCCAAGTGGGTCTTTGGAGGGATGGAGAGGCCCTTGAGGGCCATGTAGGTGATCGTGGCCTGGCTCCAGCCTGACATCCTGGAGCGCTGGGGACATGAGGGGCAGGAACCATGGCATATGCTCAACAGGACAGTTGATCCCTGAAAAGGGGTAAAAAGTGACACCCGAAAAAGGAGACGCTATTTAGAAGACTCACCAATCAAAATGTGTAGGAGAAATGCAATGATTTTTAGGCCTGTATAATTATTGTAGGACCTGGGTTTTTGATTACAGCACATATATTCAACCACTTTTAAAGGGACCTAAGGAGGCACATGTAGACAAGAAAAAGATAACATGGATGGAGGAAATGACTGAGGGATTTGAAGAATTAAAATGGGTGATTTGTACAGCCCCAAGGCTAGGAATTCCAGATAACAATGAAGAGTTCTATTTATTTTCGCACTCCAATGGTGTACTGATGACAGCAGTTTTGACACAGAAAACAACTGTAGGGCATGGGCACAAACCACCAGCTTATTACAGTGGGATTTTAGACCCAGTAATGCAGGGACATTAGCCATGCAAACAAGCTTTAGCTGCTGCTGCATTTGCAATTGAAAAGGCTGCAAGTATTACAATGGGGTGCTCAATGACATAATTTGTCGAACACTCCTTATTTGCAATTTTAGAGAAGCCTAAAAGTACATTGACTACACAAAGAGCATTAATAATTTTAAACCCAGGGATTACATTTGTTGGATGCAGAGCAGTGAATTCAGTGACATTTCTAGCAGAATTAGTAGGGAAAGTAGATTATATGCCCGATTGTACAATGTATACTGAAATCTATGATGAATTTTCCCCATGTTCGACAAAATGCTCTTGTTGGGGTAGTTCTATTTATTGATGGTTCTTCTTCATAAATTGACCAAACAACTGGTGAAAGACATGCTGGGATGGCAGTAGTGAAATTGAATCAGGAGGGTGAATTAGAGATAGTGACAAGTACAAGATTGCTTTCGCATTCTTCAGCACAGGCTGCAGAGTTAGTGGCGCTTATCACCGCACTCGAGAGATATGAGGATGAGGAAGTGACAGTGTACTCTGCCTCTGCATGTGTGACATCAACGGAAAAGGAGGGGTTTCTTCCAAGTGGACATGCCTGTACAACATGCAGCACTATTGGATAAGCTTCTTAAAGTACTAAAGCTTCCATTGGTTATTGCAGTCATGACGTGCACAGCCCATAATAAAAGGGCAGAGATGATTTCTCGCAGAAATAAAGCTGGAGATATGGAAGCCAAAGGGCAGCATTATTCCCAAACATTTCTGATTTTGATACAGAGGGCCTCATTATAACTTGTGCGGAATGGGTTTAATGGCGCCGGTAAAGATGCCGGCGCCGTTAAACCCATTCTGCACAATTACGAGGTCCCCTCGAGGGACCCGCTCTGGACGTCTGGTTTTTCCAGACGTCCATAGCGGGTCCCGCGAGGGGACCAGGGAGCTAACAACCGGCCCGTTTGTAACAGGCCCGTTGTTAGCTCCCTCCCCATTCCCATTGAGCCCTATGAGGGCTCGAATGGGAATGGGGAAGTACTGGGCCCGGGTTCCCTGAAGGAGGAAATACTGGGCCCTCCATACTCGGAATGGCCCGGTATTTCCCCATTCAGGGAGCCCGAGCACGCCTCCAAATTCGTAATGAGGCCCAGAGAGTGTAAAACAATTGTCAGGACAGTGCATGATTATCAAGTAAGGGTTTAATATGTTATCCATTGTACAATTAATTGAGTTACAAGGTTGGGCACCACAGGAAGAACAGGATTTTTGGATGAAACAGGGGGAGTTATTTAACCCTCACTGATACTTTCTGGAGACAAGATAGTACTGGAAAGCCAGTTATGGCTCTAGCATTATTGTAAGTGGTGCTGGAGCAGCTTCACTACCGAGCGCACATCAAAAGAGAGAGTCTTGCTGCCACAATCACAGACGATTCATTCAGACAAAATGTATTGGAACATGTGGCACAGTTTATTGTAAATTGTATTGTGTGGCAGACATTCAAAGCAGGGCACACTTTAAAAACAGTAGGAGGAGCAATCTCAAGGCCTAATGGTCCCTTTCAGCATCTACATATAGATTATGTGAATATGTTGCAAGTATGCAATGGCTACAGGTACATGCTGTTAGTAGTATGTGCCTTTTCGAGATGGATTGAGGCAGGTCCATGCCCACACCCTGATGCTGCATATGCTGCCAAGTTTCTCATGTGCAAAGTATTTCCAAGATGGGGTGTGTGCGAAGTCCTGCGGTCAGACAATGGACCACATTTTGTAAATGATTTGTTAGAGCAGATAGTTCTCAAATTAGGCACAGAGCACAAGTTATCTTCTGCCTATCACCCACAGGTGAATGTAATTTGTGAACAATTAAATTGACTCCTTAAGGAGAGGTTCGCTAAGATTAAAAAGATGTTGAAAAGTGTTGGCTGCATTATCTGCCCCTTGCTTTGTTTGCCCTGAGGAACCAGCATGGTTCAGGTCACCACCTGACTCCAAATGAGTTGGTGACTGGACATCGAATGAGAATGTCCCTTGCCCCTTGCTCCTCTGACTGGAGTGGTAACTGACACCCACAGTGCAGCGAAGGCTTTGGGTGATGAAGTGCATGATTAGTTAACAAATAATCCCGCTAGTGTCTCTTTTATCTCTGAACATCGGAGGGAAGGGACGAAGAAGATCAAAGAAGTTAGCCAACCCATCGATATTGACACTTTACTTAAGCAGCCTAGTTGTACCCAGGGGACCAGGTGTTAGCAAGAAGCTTTGCGCATAACTGGAATAAGTCCTGGTTCGAAGGACCGTACTTAGTAGAAGAGGTCACGCCCACTGCTGTCAAACTAAAGGGAAGAAGAGCCTGGCTACACCTGACTGATGTGAAGATCTACAAAGGAGAGACCCCGACCCCTCTGACACCTGATGACTGCAAAGCAAGAGAGAAATTCCACGCATAGAGACCAGATTGGTTACCAATGGAAGGGATAAAGAATTTTAAATTAAAGAAAAAACATTCTGGAATGAATGGACACTCTAAAAAATTAAGTAGGACATTAATGGACTTGCAGCCGTTCCAGGATATTTTTGTCAATTAAAACTCAAAACAGACTATATAACAACCAGGAGAAATAACAATTACAGAGCACACCTTACACTGGTTGAGATATAACAGTAATATTATAACAAGGAGTCAACAACAAAGCAATACTATATCTGTATATATGTTTTTTGAAGGCCAGAATTGCAACATTACGTACTTTTCTGAATGTACTTTACACCTACATTCTTCAGTTTTATCTGGCTTTAGTAAGACAAAACATGGATGCGGCTACATTTTTTGAGGATCCTTAAAACAGTCCTATTGTTCGCAGAATTGTTGTTGCTATTTTAATTGAGTATTTTATACTACCAAATATAAAATATAAAAAATAAGTGAAAGTGAATAAACTGAATTAAAAATGGGAATTTTCCAGTATATATGCACACTCAGGAGACGAGCTACTCCACAAGAGATTTACAGGGTAATTTGTGGAATTAATGTGCGCTGAAAACAGGGAAGCAAGCGTGAAAATCGCTGCGCAAGCAGCCATTTGTCGATTCATGGAAGGCGCTGCGCGTGGCTTACCTGAGATCTGCGCTGAATCCATGTGTGGCACAAACGTCATTGCGACATCCCGAAGGCTGTGCATGAGAAGGCCAGTGAAGGCGCACACAGGGCAGCGCACACACCTAAAAAGGGGGCGGAACACGAAGAATGGGGAACAACACGTGAAATTGTGGGCGTTACAGTGGAAGTACCACTGCTAAATCCTCGCAACGCCCACACGCGCGCTAACAACACGTATTCATGGAATCAAACAGGGGAAACCTACGCGCCACAAAAGACGCGCTAATCCGGAAACACGTATGCCAGGCAGAAGCTGGCGGAAGTGCCCGCGCGCAGCATAAAGATGCACGCAAACAACAAACAAGCTCATACCTCTACAATGAATATACCGTTCCTCGCAGCAGTGGTTGTGGGACACCGCAGGAGGAGGAGGATAGTCAGGCCCTGCATTTTTTTACCCAGGACCAGCCTTTTTTGGGATGCCTGATGAACAGGTCTATGGCAGGTACAGGTTTCCACCCCATATCATCCTAGACCTGGTCGCTGAGTGGGAGGAGGACCTCACATCAGCCACCTTGTGCTCCCAAGCACTGAGCCCCTCGGAAAAGGTGCTCAATGTACTGAATTTCTTAGCCACTGGGTCATTTCAGTGGACAACTGCCATAGTGGGGGGGGGTCTCACAGGCCACGCAGTCACGCTGCCTACACCAGGTGTTGGCCATCATGACAGCACACCCCTCAGTCCGCAGGCACATATACATGCCCATAACACCGGCAGAAAGGCAGGCCGTGGTGCAGGACTTTTACGGGGTGGCACACTTCCCCAAAGTGCTAGGTGCCATTGATTGCACCCATGTGGCTCTACGTCCTCCCAGGGCCACTGAGCACATCTATCGCAACCGCAAGCACTGGCATTCCATCAACATGCAGGGTGTATGTGATGCCAAGGGAATCATCACCTCTGTATATACCAACTATCTGGGATCCAGCCAGGATAGTTTCATATTCAGAATGTCAGTCCTAAACGGGGACCTGGAACCTGGGAGGCCTGGCGACACATGGCTCATTGGTGAGTACCAACGCCTCTGCACATGCATGCATGTCACACACAGAGAAATGTCAAAACCCAACTAATGACAACCATTATCACCTCCCCAGGGGACATCGCCTACCCTCTGAGCACCTACATGATGACGCCAATAAGGAACCCCACCACACCACCCGAGGTAAGATACAACGCAGACCATATTGCAACCCGGGGCATAGTGGAGTGCACATTTGGAGTGCTGAAGTCACGTTTCCGCTCCCTATGTGCGTCCCCAGTAGTGTGTAGGATTATAGTGGCAGCATGTGTCCTGCACAATGTTGCAACCCGAATACTGGTATGTCACCAAACCCCTCCCAAACCCCATCTCACCCGCCCGAGACACCAAGGCATGGCATGCAATGTGAAAGCAGCTAAATGAATGCACAACACATGACACAACTGTCATAAAGTGCACGGTCACAAATTGAAACAGGCCACATACAATTCCCTCTCACCTATGAAAAAGAAACAGCACACATGAACATTTACTTACCAGCATGACAAAACATGAATACAGGACTCAACAGTGGCAACGTCTGACAGTAACCAATCACAATAGTGCAAATGTGACGACCTGACAAAGGCAGCACATCGATCCCTCCCATCTCCAGTGTGGTGCCGGTAGGTAAATGTGGCAGGGTACTGCATACAGCATGAGCTGCATCTGCAGTGGAGACAGGCAAAGTAAGACATGAAGAAGCTACATACAAATATGAATAGTGAGCAATATTGAATACAATATACAAATCAACCATGCAGTGGAGAAACCATCAGTAATACCCACTAGGGGTGTATACACTGACAACTGCTGGAAGCCCAATGCCTCTGGGTAAGTTACTGTCACACGGAGCCACCCTTGCGAGCCCATGGAAAGGGGAAGTAGGAGTGCCATATGTGTGGACCCCAAGCCTCAAACACAAATACAAGACAAGCCTGCATGGGCCCAGCTGGAGCACACAGTGGATGCCTACGGGTGCCACACAAAGCAACACAGCTGCCGGGCCAGCCCACCATGACCATGCCCTGCAGGCAGCCCACACCACAGGGGACCACCCTACACCCCTGGGCATGCCCCACAGGCAGCCCATCCACCCTGACCATGAATCGCAGGCAGCCCACACTCAAGGGGGGACTTTTCCCATGCAATCTGCCTGGCGCAGGTGGAGCACACGTATTCAAGGGAGGGCGCAAGTACATTTTCACACGTTTTGTCTGCCGCGAGCGGGGTATGCGTAGTTTTTCACGTGATTACAGTGTAGGGGACCTGTAAACTGGTCCAGGCTTAGCACGGCCCTTTGCGCCATATTGGGGATTTCTATGGCTTTTCCTTGTGCAAGGGGCGTTCTTGGGGGCGTAACTGGCGCTGCAGGATGTTCGCTGCACCACAGCTGCAAATGGCTTGGGAAATCCATGAATACGCGGTGCGCCAGAATGCTGTTTGGCGCACACGGCTGGCAAGCGCTCCCTTTCTGCACTGCCCGCATGGCTACTTCTGTGCTGAATTCTATGAATTACCCCCTGTGCAGCATTTGAGTAATATGGAATTGCTTCTTCTAGTTGCACTTTGATTTATGATGTTTCTTTATTTCTTTATGATTTATGTATTTCTTCAGGTATTGTTTTATAAAATAAGTCAAATCCCTGAAAATGAGACATCCCTTTCCCTTTCTCTCCCTAACAAAGGTATGAGTAATATTTTCCCTAGTATATTTGAACAAATTCCTCGATCCAAAAGAAATGTTGGACAGGATCATGAAAAAATAAATACGTATCTTGATAATTTGGCCCTTTTAAAGAACAACTTGTGGTATCAGCACATGAAGGAGGTGGGGGGGAGCACGTCGGATGAAGGCTGCTATGTATGCTCCCTCATCCCTTATGTCATGAATGGAGCCAGAACATGTATTGCAAAAGAAATACCTGCACACAATGCGAAGAGTCTCGCCATCTAGCAGCATGCACAACAAGAGGACAATTTGAAGGAAGATGGGCAACCCTATGATGGCGATCGAAGAACTCGGTTCCATATGAAGACATAAACTGGTTGAACAGAATGCTCATATATTCATCATTGACCAGAGAACAAGTAAGGATTGCTGAAAAGCAGAGGCTGGCATGTGCAGGTATGCAAGAAACACCAAGATTACCCGGACGCTGGGAGACACCTCACCTATTGGTATATGGACAAGTTGCCACCAGCTTGTTGATGAAGGTATCAGTTAGCATAGAGCAAGTATTCTAAGCTACTAACATGGATTGACAATGAAGCAGGACCGGTATCCTTAATACCTATACAGAATGCAACAATATGCTTCAGGATAAAGGCCTGGTTCCAGTTGGAGAAAATGAAGGATGCAAGCACATGCTAAAAGTAGCAGGAATGAACGGTGGAACTGCTGTGCTAATTGATCGTTATTGGGCCTGTGGATCCAGAGCTTATATGCAGCTGCCTAAACGCTAGGGAGGAGTATGCTCCATTGTGATCAGACATTTTCCTGCATTGGTGATTCCCCAAAGTGACCTAAATATTGAAGTTTCCAAAGAACTAGCCCTTCTACCCGCCAAGAAGATCTGCGTCGGATCCATAAACTGACTTATGCTATTGGAGCCTTCAATATCCCAACCATCCTCGCATACTGTGTTGTGCTAGGGAGATGGAGGGACAGGGCTTTAAGTGTGCCAGGGCTACCCAGTCTCAGCCCTGGCAGTCTCCAATTATTGCCCTTGAGCCAGGGCTCTCCGAACTGACCTCCCTCACCAAATTTCTTTAAAAAGATGAGTGACAATACTTGTCACACTTCGCCTCGAATCTCACCTGTTTATCCTTTGAAGTCTTGTTCGGAGGTTTCTCCTTCTTCGTGATGACTCAGGATTTGTATAAACACGGGTGAGTGTCCTCTGTCACCAGTGTGCAGATAGGTATCTGTCCTGAAGAGAAGCAGGCGTTTAGAATCCCCGGCAGGATCCGGAAAGGATAAGCGGAGTCCCGGAAGGGTAAGGAAACCTGGAAGGATCTGGAACTTGTACCGTACAAACAGGTAGAGTACGAGTGCACAATGGGTCCGGGCAAGGACCCCAAGCAGGAGGTGGAAGAACGGTTCACAAGCAGTAAACGCGGTTAGAACCAATATTTACCAGGGAGGATTATAACCGCTAACAAGGGTGAAAGCATGGAGAAGAGGAAAAGTTAGACGCACACTTGCCGGAACTTCGGAAAGGTAGCGTTGAAACACTCAGAGCCGCGGGGGCGTGTCTGTTTTCTAAGAAATGGCAAGTCAGTTGAAACACTAGACCGGTAGTTGTGCAATGGCGTCGGCCATGTTGTGAATATGCTCGAAAGGGCATTGCGGTGTCTGTTGGACCACGTAGTCCAGAAGGGGCGGGAACAGCGAGTCATGACAATACTGCTCTTTACCAGATGCCCTGATTGGTCGATCATGGGCGCTAGGTTACATTACATCAAGGAACACAAGACGTCCTCTGAGTTCTTCGCCCGGAATTGTTACCCAGGCCAGGCATCAGTTGTCCTGGATCTTGCAGACGTCCAGCCATCGGGTCCGAGGGAGCCTGGTGCTGGGATAAAGGCGCACTGACTGCTGGGCGATGGAAAGGGACCCTCCCCCGTGCCGCAACCAGCAAAGAGGGAGGTGAAAGGGGAGTGGGACACATGTGGGTGGAGAGAAGTGCCCAGAAGCGCACGCGGGAGATGTGGTGGGCCAAGTTCCTAGACTATCAATCGAGGAGCTAGAAAGCGTGGATGCAGTCGCGGCGTCATCCCTCGGTCACATGATAACTCACATCATATGATCTTGGGCAATTGTACTCCCGAGGACTCACCTTATATGCCTGACCTGGAAGCTTTGATAAGTTATACACCATATGCAAATGAGATGCTTCACGTGTCACACAGGAGGGGGCCGGGGGGCGACGCGCTACCTTGGGGACGCGAGCGGGCCCTTAAATCATGACAGGACCTGTGTGTGTGTGTAGCGCCGAGAGAGCTCCCGGCCGCACCCAGAGCCCCCTGACTTCAGCACCAGGCCCATCGGCCCATAAAGTGCTCGGCGGTAAGTGCAGGGGGGCGGCGACCCCAGCCGGCAGGCCATTAATCCGTCTGAATTATTAATAACTGTACAGGATGGATACAGAATGCAGCAGATGGGCCGAGGAGGGGCTGTGGGGTGGGCTGCGCCGCCCCGCATCCACCCACCCGACTAACCCTCTGCTCCACTTTCCCAGAAGCGGTCATGTTTATCGGAATCGACCCCCCACCCCCAGACACTTGATTAGGCCCGTGAAATCCATGCTGGACATCACCCAGCGACACGGGGGCCCATCGATCGCCCTGGAGAGGGGGGTAGGTGAGGAGGGCGGAGGAGGTGGGGGGGGTCTGGGACCCCGCTTCGGGTTGCGTCCCATCTCCTGCTGGCTGTCCATTTGCTCAGCCCTTAGGGAGGCAAGAGGCGGTGGGCCAGGCTGTGCCCACCAGCCTCTAATGCTAATTAATTCTTCGACAAAAGACCCCAAACAAGATCAGAGCATGATCCGTGTGCCAGCCCCCTGGGTCCCTTGACGTGATTACCAGCAGGCTGCGGGGCCCGTCTATGCCCAGCACAATGGGAATTATAATAGGAATTTACCGAGCTTTTGATTAGAGCGCAATAGTGGCGTTAATGCCCCGCTCAGTGGCCCTCGTGTTATCCACCAGAAAGTGATTGACAGCTGAGGCAGCCATCTCAAGAGCCCGTGGACAGGCTGGAAGGCTTCCTTCAGGGGAAAGGGGCGAACATAAAACCACCATCTTAGGCTAACCTAAATCCCCTGCCCGCTATGCCCAGAACCCAGGGGGCTCCACCAGTTGCATTGCATTCGCCACCGTCGTGCCCAGTGGGCATCACACATACAATGACCACCCTCCAAGCGTCCAAAGAAAGAAATAGCCCACGTCCTACTCTTGCCCTACAAAAAATATGGGCACACTAGCAGAACTGGCGATGGCGCCCTAAAATACTACGTCACATCCCCAAAACCTTGAAACCAGCACCCATTTCACCGCTCTCAAAGAACCTAGCAGGGACCCACCCGAAGCCACTAACTCCCCCCACGTCGCTAATATTGCACACATACGTGACACAATTGAAAAACGGGTTACCAAACAACTCTAACCCAAAACTGAAAACCCTCCACTCCCCAATAACTTTCCAGCTGGTATCGAGGCACTGAATCTCCCCTAAGATACAAAATCCATAAAGTGTTCATGAAACAACCGAGCGATGTTGGCTTGAATGACACAGTAGAGTAGACCATTGCATCCACCTCCAACTTGGGTATCCATGGAAAAGCCCCCACTTGGCTCTCAGGCTTCTAATAATTTGGAGCAGCCCGAGTCAAGATGAGCTATTTCCATTCAAACAGGTTTACTTTACAAGTGGGGTCCCCCAAGGGTATGCTCTCTCCAGTTGGCTATTAAATGCCTTTGTGAACAGATACACGTGCTGATAACACTCAAATGATTTTTAAACTAGGCTCTCGACCCAGATTAGCCTGCACATTGAAAAGTGCCCATCAACAATCCAAGCGTGGGTGATGGATAAGAACCTCTTCCTCAACACCGGGAAAACGGATGTGATCCTCTTTGGAACAAAGTGCCCGCCTGGCCTGAAACTCAAAGTCCCTCTCCCTGTAATTAAAACAACTGGGGACTGTCCTTGATTCTGAACTTTCGGGCACTCCCAGATCAACTAGATTTGCCTGTAAATCCAATTTTGAAATTCCTGTCTTCATGCAGATCCCGTTCACGATGGCCATGTGACGAATCAACTTCCGGGGCACCAGTGGTCCAGGGTTGAATATCGGTTTCTAAACCATCAATCAACCCCACACCTCCAGTACACCAGAAGGGATCCGAACAGATTGGAATATAAGTGAATTATAAGACCTCCTTGTTCCATTTTCGGTAACGTGGACGGAACAGCAGGCTTATCTCTGCAAGGTCGTAGATCATTGGTTAGTTGCAGCACAGTGAAAATACAAATATTACCCAATGATAAAAGTGACTGTCCAGTCAAGGTTGTATAAAAAATATCTACTTCATTATTACTACAACAGACAGTTCTAGCACACTACAAACTACAACCCACACTGTAAAGTAACACAGAGGACTGATAGTTTCACAAAGGAAAGGGATGCACTCTGGATACTGTCAGGAGGGAAGTTGGTAAAGCAATCAGTCTTACTGTTCAAGATTATTTGGTTTCAACATCAGAGGGGCAAAGGGTTGTAACTGTCTCTAGGGGACTTTAAGAAGGACCAGGGGGGTAGAACCACAATGTACCTGGTGCTGAAGAAGTTCTTGGTGCTCAGCAGTGTTGAGGTGATTCCAACGCGCTTCACAGCCCATGACACAGAGTTAGTGGCAGGAGACAGCTGCATGTACCAGGCGGCAGGAAGTTCGGCAAGCAAGACTGGACGGAAGTCTGCAGGCTGTCAGGCACGCTGGCTCAGGGCCAAGAATCATTGGGGGTCATTACGAGTTTGGAGGTAGCCATAGCGCTATTAGTGCCATGGCTGCCTCCAAACCGGGTCCGGGTCCAGTCTCACTGAATGGGGACTCACCAGGACATTGCGACCTATGCGGACCCGGTAAGTCCCCATTCAATAAACCATTCCCCATTCCCATTTGAGCTCCCTTAGGGCTCAATGGGAATGGGGAAAGCGCTAATAACGGGCCCGCAAATTGCGGGCCCGTTATTAGCTCCAAGGTCCCTTAATGGGTTCCACATAGAACGGCTGGTCAGACCAGCCGTTCCTGCTGGGACCCGCTAAGGGACCTCAGAATAGGGCGGTAAGGGTTTACCGGCACCGGCATCCTTACCGGTGCCCGTAAACCCTTACCGCCCAACTCGGAATGACCTCCATTGTCTCTGTGCTGGATGGCGGATCTGGAATGGACAATTTCGAGACAGTCAGTCCTCGAACCACATCCGGCTGCACCAGCTGACCGTGGTCACACCGTAGTCAGCAGAGCCGTCCGAGACGCCTCAACAGGCTCTGGTGACTGCGGTGTAACAACCGTCAGCGGTGCAGCCGGATAAGGTTCAAGGACTCGCCTGTCTCAAAATTGTTCTTAAAAAGATGGACGCTGCATGATGCTTGTGTGGCACTCCTCAGGGCTTGTGTCCTTTCAAGGCGGACGACCCAAAGCTGAGGAAGGTGTTAGCAGGCAACAGCCTTGTCCTTTGTCCAGTGACTCCCCAGCACTTCCCACCTAGGAAGCTTGCTGTCAGAACCTAGCAGGGCATGCTGTGTGCTGGCTGGGTACCAGTTCTGGAGCTGCTGGATGGGTCCTCTAAGTCTGGTATCTCCCTCTGTTCCCTGGGAGATGTTTAGTGGAGGGATCTTATCTTACTTTCCTCTTGCAACTCCTGGCCTTCCTTCACTGATGGAAGATGTACAGTAGACTGTACCTTCAGCGCAGGTCGAAATTAGTCCTTTTTCTTACTCCTTGCAAAGTCTTCAGATTATCTGATCTGTGAGGCACTCAGCCCCCTTTTAAAGCCAAACAGACCCCAGTGATTGGTGCAGGCTAAGCCCACCTTAATGAACCAATCCTGGGTCCCCACCAGCAATCCTCAGTGATGCTTCAGGTCAGAATCAGAGCACCTGGCAACAGACAGGGGAAGGGTGACAACATATACTTCTAAGTCCCACACATCTTCCTGTCTGCTGTACATCAAAGTGTCTGCCTAATTAACTGAGCCCTATGCGGCACATGATAACAACAAGGGCCTCCTTTGAAGTAGGTGGTTGCAGGCAGACTTTCGTCTCCTACAATTCACATATTTCCCTGCTCTGAAAAGAGTGGTTCCAGACAGGACATTCACTGTCCTTTCATACCAAGGAGGAGTGCATTGCATTACAAACAGGTGTTGGTCTCCGGTCCCCATTGTAACTTCCTGCACCCAGGCCTTCCCTGGGGCCTGCTAATTAACATTCTTCAGTATTTGCTGCCACCAGCAAGGTTTCACAATGGAGATGCAAATCCATGGTGCCTTGAAATTCTAATAAGGCTGCCCACGGCCAGAGGCTTTTGATGTTCCCACAGCTGTCAGGTGTCAGCTACACATGACAGGGTAGGGCGGCGCTGGTAAACTGTGTCCTCCCAGAGTACAAGGCTATTTATCACCTGTGCGTGAGAGTGGAAAATATGTGCTGGAGTGGCCCCACATATTTTCCAGAGGTTGATCTTCCATCATTCATTATTTTAGACAAACAAAAAATCTAAAAGCCCAGGCGATTGCACTCTTCCTGTGCGGATGGTCGAATTCCCCACAGGCCATGACAACCAAAACCAACCTGGTTCCAGCTTTCCTCATTTCCAGACACAGATCACTATAAGAGTCTCCATCAGAGACACAGAATCAATCATAACCACCAGCTTGTCACAGAAAGGTCCCATTGATCCCGGGCCTGAAAGCGAGAGACCAGAGGGAACTGTGTCTCATGGCACTGGGCACCGTGTCGCATGGTGCTCCACACTGTTCACCACGCATCTATCCATCTGGAAACTTGGTCCTACAAATCTAGCCAACATCTCCACAGATATCACCCCACATGAGATCTTTCAGTGACTTGAAACTCCACTTCACCGCAGCCAAGTGTCTCCAGCACAGAGGATAAACTTTAGCTGCTCAAGACCGAAACTCTGAAACAATTTACCCCCGCCACTGAGAAGATTGGCACACCATGGGAGGCTTAAGAAACATGCAAACACATTGAAATGGTCAAACAGGATTTCATTCGGCCTCAGGTGAGTTTTTAGGCCCCAGGACCCCGCCGGTGGCGTCCTTACACACTCTATGCACTCTTCGCCACTCAACCCTCGTGGCACTGGTTAGAGGAAATGACATGGCACATGGACTCCTTTTCTGTAAAATCACTCATTGTCGGATAACCAGAACTTGATTATTTTGCAATAGCCACTGCATTGTGAATTATTATATATGTACAATTTCTTAACTTGTGGCCCACCGTCATCTCCCCACTTTATGACCCCTGCGTCATGAAGCAGCTAATGCAGGTCCCTCGCGCCAATGCATGGTAATGAGGATTAGGTGCAGCTCCCTAATTGCCCAAAGCATGTCGATCAGGGAGTTAGTGTCGGTCCATCGTACCAATGCATTTCAAAGTGAATTTGGTGCAGGGCCCTCATGCTGATGCATTTTGATGGGAATTTGGTGCAGGGCCCTCACGCTGATGCATTATGATGGGAATTTGGGTCAGGGCCCTCACGCTGATGCATTATGATGGGAATTTGGTGCAGGGCCCTCACGCTGATGCATTATGATGGGAATTTGGTGCAGGGCCCTCACGCTGATGCATTATGATGGGAATTTGGTGCAGGGCCCTCATGACGATGCATTTTCATGGGAATTTGGTGCAGGGCCCTCACGCTGATGCATTTTGATGGGAATTTGGTGCAGGGCCCCAACGCTGATGCATTTGGATGGGAATTTGGTGCAGGGCCCTCACACTGATGCATTATGATGGGAATTTGGTGCAGGGCCCTCACGCTGATGCATTATGATGGGAATTTGGTGCAGGGCCCTCACGCTGATGCATTTTGATGGGAATTTGGTGCAGGGCCCCGATGCCGATGCATTTTGATGGGAATTTGGTGCAGGGCCCTCATGCTAATAGAAATCTAACCCAGGTCATCATGCCAAAGCATTTCAATAGGGAGTTGATGCAGGTCTCTCAGACTCAACACATTTCAGTGGGAAGTGGGCTCAGTGCTATCAGGCACTTGCCGTTTCAGTGGGACCGGAGTACTGTGCTATCACGCACTTTCCAATTTTGTGGGTAGGGGGTACCTTGCTATTAGGCATTTGCCATTTCAGTGGTTAGGGGGTACAGTTCTATCAGACACTTTCCATTTCAGTGGGAAGAGGTGCAGTGCTAACAGGCACTTGCCGTTTCAGTGGGAAGGGGGTACAGTTCAATCAGGCACTTTCCATTTCGGTGGGAAGGGGGTACAGTGCTATCAGGCACTTGCAATTTCAGTGGGGAGGGGGTTTAGTGCTAAGAGGCACTATCATCTCTCTGCTACCAAGTGAATGGGTTGCCCAGCCCTTTAAGATGAGTAGCAATACCCTGGAGATGGATGGGGATGCAGATTTTATTCATACATCAATAATCAACGACTCAGGTAATTTGGCAAAAGGAAGTCTGTTTTAATATCAAGTATCTAAAACAGGGAGTACAACGAACATTAGCATTCGCTCGATCCTCTTACTCAACTTATCTTTAGTAAAAACGGAGGTTTTATCATGCAAAATCGTCATCAGTGACATGCTGACCTGTGTTATTACCAACGTCATCCTACGTGGCAAACTACAAAACCTATCGGAGGGATTGATTGGCTTTAAGTGAGTATCTAAGTATAAGTTCCATATCAGTAAAGAACCGTGAAGGAGTGATATAGTACTTAACCTCAGGTGGGGCAACTAAGCCCTCCCCTTAAAATGGCCAGGATGAACATCACTAAATACACAACGTTCCATTGGCTACACAAACTATAAGACCCTTGATTACACGGTCCTCCAGAATTGGTTGGCTTCTAACCCCCGTCAGTACTTTTCCACCTACGTCTAGCAGCATGCAGACTGAATGTCCAGGTGCTGGTGGGCTCGTATTAACACTAGGTTCCCACCAATTAATGTATCAATTCATCATCACCTCAATGGTCCAGTGTCAATTAGTGCTTTGAAGTTTGGCCTTGAGTTTGTACTATGCTCTGGGAAATTTAAGGAGTGCAGGCACATCCTGCCCTCATGCGTAGGTGTGACCACCTTGATCGGCCAACTTCCTTCTTCCACTTGATTGTACACCATGAAATCGAGCCTTTTCGTGTATTTAATATTATCTTCTAATATTCTTCTGACGTCTTTTGTTTTGCTCAAGACTTCCGAACAGGAGTCTCTGTTCTTTCACACGATTTTTATCCAATGTCAGCCAATTCCAGTTCTGATAAGACCTTGGCTTCTTGGCTCATCCAACTCCTGCTGAAATTCACTTGTAAATTCAATTTAACTGTTTAAATGCGACACACTGAAGTGAGGGCTTCTTATTAACGCTCAGCAGTGCTTATGATGCGTAGTGACTACATTCATCTTTTACTCGTCCATATGCCTCTATATATATTGGCGCTTGCCGTAATTTATTTACTATAAAGCTTGAAGCTAGCTTTTATGATCACTTTGCTGCTTGCATTTCTGTTGCATCTGTACACGTTTAAACTAGCTTAATATCTTCATCTGTTTCTGTGGCATACGCTTTTTCACCTTGATCCCAAGATGTCACTTATCCTTGGTACTTTCTTGATGCCTTATAGAATATCTGCATTCTCTGGTCTCTGCATCTCTTCTGTGTGCATCATCTCTTTCTGTGTGACGTCACCATTCATCCTTGACCTTCAACTTCTCTGCTTCTTCAGGAATCTCATTAAAATGGCCATCATATTGTCTTGAATGCAGGTACGGTTTTCTCAACGTGTACCTTGCCTCCCAGATCTTGTTAGTTATAGGTACACTCACTGGTACTGCACAGAGCCCATGCTCTGCTCTTTGTCTGTTCAAATGTTCCGTGTATGTCTCATACTCTGGTTTCCATTCTATAGGTAATAGAGACAGGCCAGTTGGAGTAGGGGTACTTGGCTCCTCCTCTACATTCCCCCCTCTGGGCGATTCATCAACCACTTTCTCATCATCCTTCACATCTAGACATCCCCTTCCGAAAAAGAGCTTTTTAGGGACCCATATCTTTATGACTCCCTTCAGGCATCCTGCTGATTTCACATGATCATCCTTGTTCCATGTCATGAGCATGCACTGTCCACTTGGACTGCAATAGATCCATCTTTCCAGATATTTCTTATGGTTCTTTGGGTACAGCAACTTTGTTCCTTCAGGTGCATGAATACTGGCCTTCACAATGTCTCTGATCTCTTCATCTGTCAAATCCTTGGGCTTCCATCCTGGTTCAACATCAATCATGATCTTCATCCCTATGGCTTTCTTTGCTGTCTTCTTGCACTGCGAGATTATTATCTTGATCACACAAAATCCAAGCAATATCAACTCGATCAGGGTTCCAAGGAACTTGAACATATCTGCCATCCATTGTGGAACCCAAGAGAAGAGTGATCCAAACTTGCTGTTATCAGTAATGTCTTCTACTTCGTCTATCATCTGGCCATTGAGTTTCGTGAGCATGTCTATGGCCTCTGTCAAGGTTACATTCTCGTCATCATGAGAAAGTATAAATGTGCAACATGATTCTCAGATTTTTGCACAAACACCTCCATCCATAGCTGTGATCATGTCCAAGATGTATCTTTTCTGGAGAGTCATCACACTTATGGCTCTCATCGCCCCTCTGATTGCATTGAATCCCTTTATAGTAGTGTTAATTGTCTGCAGCAATTCCCATCTGGTTATCTGAAGCCACTTGGTATTTGTTCCAACCTGGATTTTTGGCATGAAGATCCACGTAAACACTGAAGAAGTCTGGCTGAACAGTCGGTGTTCATGTGGGACGGAGTCAAAAGCTTATATTTATTTGTCTGAAAAGTAGTTCTCTCTCTTTATCCTCTTTATCAGCTCCACAGATCTGTTCTTTCTCAGGTGAGCATCTGCTTTTGGGAAACTGTCGAGATTCAGATAACTCTTTGGAATCACTAATGCTGGAACATGGACGTTCACCAATGTGCATATTCCTCCCCCGTCTTTAGGTAGCCTTATGTATGCCTTCGATCCACAAGCCCAATAATGTCCATGATTACTGCTTTTCCATGCACAATTCCTAATGTGTCAAAGATAGGATCGCATTTCTGATTTTCTCCAATGTTTCGTGTACCATTACTTCTGAAGCACAGCTATGAGCTTTCTAAAGTCTCTATCTGTAGGAGTTCTCCTCTGTCTTCGACCCAAGTTAACAGCTTAGAATAGGAAGTCTTGGACAGAACGGTTTACACTGTTCCTGTGCATTCAAAATAGTCGATTCAGGATGATTAATTACCATCCAGACTCTGCAGATCACCACTCCTTTTTCACATCCATATGGTGATGACACTGATCCCCAGATCTGCATTTGACTTCTGTTATCCAAATTTGAATATCGTCTGCAGATTTCCTGCGGTCTTCAGTTTTTTTTATTCACCTCCTGTCTTATTTCAGCTCCTTTTACTCCAGGTTTTTCATATCTGATCACATGATTCCTCGTCTTGGCATTGTTTCTTGTCTTTATAACTTGAATATAATCATCTTAATCTGGATCTGTCCATTCAGTTGCCCATTTGAGAGAAGCATCACAACCCATGAACTGGCCTCTGGTTTTGTAAAGTGCTACGTGTGAAAGACAATGTGCTGTTTGGACATCTATTTCAACAGCTATGAAGATTTTTCACTTCCCCATGCTGTATGGCATGAGTGCACATACAAAGCATTCCTCCTTTGAAGTTCTTCTCGCAACTTCCTTAATGTGTTGGTACCATATGTTATTTCCCAAGTGTGCCGTGCTGTCCAGGTAATCATTTAATTCATAATTATCTTCCTGTGTGCTTCTTTTAGGTCTCATTCTTTTCATGTGAGCTTCCATATTCATATCATGAAGTGTACCAACAAATCTTCTTCTGACTGGATTAATCACAGGAACATCTATCCGTGGACGGGGTACACCTTCATGTGCTATTTGAGTTGCATAAAGTTCAGAACGTCTCATCTGCTCAGCAGCCCATTTAGGCATAAAAATGTCTCGCATAATCTCCGCCTGGGATCTTCTTTTGGGACAATTGTCACTGGACCAGGTGTTTTTGCATGTGTCACTTGTCTAGGCTCACCCTTTTAAAACCCCTTGTCATGCCTGTCTTGCCAAGCCTGTCTCTGGTGTCCAAAAATAAGTTCTGACATACTCTTTGTTTGTGAACATTTGTTAATGACATCCATCTCAAGCTCAGACAATTTGTCATCTTTCTTTGGAACAGGAATGACTACACAGGGTCTAGGCTGCCTAGTAGTTTCCACGCATACATTTTCCTTTTGCTCAGGAACATGCACAGGAGTCTGAGCTCCATTTGCACCAATATAGAATGCTGTTCATAGAGTCGATAAAAGCAGCACGATTATGAACACAATGCAAGTGTAAACAACACAATGATAAGATAACCTACAACATTTACTTCTTGGACAACGTGAACCTCTCTCTTCATGCGGTAATATTACGTTGCTGCTTAAATTCCCCATCTTGATTACATAAGGAAGGAAAAACTCAAGCCTTAATGCATCAGCATTGTGAACTGCTTCTGGAAGCTGCTGTCTTGACTCAACAACTTGCCCTTGATCAGTTGTCTGCTTACTGGATGACAAAAACAACTTTCTCTGTATCACTGGAAGCATTCTTTCACCAGCTGAACTGTAGATGCCTCTTTAGTATGAAGAAAACCAACCTCAGTAAGTCTAAACAAGCTCAATGACATAGATTATCTCCCAATCTATGCCTTGAATCTGCCTCAGCCCAGACAACATGTTGAATTACTTTCAGCATGAATCGAGAGTTCTTTTTCAACAGCAACCTTTCGATCTGTCCCTGGAAGGAAAGTTTCTACACCGACCTGTGATTTCGCTCAGAATAGATGCTCACTTGGATAATACCTTCCAAGATCACATTCAGATTTGCAGTGTTTCTCGGATCCCTTAGAAAGGTGAGCACATCAGTGTGCCTTCCAACAAGATGCGGGTACTCCTCAATCAGACGAAAAAACACCACAATCCATTGATAGGGGCATTTGTACTCTCCTTGCTGTACTCAGGTAATTGCAAGAATTGTTCAACGATGACTATGAGCAATCTTCTTATAATTGGGCTATTCTTAGGATTTTGCAAGAAAGCTGGTATCCAAGTAGTTCTCCCCAACAACGAAGGGAAAGAGCGCAACACCAACTCAATATAAGTAAGAACGTGCCTAGAAAGGTCATCACTGGGTCACACCATATGTAGATCCAAACAAGAACTCAGTGTCAAACGAATCTGGGTACTGTAACCTTTTCCAATTGCTGTGTCCATGATCAAAATCCGGCATAATCCGCTTCTTATTAAGGCTTAAGCATGCCTCAGTTCAAAGTCAATAAGCTACTGTGGCTTCACGAATACAGATCTTCCCTTAACCCTGAAAATGAGATGCACAGAGTGTTCAAATTTACTTTCTTCACCCTTTTATAAATGGCTTAAAAGGAGTGTCCTGAACCCAGCCACTGTCCAATGATTTATTTGTCTTTCTACTTGTCAGCTTCTGCGTCCTTCTTCCTCGTCATCGATCTTGTCTGCACGTGCTGTGGTTCTTCCCCGATGCTTGTACTTGCTTCATGTATGGGTGCGGGCAGAGGAGTTTCTCCAGCAAAGATTTTAATGTCCCCAAGAAAAATCCAAGCACGCCTGCCCTGTAATTTGACAGCAGACGGCGTGACATCTTCCACAATGAACGGACCGTTAAAATGGGGTTCGTCCCACTTTTTCCTTACGTGTTTGCAGACTAGAACCGCATCTCCAGGGAATACTTGGGGAACCCAAAGTTCCTGAGACTGGTCTGTCGAAGCATCTCCTTCTGTGTTCTGTACTGCCCTACACCCGTGTCGCTGCAGCTGTCCTGAAATGACAGAAACACTGGAAGTCATACAGTTGAAATAATCATGCAATTCCATTCCTAACAGTTCTGCAGTTGGCTGAGCATCACTTCTAACTCTGGATGAAGGCACTAGGGGTGTTCTCATTTGCCTCCCCATCACTATTTCATGGGGTTGTCAGAACCCGGTTGGTTCTTTAAAGCGTATAATGCCAGTGGTAGGCAATGCAACCACCCTTTCTTCAAGGTAAGCTTTAATTTGACTATTCTTTCTTTTAGCAGGCAGCTGAGCTTCTCACAGATCCCATTTCCTTGCGGATGATAAGCCGAAGAAAACCTGTGCTTTATACCAAGCAACGAGCGGATCTGTTCAAATGTCTGATTTACAAAATGTGGGCCATTATCTGACCTCATAACTTCACATACTCCCCATCTAGGAAATACTTCCCGTACTAAACATTTAGCTGCACAAGTGGAATCTGGGTGTGTACATGGACCTGCCTCTATCCATCTCAAGAAAGGACGCACCACTACAATCAGGTAGCTATATCCATTACCTACTTGTATCATGTCGACATAGTTGATATGCAAGTGCTGAAAAGGGCAATTAAGTCTTGGAATGACTCCCCTAACTGTGTGCAATGTATGCCCAGCCGTGAATTGTTGACACACAGTACAGTTCACTACAAAAAATGTAACATTTTCTGATAAGTTTGGCACAAACCATTCCTCAGCAATAGTTGCAGTGAGATTCTACCTAGTTGTATGCGCAGGGTAGTGTAGCTGTTCCAGAGCTACCCTTAATAAGGCTAGAGGCATCTCCGGTTTGCCAGTGCTGTCCTGTCGCCACAATGCTTAAGAGGGGTTTTACGAACACCCTCTTCACGTCCACACATTCTTTTCCTATTGAGGTGCTTCCCCCAGGACCTCTTCGAACTGTGTTTTTGACAAGCGGTTGTATCCTTCAGATTCAGTCATCATAACAATCATTTTTTCATTCACATTAGGAGTTTCAACAGTCATCCTCTCTTTATCTGTAATTGCTACGCACTTGGCTCAGCGTCTGCTGCTTGATTTCTACGTGAGATAAAATCTGCCCCTTTAGTATGGGCTTGCATGTAACGACTGCTATGCCTACTAGGAATTGTAGTGCTTTGATGAGCCTGTCCAATAAGGCAGCGTACTGCAGTGGCGTGTCATCCGTTTCGGAGGTAGCCCCTCCTTTTCCAATGTGCTAACCCTGCATGCACCGTTGACGTCCCATAAGCGCAGTCGCTGTACACTGTTACTTCCTGGTCTGCGTGATTCTCGATCGTGAGTATCAAAGCCAATAATTCTGCAGCCTGTGCTGAATAAAGAGACGGCAATTGAGTACTAATAAGCACCCGAAATCCTCTGTTTGCCATGTGCTTTACCACGACGGCACCTGTATACCTTTGTCCATCATTTTGATCGATCCTTGAAGAACCGTCAATTAAAACAATCTCTCCTCCTTCTAATGCATTCTCTTTTATTCTAGGAAGTTCATCATAGAACTCTTGTTGTTGGCTCAGCTACAAACATGACAGGATTCACTGTTTTACATCAAACTATTTTGATCGCTGGGTTTGATATGACTACCTCATAGGCAGAAGCCCTGTCAACATGCCTTTTGGTTTTTCTAAAATGGCAAATAATGAGTGCTCAACAAATAACGTCATGGAGCATCCCATCACTATACTTGCAGCTTTTTCTATGGCAAACGCGGCGGCTGCTAAACTTTGTTCACACAGAAAATGACCTCTCATCACTGGGTCTAAGATTCCACTGTAATATGCAAGGGGCTTGTACCCCAATATGGTTCTCTGCGTGAGCACTGCTGTCATAACAGTGGCATCTGTATTCGAGAGCAAAAAGAATTCCTCAGCATAATTAGGAATCCCTAAAACTGGAGCCGTGCAAATTGCTTTTTTTAGTTCATCAAACCCTTCTTCCATCTCCTCAGTCCACATGATTTTTTCCTGCGTTGCCTGTGCTTTCTTTAGAGCCTGAAATAAAGGCCTCATATATGAGCTGTAGTCAAAGACCCGTGCTCTGACATAATTACACAATCCCAAAAATCTCTGCATGTGTTTTATCTTGTGTGGCTTGGCTGTTTTTAAAATAACCTCAGCTCTTTAAGGAGTAACTTTCTTTCCTTCATGTGAAATCAATTGGCCAATATACAACACTTCTTGTTGACCATATTGTAACTTTTCTTTGTCAACTTTTATCCTTTATCAGCGAGTATGATTATCACCTGGACAGAATCACGTCTGCACTCTTCCTCTGAGGTGCTGCAAACTAAAATGTCGTCTACTTATTGCAAAACAACGCTTTTTAAAGCAAAATTGCTGAAGTCCATCTGTAGGACCCGATGGAGACTCACAATAACCCTGTGGTAAACGAGTGCTTTTCAGCTGTGTTTGTCTAAAAGTAAACGATGTCTGATCCTGCGAGTCTTTGTGCAATGGGATTGAGAAAAACGCATTTTTCAAGTCAATCACTGTGAAATATCGTGCTTCAACAGGTATATTATATCGGATTGTAGACGGGTCAGGTACTAGAGGGAACTCGGCCTCTACAATCTGGTTTATTGGCTGAAGGTCCTGTACTAGACGCCATGACCCCCCTTACTTTTTTCACAGGGTACACTGACGTATTACACTGTGACTCTGATGTCGCTATGATGCCATCTATCATGGCAGACATAGTCTTAAAAATACCTTCATCCGCCTCTCTGGACATAGGATATTGTCATGCTCGAGGTAAAATTGCTCCTGGTTTCAATTTAATCTTTACTTCTCCCAACCCCCTTTAATAGGCCTACTTCATAGGGGCCAGTGGTCCATAATGAAATTGGCACTTTTGCAATGTCTTCATCAAAATACTCGGTACGTTTTTGTGCTATCATCATTTTCTGAGGAACTTCTCTTTTAATTACTCTTACCCAATAAGTGATACACATCTCAAATATTATTTCGTCATCAGATGGATGATCTCCAAACAGATCTTCATCGGTGACGTCGGTCAATCTGTAACCCTCCCCAATGGTGATTACTGCGTGCCATTGTTTTCCTTCATCATCGTGTCCATCAACTAAAACCATTGCCCCTCGCACTATGGCTGCTTGTATCTTTAAGGGAAAAATGTGTCCTGTAGTATCGGGGATGGTAAGAAGACATCTGGATTCAGGTAAGGCACAGGAGACCAGTATATATAAAAGGAGTAAGTTTATTACTTAGTTACAGGTTTACAGGGCTAGTTATATAGAAAGGTAGGGAGCTAAACAGATGACATCCTTTTATTAAGGTTCTCCCATCCTGTGTCCCCAACTGTAGTTCTTGGAACCCTCAGGTCCCATCACATTCCATATGACATAGCTGTATTCTACCATCAGCACTGTGTGCACCCAGTGCCGATAGATAGCTACAATACTACACATCTCCCTCTCTTCAATTGAACACACAAACATAATATCATAAACCAGGCATTTAGAGAGACTTCCAAAATCCTGCACATCTGTAAAACCTATACAACATTCACAACCAAGTAAGCGTATCCAGATTCATGTAACTAACATTCAAAACAATCAGATGCACAAATCACCACCTGCCCGGGACTGCCACTCCCGGGCCTCACAGCTGCCACCTGCAAGCACATACATTCCTTGCCACACTCTGCATCATCAGTGCGTATCTCCTCCCACTCCATCTGCCACCTGGAGACAAGGGTCTGCCACACCCAGCACAACCGCGTACTCACGCAACCATCAGGAACTAACTAACATTCTTCTGGACCATATATTTTATCCTTATCAACATTTGCCTCACAACCATAACTGCATAACTACATACACCACCATTCCTCTCCGAAACACCTGTGGTTTGCGCCATCACATATTCACATACACACCCTGCCATAAGAAACAATGAAAAGTGGGAAAATGCAGAAAAGAAAACTCACAAAACAAAGATCACATCAAAACAACGCAGCTGGAAAAGAACAGCGCGAGAAGAGAATACCCCGCGACAGAGACTGATCAGATCTGAGTCCAAGTGCAAATGATCTTTGAAAACAAAATTGTTTTGAATGCAGCCAAAAAATGAAAGCATCCAAGGTTTAAAAAACATGTTAGGCCAAGTACAGTAAACCGGTAATATATTCATATGCATGCCATATGTAATATGCCCAAAAATGGTATACATACCATGCAACATTTGTGTCACATTTAACAATAGGGCTCTCTCGTTTAACATGAAAATCACTCAATATTTCCACTCATGTATTACATGGCATCAGAATGATGCTGTGCCACTTAAATTATACTTATTAATATTCACATCATGAATTATATATTATTAATGAACATATTTCCCCTTTGGATTGATAACAAATTTAAAATATCAATATGCATTGCAAATATATAAGAAATGCAGCATTTGGAGACCTGAAAATCCTATAATATTGTTAAACACTACACGCAGGAAAAAAAAACATTTTTCTTCTTTGTGTTGTTTGTTGGTTAGTTTGTTGGTGTGATATACTCTTATGCATAAACCCATACAACCACTCTTCCTCATAAAGTAAATGCAATCACCAATTACACTCAGTCACCCTTTCAGTTATTAGGACTTACCAATCCATAGAATCATGGGAGCATCACTCCAAGACATATGTAAATGCAAGCATTGGCAGCATTAAAACTGCTTGAATCTATAAGTAATATCATAACATTTCACCACATACAAAACTGCATATAAATTGAACTACATATGTTTGAATGTAGCAAAGGAAACAACGACAGCTGTATCATCGTATAAATGGCATATAGTCCATGAATTGCACGTAGATTAGATGCATGCCGGAAAATAACAAAACAGAAACAATACCTTTATGGTAAACGGAAAGCATTGGTGGTGCCCCCACGTACATTGTTTGATTGCGACAGTTTTCCTCTCTGAATGACATCGGAACGGTACAGCCAAAAACACCTACTGTTTGTGTGTTCACAGCTGAGTCATGAAGCAATAGTCAAACAGAAAACACGCTGTTGTAAAATTCCAATATAGTGTAAAAGTACTTTATTTTTCTTTACACGCCGGATAATTCATCTATCTCTCATATTTCTCAACCTCTTCATTGACCAATGGATATTTCCTCATTCACTTCGTATATTGATTGCACGCCGTCCGATGGAACAAAACAGAATAAACAGATGCACCTCCAACGGAACGAGAACACGGAAGTAATCTCGCTTCCTAGGCACATTCTCACGTCGGTCCATGCTAATAGGGCCTCTTTCTAATGATAATATCATTTTGCACTCACTCAGAATAAGGTGACTGTTCCACTGGAATGTAAACGAACACTCGTAACCAGCGTTCGGAACTCTGCCAAACTCAAAGGATTAAGCAATACGTCATCATTAACTCAGCAGTCATCCTGACGCACAGAACTCAGTCTTACGACCTACTCCAATGGTCGCGGCCGCAACAAAATGTGTGCACCCAGTGCAGATAGATAGCTACAATGCTACATGTCCCTTCTCTTCGGGCATAGGTATTCTTGGTCTAAACAAAAATTCATCTGGAGTTCTCATTGTTCTGCCTGCTAGGCCTGGTAGCCATGACAACAGAATGCATACTCCATACTGGAAAAACTGTGGTTCTAATGGAATTGCTCTCATAGCTAATTGTCCTGTGAAAGCCATCATTATTTCGCACATGTTTAGGTAATGCATTCCTGGTGTTGAATACACTATACCTTCATCAGCGAATGATATTGTCATATTCAACTTAGTCATTAAATCTCGTCCCAATATATTGACAGGTGTTTGCCTCGAATATAGCAGTGGCACCTTCATGTCACATTCTCCTATAGAAACTGGTAATTCTTCAGTGAAAGGATCTCTGCTTGTAGCTCCTGTGAACCCCTGAGTATTCATGGCATTGCCAGACATTGAAAACGTTCCCTCTCGTATACATGAGCGTGTTGCACCCGTGTCTACTAAAAAAGAAAAACGTTTGCCTCCTATACTGACGTCCACCCTGGATTCCTCATGAGGGTTTGGCGTCACGGATAGTATGGAACACATCAGGTCTCCCAGTGAGCTGTCCTATTGCGAGTACAACCTCATCCCATTACTTGTGAAAGGATTCCCTCCTTTGCCAGTATCACCCCCTATCACAGGAGTCATTAACTGACCTGTACTTGTGTTTTGCTGAAGCTGCATAGGCGATTGCGGCAACTGTCCTTGTGGCGGATTAACTGCCACTTGCTGTGGTTGCAAGCCTTGCTGCACTCTCGGCGCTTGCTGCTGTATTATTTGATTCTGTGCAAATCCATCTCCATTCTGCTGTGAATATGCAGGTGGATTTGACATCCCACCTCTTAAAAACTGGCTATTTTGCACCATCCCTGGACTTCTACACGTGCGAGAAAAATGCCCTGTCATTCCACACGTCCAACATATAGGCGGTGGTCTCCCAACCTGACCATTTTGTATACTCTGATTGCCATTCTGCATATTTTGAAACCCACCTTAGTTATTTTGAAAGTTTCCCTGATTATTCTGCCAATTCCCTTGATTACCTTGCCAACCCCTTCCTCGAAATCATCTTCCTCGTGGAGCATATCCAATATTGTTTTGATTGAACTGCCTCTGATTATTCACTTGCGGCATGTTCACTATCTGCTGTGAATTCGATACGTCTACGCTGGTCAGCATCACCCCTTCAATGGCATACGTGGATAATTCTTTCTGCACTAACTTTGCCTCCTCGCCTTTGCGAGCATCGTCCTTTTTGCAATTGTTTTCCGGAAAGAGTCTGCAGTAATGCGCAATGGTCAGCTGAATCCCCAACCACGGTTTGCTTCTATACCTACTAATTTCTTGAGCTGCTTCTGTACTAGCTCTGGCAGCCCTTGGCATAATATATGATAGAATACTGGTATAGATTTTCCCCAAGATTCGCGTGTTTCCAAGGCCCAAGCATCATGGAAATGTTGAATGTAAACCAACGGACCATCTCCTGCCTGCATCTTTTTTGTCATTATAGCTCCCATATCGGGCGTGTCAGAATTCAGTACTCTAAGCGCTTTCCAGACTGCTGCCCTACAGCTATTGAATGGTGCTCCATAGTGAGTAGTGCTGACTGTAGTCACACCAGGGTACCCTGCCCTTGTCCACACGTCATCAGCTCTCTCACCAAGAATGGCGATTAAAAGACCCATAATGTTCCCTATGGTAAATGTATTTCCCCCCGTCATTTTCTCTAACATATGTATCCATTTCCCAGCGCCAGAAGTTAAATTTGGGAGTTTACACCTTAGATTATCTCTGTCCATTTGAGGCCATGGTATATACTGTGGCCTCGTTACTCCTTTTTCTAGCCAGGGAAACTGGGAAACTCCAAACTCGTTCTCATCCCTCATCATTTGTCTATCCACCGCCGGGACGATATTCCCGCATCGCCTTCTATCTGGCAATGATCTTAACCTGCTTACATGAGGCGGTGATTCCCCCCATCACCATGGAGTTGACCCCTAACTCGGTCTGACTGTGTCAATGGCTCCAACGCCCTAGATATAGGTGCCTTTAAATCTGACCACCTTACTTCTTTTTCCATAGAAAAGCATCCCTCAGTACCACATGCATCATCTCTCTCTTCCCCATGGAAGATTTCCCTTTCCTCATCTGACGTTTCCTGTGCCCATCTCGTGCAACTTCTTTCTTCGTCATCTCAATATAAAGTCAGTCTGTCTAAAGACAGCTCCTTATGTCTCGCAATACATGAGGCTTCTCCTGTGTCATACAGCTGAATGCTCTCGAGACGGTCATTTTTTTCATTTCATCATATACTTTATCAATCTCTTACCCGATGCTTCTTGAGCGAAACCCGTCTTCTAGATTTGCTCTAGGCGGGCCTGATAATGACTCGTATTCTGGAAAGAATTCCTCTATATCCTCCCATGCTACTTGTGGATTAGGATCTGTTACTTCCTTTTCCAGGCGATCAAGATTGCATGCTCTCTGCCTTCTTTTACGCTACATATCATCATCAAATTCTCTACATTTCCTTGCTTCCTCTCACTCTATTTTCCTCTTTTTTCTTCATATCCCTTCTCTCGTTTGCCGTGTGTATCTCCTAATCCCTTCGGCTCTGCATTTTCTTATCCCTTAACTTCTGTTCCTCTTCTTCTATTCTTTTTCTTTATAACCTCTCCTGCTCATCGATCGCTCTGTCTGCTATCTCATTTTCTTTGCTCTCCTGCTCTCTCTTGTTTTTATTCGCTTGTTCTTCTTGATATAACTGCTCTCGTCTTTGCCTATTCTTCCTTTTCACTCCTTCGCCTTTCAATCGTTCTTCTCTTTCTTTCTTTTTTATCTTGCTTGTTTTGATCTTCTCTTTGTCTTACCTCCTTAATGCCTTTACCAACGAGTTTAAGCAAAATCTGACCTCTGATCCATTTGTTCTGTAAGAGCCCTATGTCATTAGTTTTATCTCGTTCTCCTTTCCAGCTCTTTATCTCTCTTCCTATATCTAGAGATGTGCTTTCTCGATCGCTTCTCTCCTTATCAGGTCTTCAGGTCTCTCCTTGTCCCTCGGGACTTTAGAGATTACCGGGGTCATTACGAGTATGGCGGTAGGGGGTTAACAGCACCGGTAAGGATGCCGCTGCCGTTAAACCCTTACTGCCACATTCCGAGGTCCCTTAGCGAGTCCCACTAAGGCCGGCTGGTAAAACCAGCCGTCCTAAGCGGGAGCCGCTAAGGGACCAGGGAGCTAATAACGGGCCCTATGGGGGCTCGAATGGGAATGGGAAATGGTTTTCAGAATGGGGACTTACCGGGTCCTCCAAGGTTGTAATGACCCGGTAAGTCCCCATTCCGAGAACCCAGACCCGGATACGAGTTTGAAGGCAGCCATGGCGCTAATAGCGCGATGGCTACCCCCAAACTTGTAATGACCCCCTACATTTGTCTCAGTATTTTTCTCTGGACCCTCATCACTACTTTGCGTAGGTGACTCATATGCCAGATTGCTATACCCTGTCGCTGATTTAAGTTCCCTTAATGGGTATAACCCATCATCTTTTTTACTCTCGTCTTTTATTTCACAAGGGATTAGATGGAGCAGAGGGCTCTTCACCCCCCTCTTTGCATACATTAAGTATCCTGTCTATAGGAGGCTCGTCATCTTTCTCTTGTTGGTACATTTTCCAGAGCTCTAAGCTCTCTAGGCGCTTGTCTAGCTTCTTTCCAGTATGTCATCATATGCTGCAAGACTGCCTTCGATAGTGACCCTCCTTGCGGCCACGGCATAAACATTTTATCTGTGGTTCCTTTAACCCATTCTGCACTGTACTTTCTAAGTTTGGGTGCATGTTTTGGTAATTGCTTGCAGAGATGCACTAATGGAGTGACATCCTCCATCCTTAACCCTTCACGCTTAGCTTTCTAACGCTCACTTGCTTTAATCACAGGTTTAAAAACACGTTTGAAGAAAACAACACAGTATGCGAGCACCAACCGTCGCAATCTCCAATCCCGTCAATCACAATTTTACTTTAATCTTGCTAAAAAACAACCATCAAATACAATTAAACAATGTGTTATTTCTTTTTCAACTTCACACTTTTCTATTTATCGTCAATTTTTTTTCTTAAGTATGACGCCATCATTTTTTCCAAAACCACATAAAACAAACAGACAAACTTGACGGTCACATAAATCTCCTACGATCTTCTTTCTAAGACTCGTCTTGCCCTCTAATAAACACTTTATACGAAGTGTAAACTAGCCCCTTCAAATCTGCCTTTAATCAGATCTGTTTTCTACATTGTTCCACTATGGGACTCTGTGTTCAAATTTCTTCTAACGTTCTTTAAAACTTAATTATGGGCATGTCCTCTTTATCATGGCCTCTCACACGAGATTCCTCATTATATTGCTCAGCCACACTCAAGTAAATGGGCCTCATTAAGAGTTTGGAGGTAGCCATGGTGCTATTAGCACCATGGCTGCCTCCAAACCGGGCTCCATTACCGGGTTCCTGCAAAGGGGACTTACCGGGCATTCCGACATAGGAGGACCCGGTAAGTCCTCCTTGCAGGAACCATTCCCCATTCCCATTTGAGCCCCCATAGTCCTCAATGGGAATGGGGAGGGAGGTAACAACGGGCACATTACAAGTGTCCCGTTGTTACCTCCCTCTTCCCCTCGCGGGACCCGGAAAAGACGTCTGGTTTTACCAGACGTCTGATCCGGGTCCCGCAAAGGGCACCTCGTAATCAGCCCTGACGGAATGAAGGGGGCCGGCCCCGTACCGGCCACCTTCATTCCGTCAGCACCAGGGTCAAAATGAGGCCCAATAGCTCATTCCCCATATATATATATATATATATATATATATATATATACATTACTCTTACTCTTAGGTTATGTTTATCTCGCCTCCCTCCATTACTCTCCTTTATTTTACCACGCATGCATCAATTTGCCATACTCCGCCATACTCCTCAGGTTTTTACTTACCATTTGCATATTTTCTTCTTCGGACCCTCAGGATCGTACGCCTCTATTAGTGCCTCTTCAAACTGTTTTCCGGTCTGCTTCCCATAGACGTGAGACGGGATTCTTATGGAAACTAAGCGGACCCGTCACACCCTCCTACAAGGATTTTTTTCAATAACACTCACCTCTATCTATGTGGAGCTTCACGTCCTGTCAGCCGAATGGCAAAGGTCGTATGATATTTCCGAGACTCTAAAGTTTACTTATATCGATGGTTGGTGGATTTCTTAATAAACCATCATCTCTCTGCTACCAAGTGAATGGGTTGCCCAGCCCTTTAAGATGAGTAGCAATACCCTGGAGATGGATGGGGATGCAGATTTTATTGATATATCAATAATCAAGACGACTCAGGTAATTTGGAAAAAGGAAGTCCGTTTTAATGTCAAGTATCTAAAACAGGAAGTACAACGAACATCAGCATTCGCTCGATCCTCTTACTCAACTTATCTTTAGTAAAAACAGAGGTTTTATCATGCAAAATCATCACCAGTGGCGTGCTGACCTGTGTCATTACCAACGTCATCCGTCGTGGCAAACTACAAAACCTATCGGAGGGAGTAATTGGCTCCAAGTGAATATCTGAGTATAAGTTCCATATCAGTATAGAACCGTAAAGGAAAGTGATAGGGTACTTAACATCAGGTGGGGCAACTAAGCCCTCCCCTTAAAATGGCCACTATGAACGTCACTAAATACACAACATTCCATTGACTACACAAACTACAGGACCCTTGATTACACGGTCCTCTACAATTGTTTGGCTTCTAACCCCAGTCAGTACTTTTCCACCTACGTCTAGCAGCATGCAGACTGAACGTCCAGGTGCTGGTGGGCTCGTTTTAACATTAGCTTCCCACCAATTAATGTATCAATCTATCATCACCTCAACGGTCCAGTGTCAATTAGTGCTTTGAAGTTTGGCCTTAATGTTTGTACTGTGCTCTGAGAAATGTAAGGAGTGTGGGCACATCCTGCCCTCATGCGTAGGTGTGACCACCTTGATCGGCCAAATTCCTTCTTCCACGTGACTGGACACCATGAAATAAAGCCTTTTCGTGTATTTAATATTTTTTTCCAATAATCCTCTTACGTCTTTTGTTTTGCTCAAGCCTATCGGAACAGGAGTCTCTGTTATTTCACACGATTTGTATCCAATGTCAGGTTCTGATAAGACCTTGGCTTCTTGGCTCATCCAACTCCTTCTGCTGAGATTCACTTGTAAATTCAATTTTACTTTTTAACTACGACACACTGAAGTGAGGCCTTCTTGTTAACGCTCAGCACTGCTTATGATGCGTAGTGGAAACATCCATCTTTTACTCGTCCATATGCATCTATATATATTGGCGCTTTCCGCAATTTATTTACTATAAAGCTTGAAGCTAGCTTTTAAGATTACTTTGCTGCTTGCATTTCTGTTGCATCTGTACACATTTAAACTAGCTTAATATCGTCATCTGCTTGTTTGGCATAAGCTTCTTCACCTTGATCCCAAGATGTCACTTATCCTTGGTACTTTCTTGATGCTTTATAGAATATCTGCATTCTCTGATCTCTGCATCTCTTCTGTGTGCGTCATCTCTCTCTGTGTGACGTCACCATTCATCCATTCCCTTCATCTTCTCTGCTTCTTCAGGAATCTCATTTAAATGGCCATCATATTGTCTTGTATGTAGGTACGGTTTTCTCAATGGGTACCTTGCCTCCCAGATCTTCTTAGGTATAGGTACTCTCACTGGTACTGCACAGAGTCCACACTCTGCTTTTTGTCTGTTCAACTGTTCTGTGTATGTCTCACACTCTGCTTTCCATTCTATAGGTAATAGAGGTGGGCAGTTGGAGTAGGGGTACTTGGCTCCTCCTCTACAGCACTATCAGGCTCTTGCTGTTTCAGTGGGATGGGGGGCACACTACTATCAGGAGCTTTCCATTTCAGTGGGAAGGGGGTGCAGTGCAATCAGACACTTGCCATTTCAATGGGAAGGGGTGCAGTGCAATGAGACACTTGCCATTTCAGTGGGAAGGGGGTGCAGTGCGATCAGGCACTTGCCATTTCAATGGGAAGGGGTGCAGTGCTATAAGGCATTTTCCATTTCAGTTGCAATTTGGGGCATGTACATCATACCAATGCATTGTAATGGAGAATTGGTGCGGTCCATCAGGCCTAATGCATTTCAATGGAGGTAGGTTTGGCCTAATGCATTTCAATGGAGGTTTGGCCGAATGCATTTCAATGGAGGTTGGTGCCGGTCCATCCCACAGGCCCACTTGATTTCGATGGGGAGTGCAGGTCCTTATTGCAGTGCTTTTTAAGGGGAATTTGAAGCAGGTCGCTCAGATCTAATTCATTTTGATGGGTATTTGGTGCATGTCGCTTACGCCCAAAGCCTTTCGATGGGAATTTGGCACAGGTCCATTAGACCTAATTTATTTCAATGGGTATTTGGTGCAGGTACCTATGCTCAAAACATTTAAATGGGAAGTTGGTGCAGTTCCCTCAGGCCATATTCAGGTCAATGGGAATTTGGTGCAGTTCCCTCATGCCAAATTCATTTCAATGGGAAGTTGGTGCAGTTCCCTTGTGCCAAATACATTTCAATGGGTGTTTGGTGCAGTTCCAGTATGCCCAATACATTTGAATGGTAAATTGGAGCAAATTCCTCTGGCCCAATACATTTCAATGGGAAGTTGGTTCAGTTCCCTCGTGTCCAATAAATTTCAGTGGTTATTTGTTGCAGTTCCCACATGCCCAATACATTTCAGTGGGAGGTTGGTGCAGTTCCCTCATGCCCAATACATTTCAGTGGGAGGTTGGTGCAGTTCCCTCATGCCCAATACATTTCAGTGGGAGGTTGGTGCAGTTCCCTCATGCCCAATACATTTCAGTGGGAGGTTGGTGCAGTTCCCTCATGCCCAATACATTTTGATGAGAAGTTGGTGCAGTTCCCTCATGCCCAATACATTTCGATGGGAAGTTGGTGCAGTTCCCTCATGCCCAATACATTGCGAAGAGAAGTTGGTGCAGTTCCCTCATGCCCAATACATTTCGATGGGAAGTTGGTGCAGTTCCCTCATGCCCAATACATTGCGATGAGAAGTTGGTGCAGTTCCCTCATGCCCAATACATTTCAATGAGAAGTTGGTGCAGGTCCGTCAGGCCTGCTTCATGTCAGTGGGAAGTTGGTGCAGTTCCCTCATGCCCAACACAGTTCAATGAGAAGTTGATGCAGTTCCCTCATGCCCAATACATTTCAATGGGAAGTTGCTGCAGTTCCCTCATACCCAGTACATTTCAATGGTAAGTTGGTGCAGTTCTCTCATGCCCAATACATTTCGATGAGACGTTGGTGCAGGTCCGTCAGGCCTGCTTCATGTCAGTGGGAAGTTGGTGCAGTTCCCTCATGCCCAATACCAATCAATGGGAAGTTGCTGCAGTTCCCTCATACAGAATACATTTCAATGGGAAGTTGGTGCAGTTCCCTCATGCCCAATACGTTTCAATGGGAAGTTGGTGCAGGTCGCTCAGGCCTAATTCATGACAATGGGTATTTGGTGCAGTTCCCTCATGCCCAATACATTTCAATGAGAAATTGGTGCAGTTCCCTCATGCCCAACACATTTAAATGAGAAATTGGTGCAGGTTCCTCAGGCCTAATTCATGTCAATGGGTATTTGGTGCAGTTCCCTCATGCCCAATACATTTCGATGAAAAGTTGGTGCAGGTCTCTCAGGCCTAATTCATGTCAATGGGTATTTGGTGCAGTTCCCTCATGCTCAATACATTTCGATGAGAAGTTGGTGCAGTTCCCTCATGCCCAATACATTTTGATGAGAAGCTGGTGCAGTTCCCTCATGCCCAATTTATGTCAATGGATATTTGGTGCAGTTCCCTCATGCCCAGTACATTTCGATGAGAAGCTGGTGCAGTTCCCTCATGCCCAATTCATGTCAATGGATATTTGGTGCAGTTCCCTCATGCCCAGTACATTTCGATGAGAAGCTGGTGCAGGGCTATCAGGCCTAATTCATGTTAATGGGTATTTGGTGCTGTTCCCTCATGCCAAATACATCTTGATGAGAAGCTGGTGCAGTTCCCTCATGCCCAATTCATGTCAATGGGTATTTGGTGCTGTTCCCTCATGCCCAGTACATTTCAATGAGCAGTTGGTGCAGTTCCCTCATGCCCAATACATTTTAATGGGTATTTGGTGCTGTTCCCTCATGCCCAATACATCTCGATGAGAAGCTGGTGCAGTTCCCTCATGCCCAATTCATGTCAATGGGTATTTGGTGCTGTTCCCTCATGCCCAATACATCTCGATGAGAAGCTGGTGCAGTTCCCTCATGCCCAATTCATGTCAATGGGTATTTGCTGCTGTTCCCTCATGCCCAGTACATTTCGATGAGAAGTTGGTGCAGTTCCATCATGCCCAATACATTTTAATGGGTATTTGGTGCAGTTCCCTCATGCCCAATACATTTTGATGAGAAGCTGGTGCAGTTCCCTCATGCCCAATTCATGTCAATGGGTATTTGGTGCGGTTCCCTCGTGCCCAATACATCTCGATGAGAAGCTGGTGCAGTTCCCTCATGCCCAATTCATGTCAATGGGTATTTGGTGCTGTTCCCGCATGCCCAGTACATTTCGATGAGAAGTTGGTGCAGTTCCCTCATGCCCAATACATTTCAATGGGTATTTGGTGCTGTTCCCTCATGCCCAATACATTTTGATGAGAAGTTGGTGCAGGGCTGTCAGGCCTAATTCATGTTAATGGGTATTTGGTGCTGTTCCCTCATGCCCAATACGTCTCGATGAGAAGCTGGTGCAGTTCCCTCATGCCCAACACATTTCAATGAGAAATTGGTGCAGGTTCCTCAGGCCTAATTCATGTCAATGGGTATTTGGTGCAGTTCCCTCATGCCCAATACATTTCAATGAGAAATTGGTGCAGTTCCCTCATGCCCAACACATTTCAATGAGAAATTGGTGCAGGTTCCTCAGGCCTAATTCATGTCAATGGGTATTTGGTGCAGTTCCCTCATGCCCAATACATTTCGATGAAAAGTTGGTGCAGGTCTGTCAGGCCTAATTCATGTCAATGGGTATTTGGTGCAGTTCCCTCATGCCCAATACATTTCCATGAGAAGTTGGTGCAGTTCCCTCATGCCCAATACATTTTGATGAGAAGCTGGTGCAGTTCCCTCATGCCCAATTTATGTCAATGGGTATTTGGTGCAGTTCCCTCATGCCCAGTACATTTCAATGAGCAGTTGGTGCAGTTCCCTCATGCCCAATACATTTTGATGAGAAGCTGGTGCAGTTCCCTCATGCCCAATTTATGTCAATGGGTATTTGGTGCTGTTCCCTCATGCCCAGTACATTTTGATGAGAAGTTGGTGTAGTTCCCTCATTCCAATGCTTTTCAATGGGTATTGGATGCAGGTCACTCTGGCCTAATTCATGGCGATGGGTGTTTGGTGCAAGTTCCTTGGGCCGAGTGCGCTTCGATGGGCAGGTGGCTCGCACGGGGCCCTAATTTGAACTCACAATGCCCCTCATTTGAGCTGAACTTGCTAATGTTGGCAGCGATGATGTCACAGGTGATATTTCAGATCTATAGATCATTAAGCGCCCTCGTCCCCGGAGGCGGCTTCAGGGCGCCTCTTCTGCATTCCATGCCCCGACCTCGAAGGATCTTAATGTCGCCTGTAATGCACTGTTTTAATTGGATTGAAACGGTTTTAAAACTAAAATGGACATTTGTCCTCTGGGATCAATCCCCCCTCCTTCCTATGTTCCCTCGCCCCCCACACACACTTCTCTTTTATGATCTGGCAGTTTCCCAAAGGGAAGACTTCACGATGGGTAATTTCTGGAAATGTGTTTGTGCAGGAATGGAGGGTGACTGCCTCTTAGCAGGGAAAGGGGATTTTTGGCAGGAGGCTGGTGCCCCAGAAAGACTGGGAGGGCTGGGGCTGAGTCATTCATGTCAGGTCTGCGCCTGACTCCGCCCCAGCCCTGCGGGACTAGTGCACAAGGGCTGCACAGTTACAGCTCGAAGGACCCATGGGTTTGACCCTCGTGGGCAAATAGGTCCCCAAGAAGTTGGTATAACGCCCCAGAATACAACCCCCCACACACAGGGCCTGATTAATGGAATTTTAGCGCGGTGCAAAGTCATTTTGCGCTGCCAACAAACATCCTGATTCCCAGAACAGTGCAAAGTGACTAGTAATTCCATAAATCAGGCCCACGTTGTGACAGGGCCACAGGTTGCAGACCAGGTACAGCTCCTGTTGTTGCCCAGCCTCAGTTGGGCCACAGTAGTGCCACCCCTCCAGCTGGCACGAGGACTGTTGTTGCTGTGCTCGCCTTCTGCCCTCAATGTCTGAAAGACTTTCACAGAGCCTGGCACTTGCCCTGAACAGAGCCAGGACCCTTTTTCACCCACGAGTGCCCCCTGTTTCAAAAGCTGACCCGTGTTCCTGAATGCTGAGAAGTGGCAGCTTGCTTTAGAAAACTAGGGGTGAGCCATGCCATCTGTCCTCCTGCCTTCTGGAAATGTCCACCAAATTATGGTGGCACTTACCTGTACCATTTGAAGGGTGGTCTTCCGTCCAGAGGGTGGCCTTCTGTTCTCCAGTGCTGTGTGATCACTGTTCGTGGACACCGACTAGTGTTACTCTGACAGGGCAGCTGTGAAGTATTGGTGCCCTCGCCCGGGACGATTGATAATTCCTTAGCCCACAGAGGCCAAGGACAGGCCCCATCAAGCATATTGGTGCCCCAGCATATGCAACCCTTAAACTAAAATCAATCAAGGAGTTCAGAAGAATACCTAGTTCGCTCTTGGGTAGCAAGGCTGAATGCTCAGGCTGCAGTCTGTCCTAGGTAGCTGTGTGGGCACACATTACACCCTAGCTCATAGGGGCAATTGCAATAAAAACGAGGGTCTAACGAGGCGATTGTTAAAATGCAACCTTGTATTCACAGAAAAATATCACACAGTCACCCGTGAGCAAAACTCTGGACAATTGGGAACACGAGAATAGGATATAGACTAGACGCAGGAGGAATCCAGCAGACCATATAATAATATGGTAGTATTATTATCACAAGGGATTGATTTTTGTGCCTGCTTCCAGAAGAGAAACATTTTGAATGTGGGGACTTGGAAGGGAAGATAAAATATATGTCCCTTGACCTCTGTGGGAGTTCCATCCACCTCTGTGCTAGTGCCAAGAAGCCCTTCTTGCAGTGTCCGAGCATGAGTCTGCCCCTCTAGGCACTTTGCTCCAGTGCCCGAAGCCTGCTTCACGCTGCTGAGGATAGACCAGCACTACTGCTCCCCTCAAGAGGCCCATGGAAGCCAACCTTTGCCATGTCCTGGGGGTGAACCCAATCCTCAGCTACCAGCACCCCCTGTTAGGAATTGTGGGCAGAGCGCACTATAGTGCGATCTAAAAAGGACAGCACGGAGAACCCAACACCCCACTACCACGAATCAGAAAGAGAGAAACGCATTGCACCACTTAATGGAACTGCTCAGCGAAGGGACAGATGATCCAAGCCCTCGCAAGAAAGAGCCGAAGAATTGTTGGGTACCGCCCCAGCCGAAACACGAGAAATGACATTTATCCGAGTACAAGTCAACTCGCAGACACTACACTGCAGCCTACTCAACGTACAATCTATGGCAAAGCTCAAAACAGAAATGTGCGACCTCTTAAGAGAAGGTGGCACAGGCTCGCTAGTCCTCACAGAACGATGGCTATCTCACAACAACAAACTAATCGCCCGCAAATCCATACCCGGCAACTACACACAAATACATTCTAACATAGAAAACCAAAGTGAAGGAGGAATCGCACTAGCGCACACAAATCACATCTGCTCTACACCTCCCCCCAACCAACGTAAAATACTGCAAATCACTCCTAGTCAAGCTTAACTACCAATCCAACCTACTGGTCCTTCTGATCTACAGAATACCCACCTCCAACTTCGCCACAAATCTCACCAACACCACAGCCAACCTCTTTACAAACCATGACAACATAATTGTTCTGGGGGACTTCAACATTTGGTTCAAAAGAGAAAAAGAAACCGCAACAAAATTCCTCAATGCCCTACTGGAAACCTTTCCACTTCGAACAAATAGTAAACGGTCCCACCCATACAGCTGGACAGACTATAGACGCAATCTTCTGTAGAGATGGACACTCGATCGCCATCCCACTGACTGGTACCAATCATATGGAGCAACTATCATATCATCCCATTTACCGTCAAAATCCTGAGCCACATGGTGCCCACAAACATAAAACTCCCGGCGACAAACAAAAGAAAGTGGAAAAGACTTGACCTGGAAACACTAACAGATATATTGGAATCTACAAAACCGACACCTCACAGCTAAACAGAATGACACCGGACTCATTGGAAGAGAAGCTTCACACCTGGATCACAGACACGCTAGATCAATGAGCTCCCCTAAAACTCTTCCAATCCACTCCACAGAAAATCTCAGCAAGATGGTTCACAGAAGAACTGATGGAACTCAAAACAACAAACCGCAAACTGGAAACCAACGGAGACAACACTACAACCAATTGGGCAAAATCAACTACCAGTGACCAATCCGAATATACAAATCAGCAGCCCCGAAAGCCAAAAAAGCATACTAGACCGTAAGAATGCAATCAACAACAAACCCAGAAAAAGAAATGTTCAGAATCAAGGAAATAAAAAACCCAACTTCTTGCCACAACTGCACCATACCATTGCAAACCTTATGTGACAACATCACAACCCATCTAATAGGAAAATTAGAAGCAATACAATGGACCATCGATGCAGGCCGCAGTACCACAAACGCCCTCCCAGAAACAACCACCATCAACCACAACACTCAATCGATTTGAACTAATAAGCAAGGAAAATTTTGACAAACTATAGAAGACACCAACACTGCAGGTTCTGCCAATTTCCCATGCCCAACAGGTATCTACAAAAAACTTCTCAACCTCTAAACACCAATCATATACATCTGACTGCTAATGAATCTATGCCTAAAAACAGGAATAGTACCAAAACCATTCAAATCAGCGTACATCAAACCCCTCCTAAAAGATGAGACAGGAAATACAGAAGATCCTACTAACTACAGACCTATATCAAATCTACCATACCCAGAAAAAAACATAGAGAACCATGTCTATAAACAACTACTCAATCATGTAGAAAGCAACGGAATACTTGACCAATTCCAAGTCGGCTTCAGACAGATGTAAGGAACTGAATCAGCGCTCCTCTTCATACTGGACGACCTAAAAATAAACACGGACAACAGCAACCAATCAACCCTCACACGACTGGACATATCAGCCACTTTTGATCAAATCTAACACACAATGCTAATGAAGAGACTGGAGTAATAAAGCGTTAAAGGTCTGCACTACAATGGCTGAAATATTTCCCCACCAACCAAACCAAAAGAACACATCTACCACCATTTACATCAAACACTCAAAATATCACCTGTGGTGTACCACAAGGATCTAGCCTCTTCCCGCTTCTCTGCAACATCTACATGGCCCCTTAATGGAACTCATTCAAACCCATGGATTGACAACCTACAACTACGCTGGTGACACCCAACTCATACTCATGATAACCTTCAACTGTGATCCTGACGACACCCTCAACAAATTCTTCACCAACAAACACCTGGATGACAAACAACAACCTCAACCTATATCCAACCAAAACAGAAAGAATGATCTCCCCAATGGAAGACAATACAACACAAGCATACGAGACCTGGCCACAGAGCATGGCAATCCAACCGGAGACATCAACAGTGATAACAAAATCGGTGAATTCTCATGGACAACGGCCTCACTTTGTAACCACAAGTGCATGCAATAGCAAACAAATGTTCTACCTCCTGTGATTAATAAGAGGGATCCTCCCTTACCTCAATTTCCCACAAAGACTCCTTGCAATCATTTCCGTGGTATTATCAAGAATACACAATGCAAGTAGTCTCTAATTTGAAATGTCAGGACACATCACAGAAAATGACAGCGCGTCCAAAATACTGCAGCAAGCCTACTGGGGAAGAAGGATATCTCAGGGGCAACACATTTGTCTTGGAAGCTCTTAGAAACCATTTGCTGGTATTAAGCATGTTATAAAAGAACAATTACTCCTGAGACTAAATAGAAGAGACCATATCACACCGACCCTGAGAAGTCTACACTGGCTACCAGTAAAGAAGCGCATTAACCTCAAAGCTCTCAGCATTGCCAATAAATCACTACATGGACAACAAGCCGAATTCCTCCAAGCCAAAATCACCCATTACCAGCCAGGAAGAGTCTTAATATCGAGCAACCACCACCAAATAGAAACAAGACACTCGGCCTCATTACGACCCAGGCGGCTGTAGGGGGTTAACTGCGACAATAGAGCTGCCGGCGCCGTTAACCCCCTACCGCCTCATTGCGAGGTCTGCTCGCGGGTCCCGCAAGCAGACCAGGATGCTAACAACGGGCCCGTCATTAACAGGCCCTTTGTTAGCATCCTCCCCATTCCCATTGAGCCCTATGGGGGCTCAAATGGGAATGGGGATGTACTGGGTCCGAGTTCCAGGAAAGGGAATTACCGGGCCCTCCAAGGTCGGAATGACACGGTAATTCATCATTCCAGGAACCCGGACCCGGTACCCGGTATGGGAGTAGCCATGGCTACCTCCATACTCGTAATGAGGCCCACTATGAGAAAAGGACATTTGGAGGAACCGCCTTCTCACATCTGATAGCAAAACTATGGAATTGAGTGCCGAAGAAAATAAGAACGAAGGAAGACCACCTAACATTCAAGAAACTACTAAAAAAACTGGCTATTCAACTCGCCGAGATAAACATATATGTATGCTGCTAAACCATATACCTGGACCACAGCAAACACAGTACAATACAGAATAATGAACAGACTATAAAACTACTCAGACCCAGAGATCACCAGAAACCAACTAACCACCCCCCTTCTCTATTCCACATGCCCACAACCCTCACATACTACACAGGCCCAGAAGGCCAGTGAAACAACCCACCAAAACATGCAAACCACACACCCCTCTCCAGTCATGGTACAAACCTATATCTGCAGACAACAAACAACTCAAATACTTGACGTCACCTTTCCGTACACAACAAGCCCAGCGCACGTAACAAAGCACACTCAGAAAGCCGACACGCACAGATGCCTGTTCCTGCTGGTTCTGCCAGTATCAACAGATGAGCACAAATTCTATCCTATCTCCCTCTCTAACCAACCTTACCCACTTTTCCTCACAGAGCCACGTGAGCGTCTGGAGACCATGCAGATGTCAGCGGTCCATGGTATAAATCAACATAACATCCAAACTTTAAACAGCCTATACAGCTTGGGGTTTAAAAATTCCATCAATTCCATGTGACAGTTTCTTTCATAAAAGCATCTTTCGCACGGATCAACCCTCAATGTCTTCTCTCTGAAAAAAAATGTTTATTTATTTGATGCACTGCTTTTGCATTTCATTTTTAAACAACTGTTTTCTATTCACTCCTTTATCATTTGTTTCCCCTTCTTTTAATGCCTCGTTTTGGGCTGTTGAAGTTTTTTATTGGCTTATCTCTGGAAAGTCCCAGCTTTCCCTTAGAGATTTTGGGCCTCATCAGGGCCTTGCCGGTATCCCGGCGGTAATTGCGCTGGGATACTGCCAGCGCAGTATCCGGTCTGGCTTTTGTGCTGGATTCCGAGTTGCAGTGGTGCTGTAATTCCCCATTTATTTTGAATCCACAGGACTCTACGGGGCATTTTGGCACTAGTACCGCCAGTGGTAATAGCCCCGGCGGTAATAGCACCGAAAATGGGTGGAAAGCTGGACATTTACCTCCAGCTCAAAGATGTAGGTAAATATCCAGCTTTCTACCCAAACTAGGGATTGGGCAGAGCGGTAATGCAGTGGTAGTTTTGCCGTTCTGCCCAACCCATGATGAGGCGCAAAATATTCACACATGCTTTAGTAACAGGAGTCATATTTGGAGGTGTTTTACAGATTAGATATTCCACCTCCTCGCCATCATAGAAGATCTTTAGCTTCGCCCTTTGACCTCAACATTATAGGTGAGTTAAGCAGGGCAGCACTTGATTTCCCTACTCAGTGATAGAAGCTGGTGTCCCGGGTTGGTTTTCTGCTAATTTAGCTCCTCGTTTGGGATTACTAGGGAGTTTCTATCGTTAAAAATGGACAAAGTTTGGCAACTGGTCGTCAGGATGCTGAGAAGGTCTTTGCATGTAGTGATCCGGGTCTAGTCAATGCTCATCTGGGTTTCTGATGGTCTGGAATAAACCCGGGGAACAAGTTTCAGATGGTGGGGTCCTCTTCCCAATGCTAAAATAAAGAATGCACCCACATGTGTGTTGTGATGAATCTGATGATGTCATCACTCCTTTCCCTGAGTTAACCCCTCCCCATGTGGCCTGGGAACAACAGCCACTACCTGATCCTGACCCTGGGGGCATGTGTATGAGGGAGGACCACCTCAGGGGAGGTGACTCTCAGGGAGACTCGATGACATCATTAGGGAAAGTCAAATGGCCCCTCCGAGGAATTCGATCATCTGCACGGTGGGTGTGTGCTTGCCTGGTGTGAGGAACTCGGCCATCTGCACGGTGGGTGTGTGCTCACCTGAGCTTTTTAAACATTTTATATGAAATTGAATGATGGTAGATAAGCCTCCGGAAAATGTGTGGTGCTAAACTGCACACATTTTCCTATGCTCACTGCATGACATATACATAGACCTGTGTACTCTGGGTGGGCACAGCCTGCAGGCACCGTCCCCCCTTTCACATGTAGTTGGGATATGACAGCCAAGAGTACACCCTGTCGTCTCAGAAGGGGGGGAAATCCTTCCCCCTGCCATCGCCAGCCCAATTAACTATCAAAGGCCCCATGGATCCACCCTGTCCTTTCCTTGAGCGCTGCAGAATGGTGACAGTGATTTACCTAATTAGCATACCAATAGAGTATGCTTCAAACAGGCCCACATGGGGCCTGGCTGCAGAGGTTAACAACGGAGACAGGACACTCCAAACACCTTCGATATGCATCTGTGTCAACTTGAAGCCAGCTCCTACCTCTCAGTATCAAGGGCAAAGAACTGTCATGTATGGGAAGCTGTTTACAGTAGTCAGCCCTGCATAGGGACCCCATTCAGAAGGTACAAGAATTTGGTTTGCAGAAGCCAGAAAGTCTGGTCACGCCACAGCTTCAAGGGAGACCTGCCGCTTTAATCAGGAACCACACAGAGTTCAATCAACCAGAGACTCTTTGATCCACAACAGACAGGAAGATGGGTGGGACTTAGTATTACATGTTTTCACCTCTTTACCTTTTCTCTTGCAAAGCACTCTGGTTATGACCTCATGCATACACGAAATTGTCGGTGTGGGCCCGGGATTGGTTCATTTAGGTAGGCTTATCTTACACCAATCACTGTGGCCCATATGGCTGTAAAAGGGGCTGAAGACTTCACAAGGAGTAACACGAATTGGACAAGAGTAACAAGTAGCCAGCATTGGACCCTGGCTGAAGGTACAGTCTGCCTTACATTTTCCGCCAGTGAAGGAAGGCCAGGACATACAAGAGGGAAGCAAGATCCCTCCCCTAAACATCTCCCAGGGAACAGAGGGAGATACTGGACTCAGATGAACCCGTCCATCATCTCTAGAACTGATACCCAGTCAGCACACAGTGTGTCCTGCTAGGGTCTGCAGCAAACTTCCTAGGTGGGAAGTGCCAGAGAGTCTCTGAACCAAATTAAGGACAAGACAGCTGCCTGCAACACTCTCCTCGGCTTTGGGCCATCCACCTTAAAAGACGACATGAGCCGAGTGAAGAAGATAGGAGGATTGCCTCAACAACCATCTACTGACGTCCTCCTTAAAGGACATTTTCGAGTCATATGAGTCCCTCGAGCTGTAACCGACTGTACTGCTGACTGTTGTTATGCTGCAGTCGCTAAAGCCATCTGAGATGCCTGGACCAGTGCTTTAGAACTGCTGACAGCACTGAGACAATGATTCCTGACCCCAAGTGCTGTGTAGGCCAGCCTGCAGCCATCCATCCAGCCTTGCACGCTGAACTGCAGTGGTCTCCCATCTTGAACTCTGTCACAGAAGCTGCCATCTATTTAGGATAGCGGTACAATTTATTTGTTCTTTTGCCCACGGCTGGTATTTAATCAGTACACTCTGTGGCCCTCTATGACTATGCAATTATGTATCTGCACCACGTGCCTTGTATTTATTATTGCTTTGCTATTGCCTATGCATTCCAAGAGTTGTACCTATTAATGCATTTTGCGGTTTTCAATGACTATGCAATTATGTACCTGCATTATGTGCCATGTATTTATTATTGCTTTACTATTTGCCTATGCATTCCAAGAGCTGTACATATTGGGCCCATTTTCTAATCATGCGCCGACTTTTCAACGAATTTGTTAACATCCCCATGAGGTCATCTTACACTCTGTTGATGCATGATTTTTTTGTATGAGTCACATGACGGTTACCATGACAACCAGTTGGCTAATATTAGCTCCTAAATTATTTTTTAAGACAGATGTGTATCCTGTGTGCCCTCTAAATTGATTTATTATCACTATGCTCCACCAGTTCGAGCGCTATACATTTTTTCTCTGGCTGCTCGATTTCAGCCTGATCCTAACATGGCTGCCATATAAAACAAACACTCATGCTGCCTTGGCAACAGCTTTTTCCCACGCTGTGCAGTGTGCTCCTTCAGTCACTCGAAGATGCCCCGCTCTCTGCACGCAGCCTTTTGACAGCCTATCTGGCCCACCACCAAAGGTAAATTCACCAGCATGGGCACTTTTAGTTCCACATGAGCAGTCGTTACATTCAGACACTTAAATGTGACTTTCTGTTTACTTGCAGCCATACCTTTGATGGCTGACCGCTTTACAACACATTGAACCTTTAAACCTGTAGTTATTCGGTGGAAGGTAAGACACGTTTTATGCTTTGTGTACATTTATATTTATTATGTACATAACGGTTGGGGTTTAGACTCACCCCCCCCCTTTTTTCTGTTTAACACAACAGGAGTACCTAGAGACCAGCCCAGTGTGGGGTATGGATCTCTAATACAGTGCCTATCAATTGCTACATAGGTAGGCTGTGTGTTTTCTATTTTGTGACTACATATTTTTGATTCAGTCAATTTAAATTAGTTCTGCGGCTCATACACCCACCTGATAGTGATCTCCCTTCCCCACAGCTTAGACGTCCCGTGTACAGAACCTTGTCCTGATGATGGCCGTCCCAAAGATGAGGCTCATTTAGCCCAATTCTAAACGGCCGAAACACCTGGTGTAGACACACCACTCCCCGAATTCACAGCACATTGATTGCTGTTCACACATGAAAAATCTTATCTGTTGCCTCTTAGTTGTTTTACGTTGTCTTTAGAATTCCGCTTTGAATTGTTTCACAATTGAACTGTGTCTGTTTTGACAAACCTCCACAGAGGTTGGGTTTGTTGCACACACACCATTTTCAACTTTGTCCCGAGCATTGGTGGTAAATGGTGTTTTAAAGCATTTACGTTTCTGTTCTGTTATGGTCCAACAAACCATTGATGAAGTCTATTCTCTCTCTGTAAATTGTGTTGTTGTGTTTTTGACTCATGCAATTACAACATAAAAAGTCCTTTAGAGATCTTTCTCTATGATAACAATTTCGAAGAGTCATTTTTTCAAACCAATTGTGGGAGCCCTTCGTGTATGAGTACCCTTGAACCTATTCATTGGTGTATTTTGTTTCTATTTACGAGTGGAGACACAACCTGCGATGTCAACCAATTCCCACACCACCCGCACGAGTCCTCACTATGACTCGCACCGCTGCCTCCCCAGGGACACAAATTAGGACACAAGGTAAGACGGACAGAAACACTATCTAGAAACACTAGAGAGAGAGAAAGTAATGAAAGTGGGTGGAAGCCAGAGACTACCGAAGAGCCCAAATTACATTAGGTATTTGCTGGATGATCTAGCAGGCTATGCCACTTCACAGAAAAGCAGCGAAGAAGCAAGTTGGAAGCCATTAAACAAATAAAAACATGTTCTCGACTAAGTTGTGAATCGGTTATTTAAACCCTAACCAAGGAAGTCAAGTTAATGTTATGTTACAAAGTCCTGGCAAGAGAGTATACCAGGTGAAGATAAGTTAATGTATTGTGTAACAAAGTCCTGGCAAGAGAAAATACCAGGTGAAGCTAAGTTAATGTGTTGGGTAACAAAGTCCTGACAAGGGAGAACACCTGGTGAAGTTAAGTTAATGTGTTGTGTCGCAAAGTCCGGGCAGGAGAGCATACCAGGTGAAGATAAGTGCAGATGCAAATTTTGATGTATCTGATTGACAGTTCATCACCATGAAAATGATGAACTATAAGAGAAGAATCTCAAGAAAGACAATATCATTATAATTGGGAACTGTGAACTAAGTGCATGAAGAAAAGCAAAAGTCCTTAAGAAGAAGTATACCTCAAGGATTGGAGGTGAAGAAAAAGCTTGGGGTGTGAGTGATTTTCCAAAAGAAAGTGAATATTCTGTCCATGTGAAAACCTTTGTTGAATTTGAACTTTTATGTTAAACTTTGATAATTTGAACACTTTAAGAAAACAAGAGGCAGTACGTTTCCGCATTGAAGTTACTTTTAAGTGTGAGTGTCATCCGCCGTCACAGCCATATCCGTAATTGACGGATGTTTCCGCGTTGGAGCTGGAGACACAGAGGTAGGGTGTTTTAGTCCTTTCTCTGTGTTCTTGCTACCAGCTCCAGTCACGTGACGCAGCGCCGTTGGAAGTATTTAAACTCCCCGCCTCCTAGTAGACGCTGCGTTGCATCCCACTTTGGACGCTTCCTGTTTCCGGGTTTCCTTGCTCTGATCCTCTGCCGTCCACCTTTCGGATCTGCCAGAGGGTTTTCCTGTTCACCTGTGTTCCTGTTTCTTTCCTCAGAACGCTACTCCTCGCTTCAATTCCCTACCGCTGCTCCGGGCAGTACTCCGGTGTGCTTTATTCCGTTTCTCTCTCTCTCTCTCTTCTGATTTCGGGAATCCTTCCTGTACTCTCTTTCTGCTGGGCTCCTCTCAGCTGTGCTTGCTGAATACCTTTCTCCTCTTCCTAGAACCAGTGCCATATCTTCAAACTGCCACAAGGAGCCTCCGTCTCCCCTGACTCTACTACCCCATGGTTTAGACTGTTGGACATCTTCTACTCTGCTATCCGCCTCGCTCCAGCTCATCAGCGATTATCCTGTCATCCGAATTAGAAGAGTCTACACTACTCCGCAGGGTTTTTCCCTTTTGGGTTTTTCCCTGATTTCTGGCTTGGTTCCGGAAAGGGAGTCACGGGACAGCTGTTTATCCAGCGGTCACTGTGGCTTCCCTCCGTGACAAGCACATTCATCATAAGAAGGGAAGAGACTACCTTGCACGACGGCGTCTACAAGAGACCGACAACTCAAACAGCTCAGGTGAGGAGAGTGTGCTTGCGGGGGAGAAAGAGTGTGAATTGCACCACTCATCACAGATTGCAACGCCAAAAGCTTCAAAGATGTCTGCAGAGGATCAGGTTCAAGAACTGTGGAAGGCTTTTCAAGCAATGTCTCAGGAGCTACATGGAGTAAAGACTGAGAATGCTCTGCTTAAACAGATGGTATCAGCTAGAGAACCTGCCCCCCTGGAATTACCACCCATGGCGCTGTCCTCTGGGAAATTCTATGGATCTCCCAAAAAGGTGATGGAGTTTCTGGAAGCATGCATGATTTATTTCACTTTTAGGCCTCGTACCTTCGCTACAGATCAAGCCCGGGTGGGTTTCCTAATTTCAAATATGACAGGAAACGCACTGTCCTGGGCTACACCATTGGTGACTAGTGGAAATGCCATTTTGCAGGATTTTCCAGGGTTTCAGAATTTACTGAAGCAGACGTTTGAACATCCAGAGCTGTCCTTTACCACCTGTGAGGATTTACTGGATGTCAAACAAGGCTCTCTAGAAGTATTGTCTTACATCTCCTCTTTCAAAACCTTGGCAGCTGGAGCGGGGTGGCCGAGACAGCACAATATGCCATATTCAGGAGAGGATTGAAGGAAGAAATCAAAGATGAACTGGCCAGGTCTCCTCGTTCACCCACTTTTTCAGACCTGTTAGCGGCTGCTCTTCACATAGAGTATCGTCTACAGGAAAGAAGGGCGGAGCGTCGCAAACAAAGAAGCCCTGGTTATCCTTCAGAACCCTCTGCACACTCACTCCCTGGGCGCTCTACTGCTACTTCTTCTGAAGAACCAATGCAGATCTCGCCACCAGAGCACCGTTATCAGCTGCTGAAAGACGTCGCAGAAGAGAAAAAGGATTATGTGCCTACTGTGGTTCAGACCAACATCTTCTCAAAGACTGCACAGAATTACCTAACAAGAGATGGGGAAACGAATACCCTCGGCGTCAGTAGGGACAAACGACCGGGGATCTCCCAACATTTCTCACCGTCCCTATGTCTCTCTTTCAGTTCCATCTTCCGAGTCTAAAGAGGACTCCAGACTCATGGTGATACCTGTACATCTTGACCTAGAGAACAGACAAGTTAAGACCCTAGCCCTACAGGATTGCAGAGCGGCGGGTAACTTTGTTGACACCCTGTGGGCAGACAAGGTGGGTCTCCACCGGATACCATGGAAGGAAGGTCAGAAGGTTGAAGGAGTGGATGGGACACCATTGTCTTCTGATCCTATTACCCATACCACGGAAGAACTTTCTTTGACGATAGACCACCACAAGGATATCTTATGTTTTGACATCATTCGGGCCGCCCATTTTCCCATTATATTGGGCATCACATGGCTCAGTAGACATAATCCATTGATAAACTGGTCCGAGAATCAGCTTAGCTTCAATTCCCCGTATCGCACTACCAACTGTTTTCGGTTGGAGTGTAGGGGAGATCTACAGCCGGTCAAGATTTTTTCCAACAATCACGCGGGAGTCTATGCATTACCCAGTTTTTGCTCAGGATTTTCTGAAGTGTTTCAAGAGTGCCTTCATGCCAAATTGCTGCCTCATCGGCCAGAGCACTGTACCATCGACTTGGAACCCAATGCCCTGGTTCCGTTTGGTCGGATGTTCTCTCTCACGCAGACGGAGAAACAGGTTCTTCGGAAATACTTAGATACCAATTTGGAGAATGGCCTTATACAACCATCAAAATCCCCTGCAGGAGCCCCTTTATTTTTCATTAAGAAGAGAGACTCCACCGATCTTAGACCCTGTATAGACTACCAGGGTCTAAATAAGGTTACCATTCGTGATAGGTATCCGATGCCCCTTATCACTGACATCATTGAGGCTGTACGAGGGGCTAGAGTATTTACCAAGCTTGATCTTCGAAACGCATACCATCTGCTACGGATTGCCCAGGGAGACGAATGGAAGACAGCATTCCGTACCCCTCTGGGTTTGTTTGAATATAAGGTAATGCCGTTTGGATTAGTGAATGCACCAGCGGTATTCCAGAGATTTATGGACCGGATGTTTTCCGACATGCTTTCGATATCAGTCATCATTTATCTGGATGATATCTTGATTTTTTCATCTAACATGGAGGATCACATCGAACAAGTCAAGCAAGTTCTTAATCGCCTGCAAAAGAACAATCTACTGGTCAAGGCAGAAAAATGCAAATTCGCTGTACCTTCGGTGCAATATTTGGGATATGTACTGTCTGAGGAAGGGATTGCCATGGACCCAGACAAGGTACACGCCATTCTCGACTGGTCAGCCCCTACTTCTGTTCGGGATGCAGCGGTTCTTGGGGCTTTCGAATTATTATAGGAGATTTATTCCGAACCTTTCAGAAGTGGTGTATCCCATTACCCGATTGCTCAAGAAGGAGGCCTACCCATTTTCCTGGTCCACTGAGGCGGAGGAGAGCTTTTGTCATCTGAAAAGCCTTTTCTGCTCAGCCCCGATTCTACAACATCCGGATCAGACTCTACCATTTATTCTTGAGACGGACGCTTCTGCCATTGCTTTTGGGGCCGTGTTACTTCAGACCTTTCAGGATGTAGAACACCCGGTCGCCTACCTATCTAAAACTCTCTCTCCCAGCCAACTCAATTATTCTGTTCTTGAAAAGGAGTTACTGGCGATGAAATTGGCTTGTGAAGAATGGCGGCACCTCCTCATGGGTGCCCGCCACCAGTTCCTCATCCACAGAGATCACAAGAATCTGAAGGCCTTACAGGAGATGGAATGTTCGAACTCCAGACAGGCAAGATGGGCTTATCTGTTTTCACAGTACGACTTCTAGATCACATACATTCCGGGGTCGTTTAATCGACTAGCTGACGCTTTGTCTCGTAAGGACTCCCATACTGAAACAGTGTCTGTCAAGACCGAGCCCATGTTCCACCGAAACCAGATCCTAGCAATGGTGGGTTCTTTTCTTCAAGAGGTGAAGGCTGTTGTCACGCAAGAATTGCCTCAAATCTCCTTCTTTTCCGATTCCCCCTTTAAAGTAAAGGATGGGTGGGTGTTTTATAAGAAGAAGTGGTAAATCCCAGAAGGACCGCTACGCAGGAAGATCTGAGATGGTGTCATGACTCACGTATGGTGGGACACAGAAGTGTAGACGGCACCTTAGAACTACTCTCAAGGTCGTTTCTCTGGCCCAACATAAGAAAGGAGGAGTTTGAATACGTGAAATCTTGTCCAATTTGTGCCAAGGCCAAGTATGCCTCGGGCAAACCTCTAGGACTTCTCAGTCAGGTGGAGAAGCCGACTCGCCCATGGGGACTCATCTCCATGGACTTTATAGTGGATCTTCCGGAGTCCGAATCATGTACTTGTATCATGGTGATGGTGGATGCTTTTTCAAATTGGCACATTTCTCGCCCCTTCCGAAATTACCTACTGCAACCAAGATGGCGGAGACCTTTGCCCGAGACATTTTCAAATTACATGGTCTCCCTGACAAGATAATTTCTGATCGGGGAAGTCAGTGCATTTCAAAATTCTGGACAGCCTTGTGTAACCAATTATGGGTAGAAAGAGCCCTTTCTTCCGGTTTCCATCCGCAATCAAATGGCCAAACCGAGCGTCTCAACGCCACTCTAGAACAATATCTGATATGTTTCATTTCTCAACATCAAGACAATTGGGTCTCTCTACTTCCCATGGCAGAGTTCTCCTACAATAATTCCAAACTCTCCGCCACAGGCCTTTCTCCGTTTTTTTGTACTTACGGAGTCCACCCAAGATTTCTAATACCAGAGGTACCCCGATTTTCCAACTCACCAGCCACTGAAGAGGTTTTGAGAAATATCCAAGAGGCACAGACCAGCGCATTGCAAGGATTGGAAGATAGCAGGCGAAGGAATAAGGTTGGAGCTGACAAGCACCATAGAGAATGCCCTTCATGGAGGCCAGGAGACAAGGTGTGGTTGTCTACAAAGTACCTTCTCCGATGGGCAAGACCTTCCAAACTGTCTCCACGCTTCCTGGGGCCTTTTTCCATTCTCTCCAAGATCAATCCTGTGACCTATCGTCTTCAACTCACCCCTTCTCTTAAACGCATTCACCCTGTTTTTCATTCCTCTCTCCTCAAAACTTACTATCCAGATCCCCACCACAGGTCTCTCTCCCGGCAAATTCCTGTGCCTACATCCACCCAGGATGAGTATGAGGTTTCTGCGGTTAGAGTTTCTAGGTTTTACCGTCGTAGGTTGGAATACCTCTTGTCATGGAAGGGTTACCCGGAGTCGGAGGACTCCTGGGAACCAGCTTCTCAGGTACACTGCCCCCCGGTTGCTTGCCAGATTCCACCGCTTGCACCCGGGGAAACCGGGGTGCTTGTGGTCTAAGGAGGGGCATACTGTCATCCGCCGTCACGGCCATAGCCGTAATTGACGGATGTTTCCGCGTTGGAGCTGGAGACACAGAGGTAGGGTGTTTTAGTCCTTTCTCTGTGTTCTTGCTACCAGCTCCAGTCACGTGACGCAGCGCCGCTGGAAGTATTTAAACTCCCCGCCTCCTAGTAGACGCTGCGTTGCATCCCACTTAGGACGCTTCGTGTTTCTGTGTTTCCTCGCTCGATCCTCTGCCGTCCACCTTTTGGATCTGCCAGAGGGTTTTCCTGTTCACCTGTGTTCCTGTTTCTTTACTCGGAACGCTACTCCTCGCTTCAATTCCCTACCGCTGCTCCGGGCGGTACTCCGGTGTGCTTTATTCCGTTTCTCTCTCTCTCTCTTCTGATTTTGGGAATCCTTCCCATACTCTCTTTCTGCTGGGCTCCTCTCAGCTGTGCTTGCTGCATACCTTTCTCCTCTTCCTGGAACCAGTGCCATATCTTCAAACTGCCACAATAGCCTCCGTCTCCCCTGACTCTACTACCCCATGGTTCAGACTGTTGGACATCTTCTACTCTGCTACCCGCCTCGCTCCATTGCTCTCATCAGCGATTATCCTGTCATCCGAATTAGAAGAGTCTACACTACTCCGCAGGGTTTTTTTCCTTTTGGGGTTTTCCCTGATTTCTGGCTTGGTTCCGGAAAGGGAGTCACGGGACAGCTGTTTATCCAGCGGTCACTGTGGCTTCCCTCTGTGACAAGCACATTCATCATAAGAAGGGAAGAGACTACCTTGCACGACGGCGTCTACAAGAGACCGAGAACTCAGACAGCTCAGGTGAGGAGAGTGTGCTTGCGGGGGGGAAAGAGTTTGAATTGCACCACTGATCACAGTGAGGGCCAGATTAGGATTACGGACAAAGGACTGATTCTTTGTATGGGCATCTTGACATTGACAGGCCCATTCGTTTTGGGATGGGGTAGGGAAATTCGTCCTAGATTAGGGATAGTGAGGACCTTTCCAACCCCATTAGTTTTAATAAAAGTTTATAGTCACAAATATGTCTCATCTGTGTCTGTGTCGCATTCCTGGCTCCTCACAGTGTTACTTACAAAGTTGTGCTCTGGCACCTTCAAGTGTCTTTTGTGCTAGATTGGATTACCAATAAAGATCTCCAACCACATAACCATACAGACTCAAAGAATATGCAAAATACTACTTTATTCTTAATTTAATAAATCAGGGTCAACTGGCAGACATCAGACTGATGCTCACACACACACAAACTTGATTACACAGAGGTTTTATACCCCAGTATGCGTCATATGTTACTTCATCCTACGTGGCAAACTGTAAAACCTATTGACGGGAGGGATTGGTTAGGGGAACATATCTTCTTATAGAATACATATAGGTTTTTACGTCATTGGCTGTCTCTTATCTGTGAGGCACGCCTCGAATTTCCTCTAAATACATATAATACTGATCATAGTGGACAAAATGGCAGCATTTTAGTCTATAAACATTGTATAGCAGGTTATCCTATAGACCCACTGCTTGGTTGGCATTCCCACCCAACCTTGGACTTTCGGCTCTGCTAGCAGCATGCAAGCAAAACGAAACCCAGGTGGTTGAGTCACGTCAGATTACTCCCCACTTTCCCAATTAGTCCATCATCTCTCATCAGTCTGATCATAAGCACAGGTTTTCCCATGTGTAGTTGACCTTGTGGCTTACTCTCTGTTCTGGGACATTTAAGGGAGTGTAATCACATCTTCGTCCACAGCTTAATGAATAGCCCTTTATTTTGACTTCTTAATCAGGTGTGAGGAGACTGCAAATGTGTCCATTTCGACATCTTATTTACTGCAATTTAATTAAATTATGCTGTGTGTCATTGCTCCTTTTGGCCTCTAGAGATTTGCTCACTCCATCGTGTATGAGCCTTATCCATTGTTAATTGTCCAATACTTGGCTCTTGCAAATGTGTTCTTCTTCTTTAATCGAAGAGAAATATGTCTCACGTCCATGACTATGCTTCCCTTTGTGCTTTGCAGCTATTCTCTGAAAGAGCATCCTTGATCCCAGGCCAACATAGACCCCTCTTTGTTTTGCACACAAAGCTAATTCCCCAATGTCTCCTGAGCCTGCACTCCTGCTCTGTTTCTGAGGTAGCTGAATTAAATCTTTGAACAAGTCTGCGTTCATTTTCCTATCATGGCCATTCTTGCCACATTATGCTTTCCTCTATAGCAAGATTCTATGTCTCATCTACCTTGCGTTGCTGCTCATTTACACTTAATGATTTATGTAAGGGAGGCATGGTATCGCAAGTATGATACTGACACAAGAGCTACACGTTTCAAAACTTTTATTCAATTCTTGGGGCTTGGAAAAGCTCCTACTTTGCCCTATAGCTATGATGGGAGTAGTCTCTACCATCAAATAATAAAGAAAACACAGTCCTAGCCAGTCTTTGTCAAATCAAAATTGCTTATACTAAACAAACCTAATGCCTGCCCTATCTCTTATACAAACAGTGTGTAAAGGGGACTGTGTATGCAAAGGAAACTCAGTGTTAGAAAGAATCAACATGGGTGAGTCAGCACTCCTCCCCATGTGGGACAGCATGGAGTAAGGCAGTCCCTGTAGACAGAATAACACACTCTGACTCCAGTTATCAAAAGAAAGGCAGTTCAAAACGTGGGTTGAAGCCCGAAAGCCTTCCACGTTAAAGTCACTTATTGTTGGCTCATCAAAGGTTCTTTCACAGTTCAACAAAAGTTCACGTATGTCTCCATCTGTCGGGCTTGGACCTCTCAAGGCATCAACAGTTCACATAGGTCTCCCTCAGTCGGGCTCAGAACTCTCAACAAAAAGTACCTGATTGAATGTAGAACTCCCTCAGCCGGGCTTGGACCTCGCAATCACAGCACTTGCAGGGATTCCCTTCCCCAAGCTTTATTCACATTCATTAGGAGTTCCTTCCTCTAACTTTATCTCATACTCCAGGTCTCCCTCCATCGGGCTCGGACCACGCAATCACAGCACTTGCAGGGATTCCCTTCCCCAAGCTTTATTCGCCTTTGTTAGGGGTTCCCTTCCCCTAACTTATTTCATATTCCAAGTCTCCCTCAGTCGGATGTTGAAAACTTTCGAGTGTGCAAGGCTTTTTCCATAGACTTCCACAGGACAACTTCGATTTTCACTTGAGCTCTCTCTTATGGTATTTGCCCAAATGTCTCTTTGTCTTGGTAGTTCCATAACACAATCAGAAGAGTTCAAAGAAATCTTTCTCTTAAAGCAATCACCTTTTAACTTCCCCTTTTGTCTGGGTTAATCTTGACCATTTTGCACTTCAGACTTTTTCCACTTTGTCGCTTTATAACAAAAGATCAAACATTTTGCTGAGACTTTTAAGTGGGCTATTTCCTTTTGCCAGACCACTCTGTTACTCTGTATCACTGGCTTCACAGTTATCAGTGAAAGTTCACTACAGATTTGCTTTTTTTCGCATCTCATCAGCACGCACGCAACCTTAAATCGTGAGATACACTGTTCTGGCTTCAATCTTTCCTTGACACAAACCAGCCTTTCATTTCTTTCAGTAACTCACTGGTTGTGTGCAGTCCTTTCTTTTCTCTGTGACTTTGATTCATGAGTCAAGGTTGATACCACAGGCTTAGCCACGCCTCCCCAACTCTGCCATTCACCCGCGAGGGTTGCTGGCGTCATTGAAAAACAATGCAGGCTTCTTCTTGTCTGGGATTTGGCTTCCTCCGTGTATCCTTCTTGGTTTCCCAGAGGCAACAACCTCCTGCAGGGGTCTTTAGGGTTTCCCTACCCCTCGCTCTGGCGCCTCGATTGGTCATCCTGCTCCTGTGGGTTCGCCTTCACCCCGGAAGATCTGCTCCTTCTCGTGTCTCACCTTGCTCAGAGTGAATCTCCATGTGCTGCCTTTTATCCATGTGGTGGGAGGTAATGGGTATCAGATGTATGTGATTAAGGTCAAGTGCCTGACTTTGCCTGACCTTATTAACGGGACATGTCCAATGGGATATACAAGTGTTAGCGTCTTTACTCTCAGTCCTCCTCTTACTCAGCCCAGTGTTTGTGTAGAAAGGGGGTGGGTAAAATAGGTTGAGGTATGGGCACAGGAAAGGGGAGGATACCACGTCTCACCATCGGTTGTCTCAACCTCACTCCCCGAAGATCCCTCACCCAGGTGAACCTCCTGCACTGGTCCACCCCCAGGGTCTGGATCCAATGGTGATGGCCGTGCCCTGGCCACCTCGGAGAGAGATCCCTGGGGACTAGCAAGTGAGACTCTCTTTGGTTTCTCCCATCAGCAAATTGCTTTGTCTTCCTTTTAAATTATCATTTTATAATTTCGTACATGTTTATCTTGTCACTTCAGTTACATCATCACTCTTAAGTATTTTCATATCATTCCATTATGTCCTTTCTATATTTTCTTTATGGCATCACACTGCCCTCGTCAAATTTCACTTCAGCGCTACATGATGTCCAATGGGGCGTGCAGACATCCTTCCACATGACATCCTTCCACTCTCTCAGTGCGAGGATACATTCGATACAGAGGTCTGAGTGCATATCGTCTTTCGTACCCTCGATGCGGTGTAGGCATAACACATGGAGTTCTGTATAGGGCTCTTCTCCTACTAATCCAGTATGACAGCGCTGAGGGAGCTGGAGTAAGAGATAATGCGTCCACCTGCTCCTCTACATTGTGTGCTGTGTGTATGCAACTTTATTAATTGAAAAGGCAACTACTCGGCTCCATATTCAGCTCATTTGTGTTTAAGGATCCTAGTCTAGCCATTGCTCGGATAGCTCTCTGAAATACTGGGATAATCTCTGGGATGCTGAGAAGGTCTTCATAATGCTCATTTGTGCTTTGTATTCCTGGTCTAATCAATTCTTGACTTGTTATATGAAGTGCTGGGATAATCTCTAGGTTCCTGGACTGGTCTTCACAATGCTACTAATTTTTGCCTTGTATTGCTGGTCTAATCAATTCTTGGCTTTTTCTCTGAAGGGCTGGTCTAATCCCTAGGTTTATGGATTGGTCTTCAAGATGCTCATTTGTGCCTCGTATTCCTGGTCTAGTCAGTGCTCAGCTGGTCCTCTGAAGGGCTGGTCTAATCCCGGGGATCCTGGATTGGTCTTCAAGATGCTCGTTTGCGCCTCGTATTCCTGGTCTAGTCGGTGCTCTGCTGGTCCTCTGAAGTGCTGGGCTAATCCCTGGGATGGTAGGCTGGTCTTCATGATGCTTTTTGGCTCCTCCTGATCCCAGTCTACTGAGATGTTGTACAGGAGGGCGGAGCGCCCTCTGACGGGCCCATAGGTAAGAGCTCACCCTCTAGTACCTGTAAGAGAAGATAGCTGCACCTTGAGGAGGTTAGGGTGCAGGATTCACTTACTCCGACACACTTCAATAAGGACAACTCAATAGTTTGGCAAAGGGAAGTCCGTTTAATGACAAGTACAAAAAACGGGGAAACAAATGGTAATCAGCAGAGTCACGATCGCCTGTCTTGCTTCAACTCCCCAATTCTACATTCAGACAGCAACTTTTATGGGCAAAACTCGTCATCATTTGACGTGCAAAACTCATAAGTTTGTCATGCAATTCTATTGGTCAGAAAGGTAACTTAAGTATAGGTGCTATATCTATATATGATAACAGAGCATGCGGATTGGATAACTCTTATCGGGTGGGCGTCTACTCCCATCCCACTACATCACTCATGATAGACGTCACTACAACTACAACGTCTTATTGGTTCTACAAGCTATAGGACCCTAGATTATTTGGTCCATTGTGATTGGTTGGGTAACACCCCTAGGTATAAATATCCACTTTAATTAGCAGCATGCAGAATGGACACCCAGATGCGGTGTGCCCCAAGATTCACCCTGCCTCCCTTCGATCAATCAGTACCTCTAGGGATATCTGTCAATTAGTTGGCTGATGATGGCCTCAAAACTGTAGTTCTTATCAGGAAATGTTATGGCATCCTCGGGTTCTGGGTGACATCAGACATTGGTACCTATTTGCCTTTGGCTGGTCACGTGTCTGTTCACTGTGAATCTGCTTCATTTTCCCGCTTTTCGTGTATTTAATTCTTCCATTGCCTCGCCACCTGCCTGGGGCCTCCTTATGTCTACCTTCTCTGGCTGGCTGGTATGCTCTGAAGTTTCGATTCTCCAAGGTTGCTGCTCTCCTCCCTTCCTTAGGTTGACCTTGAATTCCCAGGCATGAGCTACTTCTTACTGAGTTTCGAATCCACGCTTTCCTTTGGCTTTGGCTGGAATATGATTCTTGGCCTTGTTAGTCCTTTGCAACATGGGCTTAATTCTGCTTCACAAAATGGAGTTGCACTTGTATAGCGTGCTTCATTGAGGTAGATATATACTTCGCGAATGCCGCTCTATTCTTCTACTAAGCATTGCAAGCAGTACCGGTTACTGAGATTCTTGCGTTCCGAGCCTATTTACATGCATTCAGTCAGTTGCACACTTCGATCCTGGTTACGTTCTTTGTGCTGCAACGTTGTATCTTCTTATACGTCTATTACATCATTATTCTTTACATTCCGTCCTTGTGTATATCTTTTGCTTGTTGTTTTATGTACGTCACGTCCATCTGGGTTCTTATGTCGTCACCATTTGCTTTCCATTAAGGCTCTGTGTGCCTCTTCGGGGACCGTTTGTAAGTAGTCTTCGTTTCGTATTAGCTGCTGGTATGGTTGTCTCAGTGGGTACCTTGCAGCCCACGGTTGCCTGGTTATTGGCGCTTCAATAGTTATACATGTCCTTCTGATGGGTATTGGACAGAGCCCCACCGTGTCTCTCTTTTGGTTCATTTGCTCCTTATATGTCACATATCTTGGCGAGTATGCTTCTGGCATCTCGACATGGGTGGCTGGAGTGCAGGCCATATTTGGGACCTCCTCTACACACACCCCTCTGGTCAGTTTATCAACCACCTTTTCTTCTTCCTTTAGATTATTCTTGCTTGGTTCTTCTGTATCCAATTCTTTGTCTTCTGGGTTTGTACATGATGTTGTGAACGTGAGCATCTTTGGAGTCCATATTTTCATCACTCCTTTCAGATTTCCAGTTGTTTTTACGTATTCGTCTATTGTTCCAGGTCATTAGCTGGCATTGCCCTTTTGGGCTGCAGTAAATCCATTTCCCTTCATACCTTCTTCGTTTTCTGGGGTATGAAAACTTTGTTCCTTCTGGCGCAAATTTGCTGGCCTTCACAAAGTTTATTATTTCTTCATCAGTTAAGTCTCTGGGTTTCCATCCAGGCTCGACATCGACCATAATTTTCATCCCAATGGCTTTCTTTGCAGTTTTCTGGCATTGTGTTACGATTATCTTGATAACACAAAATCCTAGTAGTATCATTACTAGCAGGGCCCCCAGAATTTTGAATATGTCTGCCATCCATTGTGGGAACCATAAAAACAGTCTTCCGAACCAGCTGTCATCATCAACTTTGTCAGTTTCATTGATCATCTGATTCTGCAGGTTTGTCAGAATACTTATAGCTTCTGTTAAGGTTCCATTTTCTTAATCATGTGAAGGTATAAACATGCAACATGATTCTCCGATTTTCGTGCAAACACCTCCATCGCAGTGATCATGTCGAGTACATATCTGTTTCGGAGGGTCATCAATCGGATTGCTCTTAATTCTTCTTTGATTGCGTTGAATCCTTTTATGGTGGTGTTGATGGTCTGAAATAACTCCCATCTGGTTATCTGCAACCATTTCGTATTTACTCCAACTTGGATGTGGGGCAAGAGCAATGTTGTGAATACTGATGAGGTGAGGCTAAACAGCCTGTGTTCATATGGTATTGCATAGAATGCTTCTTCTGACTTGGCAGAAAAGTAATTTTCTCTCTTCATCCGGGATACCAATTCCACAGATCTCCTCTTCCTTAGATGGGCATCTGCTTTCGGGAAACTATACTCAGGTCATTTTTCGGGATCACTAGTGCAGGAACGTGGACGTTCACTAGTGTACATATGCCTCCCCAATTTTTCGGTAGTCTTATATATGCCTTGGATCCACACGCCCAGTAATGGTCCATGATTACTGCGATCCCTTGCGTCATTCCCGGGGCTTCAAAGATTCGTCTGCAGTTTTGATTTTCTCCCATCTTCCTTGTGCCATTGTTTCTGAAGCACAGTTTCAGGCTTTCCAGCGGTACTATCTGCAAGGGTCCTCCTCTGTCTTCGACCCATGTCAGCAGCTTTACCAACTTCGGCCATAGAGGTTTGCATAATCTCTGAGAGTTCTCTACTGCTTCCTTGCAGGCTCCAAGGACCATCCACGCTCGGCAGATTACAACTCCTTCTTCCCATCCGTTTGGAGAAAACACTGTTCTCCAAATCTGCATCTAGCCTCTATTTTTCCAAATTTCTGCTTCTTCTGGAGTTTTACCCTGGACGTTCAGTCTCGGGTTTATTCCTGGTGTGAGTTCTGTTTCTTGTCTTGATGTCTTGGATATAGTCATCTTCATCAGGGTATGCTGTTTCTGTTGCCCATATCAATGAGGCATCTCTCCCCATAAATTGTCCTCTGGTGTTGCACATTGCTACGAGTGACAAACAGTGTGCTGTCGGGACATCAATTTCTACAGCCACGAAGACCTTGGATTTTCCCATGCTGTACGGTAGGAGTGCGCAGACGTAGCATTCTCCTTTCTTTTTCCTTCTTCCGACCTCTTTCATGTGTTGGTACCAAATGTTATTTCCTAGATGTGCTGTGCTGTCCAGGTAATCGTTCAGTTCATTGTTGTCTTCATGTGGGTTCCTCTTGATTCTTAATGTCTTTTTGTAGTTAGCTATAACTACGTCTCTAAATGCGTCTGTGTGACTTTTTCTTGCTGGAGGATTCCTGGGCATGCTTGTTGGAGGAGCTGGCTTCATTACCTCTATCGCTGTGGTAGGAGAAGGTTTTGTCTGTCTCTTCTTCTCCTCTTGCATTCTCTCATAGGGCTCCTTTAACCACCATCTGTGTATCTTCTGTCCAACGTGTGGCCTCATCGTGGGTCTGGTGCTTGTAGGAACTGATGTGCTTGCTGCGATAGTCACTGTGGTTCTATTTTTCAGTTCCTCATGCAGTTTCTTTTCTCTAGCTATAAACGGGAACAAATGGTTTATCAGCATTTGTGTCTTTGCAGTGAATTCTTGTGCAGCTGTCTCTGTCTTCTTGAGTGCTTTGGTTACATATTCTCTAGTTGGTCTTTCGCTTGCTTCCTCTTGGTTACTTCCACTATTTTCTGGAACTGGTTGTTCGGTAGGAAGTCTTTTACTTTCTGTTGCCATCTTTCGAGGTTCTGTAGCCATTGACACTTGCCCTTGTTCGTGTTCATTCAGTGTGTGTGTGCGTGTAGTGTTCAGTGCTAAGTTTTCATTCATTCCGTGCGACCCTGTCTCCAGCTTTTCTCTTCATTTGTTACCTCAAGTGTGTATGAACCACTGATAATTACATTCAATTTTAGTTTGTTTACTTTACCATCAGGTTTTCTTGGAACCGGAATGACTATATAGGGCCTGGGTGCTTTCGAGGGATTCGTACGTACATTATCTGGTGGGTGCACTGAAATTGGAACGCTTCGTGCACCAATGAAAAAGGCAGTTCTGATTGTTAGTGACAGAAAAACAATAATAATCACTATACATATGCACATTATTGTTCAGTAGGACGATTTGCAGCATTTTCTTCCAGGAAAGTGGGAGCGCCCTTCTGATTGCGGGAGGACCAAGCTACTGTTTTGGGCCCCCATTTTGATCATATCAATTGATAAAGTTCTATAAAGTTCTATTCTTTTCATTTACTCCATCATTGTCTTTCAGGAGGTTTGGAACATAAAGTGTCTTGTGCTTCGTAAGAGTCCCCCCTCTCGAAGGTGACAATTGTCTCTGGTTACGGGATGCAGTTCTCTTGCTAGACTATGGAAAAAAGATTCAACTAGCCTCTTTGGTGTGTCACATTCATTGAGCATATTCAAAATAGGTCAATTCCCAGTCTACCCCCCAAATTTGCTTAAAGTCCGGAAAACATGCTGCAATCTTGTTTAAATGCAAAAAAGATGGAAAAAAATTGAAAAAAAATGGAGAATGGAAGAAATGGTACCGTTCAAAAACAAATCAAAATGGGAATCAAATAACCATAAAAATGAAAAAATAAAAATAAAACAAGCAGTGAAGTTCTCTTCCCTGCTCTTCTCGATCTGTCCCACGGCAGTAAGATGAAGAACTATGCCTCTGTTTCCTCTATCTGTCCCACGGCGGAAAGTTTCACCGGAATCTCCTCAGGTACTCTCATTGAACCATGGAGAGCTCCACCTGGAGCATGATACCATGGAGGAGTGTTCCCATGTGTGCAGTGTTAGCTGGATTTCTGAGGAAGGTGATGACGTCAACCTCTGCAGGCCTTCCCACCATTTCTGGATAGTCAGTGACTAAACGAAACAGGACATTATGTGCAAGCCTGCTGTCCTCGGGTGACAGGGACATTTGTCCTGCTTGGCTGGGTTCTGGATCACAGGCCTTTCTTCTGACGTGAACAGCCTCTGCACTTTCGTGCTGCGTGGATTGCGACCACGTAGTTTAGCTTGATCCACAGTTGATTCAGATATTCATTGTTTCTTGGATCTCTGATGTACGTCAGTGTATCTGTGGTTCTCCCGATGAGTCCTGGGCACTCCTCTATGATACGAAAGGAAAGCGTGTATGCCAGTTCATCAATGATCACTCGTGGTGGAAGCATCTGTGTCCCTATTACCATACTCGGGCAGTACAATGAAGGCTTCCACGATGACAGTCAGTAGTTGCCAAATTATTTTCTTGTTGGCAGGATTTTGGACAAAGTCTGTGATACTGGTAACTCTCCCTACAAGCGATGGATATGTCTCTAGTATTAACTGAAAACAGGACAGCACATCCCTTGTGATATTTCTGTTGGGGGATGTCATAAGTTCTGCAAAACAAAGTCTGGGTGTTGGTTGATTCAGGTGACTTTGTGGTGTTCTTACCTTTTGCTCTTGGTCTACCAAAGTCTCGTTTACCAATAATGCTTAGATATGGCCTGATTCAAAAGTTTGTATTATCAGTGTGTTGTGGCTTAGATGCGCGATTCTCTTCTACACCCTGCAACTAGAGTGCACAGAGTGTTTGTTATGTCCTTTATCGCCCTTTGCTTGGAGGAACTGTCCAGTTTTAAGCCACAACTTGTATCCGGGTTCTTTGTCTTGGATTTCCTGTTCATGCGTCCTTCTTCCTCATCATAGCTCTCGTCTGCATGTGTTGAGGTTCTTCCCCATTGTCTGTAGGTTCTTCGCGGTGGGGTGCAGCTAAAGGGATCTCACTGATATAAGGTCTAATGTCATTTAGGAAGATCCAAGCTCTCCTGCCTTGCAGTTTCACGGCTGAGGGAGTGCAGTCCTCTACGATGAATGGGCCATTGAATCTTGGCTCGTCCCTCCTTTTCTTTGTGTGATTCCTCACCAGTACTGTGCCACCAGGGAAGATGAGTGGCGCACGTAGACCTTGAGCTGTGTCTGTTTCAGCATCTCCGTCTGGGTCTGGTGTTGTGCTGCACCCTTTTCATCGTCGCTGCAGTTGGTCTGAAATGACAGCTAGGCTTGATGTGATGCAGTTCAGATATTCCGACAACTCGGTTCCCAGGACCTCTCGGGTGGACTGGGCATCACATCTAGCTCGAGGGGTAAGGGGGTCCTCATTCTCCTTCCTGTGACTATCTCGTGCGGCGTAAGATGATGGTAGGAGCCTGGTTGGTTCTGAAGTGCATACAATGCCAGTGGTAGACAGTGCAGCCATCCCTTCTTTAGAGTAAGCTTCAACTTGGCTATCCTTTCCTTTACCAAGCTGTTGAGCCTCTTGCATATACCATTTCCCTCTGGATGATACGCCGATGAGAACGTGTGCTTTATACCAAGCAACAAGCTAATCTGTTTAAAAACTGCATTTACAAAATGAGCCCCATTATCTGATCTCATCACCTCACACACCCCCCCATCTAGGGAATAACCTTACCAGGAATTTGGCAGCACAGGTTGAGTCTGGGTGTGTACAGGGACCTCCTTCTATATATCTAGAGAATGGACACACCACTACAATTAAGTACTTGTACCCGTTACATACTTGAATCATGTCGACATAATCGACGTGCAAGTGCTGAAATGGCCCATTAGGCCGGGGGATGACTCCTCTCACTACTTTTAACGTGTGCCCAGCGGTGAACTGCTGGCAGATTATGCAGTTCACTATAAAAAAATGCAACCTGCTCTGCTAAATTCGGTACGAACCAGTCTTCTGCGAGCTTTGCGGCTAGATTTTCTTCTGTCATATGGAAGGGGTAATGTAATTGCTCCACTGCTATCTTTAGTAGGGCTACAGGCATTACTGGTTTACCAGTGCTGTCTTGCCTCCACAATCCATCTCAGGGGTTTAAAGAACACCCTCTATGCTTCCACAGGTTCTTTTCGCCCTGTGGTGCCTCCCCTTGTAGCTCCATCAATTGAGTTTACCCCATATTACTATAGGCCTCTGGTGTGGCCCGAGCTATCATCATACGTTCATGGGTGCGTGCCTCTTCTACTTCCATGATTGTCTCATTTTTGGATGCTGTACGCTTGGCGTCCGTGTCTGCTGCGTGATTTCCACGTGACACGAAATCTGTCCCGTGAGTATGGGCGGCGCTTTTCATGACCGAACTATCATCATACGTTCATGGGTGCGTGCCTCTTCTACTTCCATGATTGTCTCATTTTTGGATGCTGTACGCTTGGCTTCCGTGTCTGCTGCGTGATTTCCACGTGACACGAAATCTGTCCCGTGAGTATGGGCAGCGCTTTTCATGACCGCTATGCCCACTGGGAGCTGTAGTGCCTTGATCAGTCTGTGCAGTAAGGCTGCGTGCTGCACTGGCGTGCCGTCCGCTCGAGGTAGCCCCTCCTTTTCCAGTGCGCTAGTCCTGCGTGCACTGTGGACGTCACATAGGAGGAATCACTGTACACCATTACTTCCTGGTCTTCATGATTCTCCATGGCGAGTATCAACGCCGATAACTCTGCAGCATGTGCTGAATAATGGGATGGTATTCGTGCATCTAACGAGTAATTGAAATTCTCCATTTGCTATGTGTTTTATTACGGCAACACCCGTATATCTTTGTCTGTCTTCTTGGTCGATTCTTGAAGAACCATCAATGAAAACGATCTCCCCTCCTGCCAGGGCATTTTCTTTTATCCTGGGGATTTCATCATAGAATTCTTTGTAGTTTGCACAGTCATGTATCGGCTCGCCTTCAGTGACTGGTTCAGCTATGAACGTGGCTGGGTTCACTGTTTTACATCAAACTATTTTGATCAATGGATTAGATATAATCACTTCATAGGCAGAAGCCCTTTGAGATGTCAATGTACCTTTTGGTTTCTCTAATATGGCAAATAATGAGTGCTCGACATATAACATCATGGAGCATCCCATTACAATAGTTGTCGCCTTCTCTATGGTGAACGCTGGGGCAGCTAAGCTTTGTTCGCATGGTAACTGGCCTCTCATTACTGGGTCCAGATTCCCTCTATAGTACGCCAGGGGCTTGTACCCCAACGAGGTTTTTTGAGTGAGCACTGCCGTCATAACGCTGCCATTCGTGTGCGAGAACAGGTAGAATTCCTCTGCATAATTGGGAATTCCGAGAACTGGAGCCGCGCAAATTGCTCTCTTGAGTTCTGTGAACCCCTCTTCCATCGCTCAGTCCATTCAATTTTTTATTTTGTCGCTCTGGCCTTCTTCAGGGCCTGGAGCAAGGGCTTGGTATATGAGCTGTAATCAAAGACCCATGCCCTAACATAATTGCACAGGCCTAGGAAGCTCTGCATTTGTTTTATCGTGAGTGGCTTAGCCCTGTTCATGATAGCTTCAGTCCTTTCTGGGGTGACCTTTTTTCCCTCATGCGGGATTAGCTGGCCTATATACAGCAGCTCTTGTTGACAATATTGTAACTTTTCTTTGTCAACCTTATATCCTTTCTCAGCCAATATAGTCAGTAGCTGGATAGAATCGCGCCTGCATTGTTCATCAGTGGTGCTGCAGATCAGAATGTCATCCACATACTGCAAAACAACACTTTCTATTGTAATATTGCCTAGGTTCATTTGCAAGACTCTGTTGAAAATGGATGGGGACTCACAGTACCCCTGCGGCAACCTTGTTCTTTTTAGGCGCCGTTGGTCTGAAAGTAAAGGACGTCAGATCTTTGAGTCACGGTGCAGCGGGATTGAGAAAAAAGCATTTTTCAAATCAATCACAGTGAGGTATTTCGCCTCGATCGGTATATTACACAAGATCGTAGATGGATTAGGGACTATAGGGAACTTGGCTTCAACAATATTGTTTAATGCTCTTAAATCTTGGATTAAATGCCACAACCCTCCCTTTGATTTCTTGATGGGATAAATCACTGTATTACAGGGGGATTCTGACGTCACTAGGATGCCCTGCTCCATCATAGCAGAGATTGTCTTCGCGATCCCCTCATCCGCTTCTCTGGACATGGGATATTGTGGCGCTCTTGGTAAAATTGCTCCTGGTTTCAGTTTGATTTTCACTTCTCCTGCCCCTTTCAGGAGGCCTACGTCATAGGGTCCTGTAGTCCATACTGAGACAGGCACCTGGGCCATATTGTCATCAAAGTATGTCTGGCGGATCAGCGGCAACATCATTCTCTGAGGCACTTCCCGTTTGATCATTTTGACCCAGAATATGAGACTTACTTCTACCCTGGTCTGTTCTAAGTCAGGGTGTTCTTCGAACAGATCATCATCAGTGACATCAGTCACTCGGTACCCTTCTTCAATGGCGATAATTGCATACCATTGTCTGCCTTCGTCGTCGAACCCTTCGACCATTACTATCTTCCCTCGTACTGCTGCGATATGTATCGATAAGGGAAATACTTGTCCCTCTTCTTCATGGATAGGTATTCTTGGTCTGAATAGAAACTCATCAGGGGTCCTCATAGTTCTATCTGCGAAGCCAGGTAATCCCGCCATAAGCACGCGCATGCCATGTGTGAAGACTTACGGTTCTAATGGTATAGCTCTCATGGGTATGCGTCCTGAGTATGCTCTGATGATGTTGCACATGTTAGAATAATGCATTCCTGGAGTGGAGCATACTATGCCCTCCTCTGTGAATGATATAGTCATATTCAACTTTGTCATTAAATCTTGACCCAAAATGTTTATTGGGGTCTGGCATACATATAACAAGGGTACATTCATCTCACAATCCCCCACAGAGACTGGGAGATTGTCTGTAAAGGGAACTCTGCTGTGAGCTCCTGTAAAACTCTGAGTATCTATGGCCTGGCCAGACAAGGAAAACTTGCCTTCTCGTATGCACCAGCGTGTAGCACCCGTGTCAACTAAGAAGGTATACTCTTTCCCCCCTATGACGACATTTACCCTAGGTTCCCTGTTAGGGTCGGGTGTCATTGATAGGATAGAACACATCAGGGTTCCCAGCGAGCTGTCCTATTTCATATATAAGTTTGGTCCACTGTATACTTGTGGATTTCCTCCATTTCCAGGGTTGACTCCCCCTACGGAGTTTGTTCCCTGTGATATGTGCGGCGGTGCCTGTGGGATTGCCCCTGTGGCAAGATCGCCATGTACACGCCCGTTGCTTGCTGCTGCACTGTGTGATTCTGTGCACCGCCCTGTTGCGAGAAGGCAGGTTGGTTCACCATGCCTGTTCCCATTCCTTGTCCATTTTGCCACGCGCCTTGGCTTCTTCACGCACGTGCCACATGTCCTGTTATTATGTCCTGTTATTCCACACAGCCAACACACTGGCGGTGGTCAGGCCATCTGTCCATTTGGCATATCTTGACTGCCCATCTGTATGTTTTGAAGACCCCCTTGATTATTCTGGATACCTCCCGGACTACTTTGAAACCCTCCCTGATTATTCTGCCATCCTCTTCTTCAGAATCCCCATCCCATTGGGAAAATCCCTACGTTACCCTGGTTGTTCTGCGGCGGGTTAATCACCTGTTGTATGCTTGATTCAGCTGGGCTGGTCAGCATAGCTCCTTCGAGAGTATACTTTGATAATTTCTTTTGCACCAGCTTTGCTTCCTCACCCTTATGAGTTGCCTCCTTTTTTCGATTCTTTTCTTGCAACAATCTACAGTAGTGTGCAATTGTCAACTGTATTTCGGCCCATGGTTTAGCTTCTACTCCTACCAATTTCTTGAGCTGTTTCTGCACTGGTTTAGGCAACCCTTGGCACAATATATGGTAGAATAGAGGGATAGATTTTGACCAAGATTTGTGCATTTTGAGCACCCACGCGTCTTGAAAATTCTGGATATAAATCAACGGATCCTCTGACTCTTTCATTTTTTGAGTCATTATAGCTCCCATATTGGAAGTGTCCGGGTACAGCACTCGTACGCTTTCCACACTGCTGCTCTATAATTATTGAATGGTGCTCGGTCATGGGTAGTGTTAATTATGGTTACCCCAGGGTACACAGCCCCCTTCCACACATCGTCTGCTCTCTCACCAAGTATGGTGATCAGGAGACCCTTAATGTCCCCTATAGCTAACGTGACACCCCCTGTCATTTTTTCTAATTCGTGTATCCACTTCCCGGCTCCCGATGTCAGCATTGGTAGATTATTTTTCAGGTTCTCTCGATCCATGTGTGGCCATGAAATATATTGTGGTCTTGCGCCACCCTTTTCTAGCAGCGGGAATTGGATGCGCAGTTTTCCTTCTCTTACCCCATAGATCTCCTGTCTATCGCTGGGGTAGCATTCCCGCATCGCCGTCTACCTGGCAATGTTCTCATTCTGTCTACATAGGCAGATGCTGGCTCCCCCCTCTGACCGCAGGGTATTCCCTCATGTCGGCCAGGCTGCGCGGCGGACTCCGATGCCCTAGGTGCAGATTTGCTAGCATCTGACCATCGTACCCCTTGGTCCCTTGGGAGCCGCATCTCGTTCCGTCTCCCTTCTTCGTGCGTCTCGTCCTGTGTCTCCCCACCGGAGTCAGACGCTGATTGTTCCCAGTTCACGCAACTCCTTGCATCTTCTTCATTGTTACGAATTTCTAGCCTGTCCAGGGACAGTCCCCTGCTCCCAGTACTTCGGGTGACACCCTCGGTGTCATATAGTTGAGTGCTTTCCAAGCGATCGTCTTCCCTTCCTCCTTAAGATATTGGTTCTAACCCCATCTCATCATATATTTTATCGATCGTTTTTTCCGATGCTTCTGGTGTCAAAGTCATCTTCGATATTAATCCCATCCATGCCTGATACTGACTCGTTGGCAGGGAAGAATTCTTCAATGTCTTCCCATTCTACAACAGGACCGGGTTGCTTAACTTCTCGCTCCAGATATTCGAGATCGCGTGCTCTCTGTCTACGCTTATGTTCAATATCATCATCGAATTCTTTGCGCTTCCTCGCCTCTTCTCTGATTTTATCTTCTTCCCTTCTCCTCTCATTTCTACATTCATCTACCCTTTGATTTTCCTCATCCTTTCGCCTCTTTATTCTTTTCTCATGTACTCTTTGCTCTTCTTCCAACCTTTTCTGATTCTGTCTGTACTGATCATAGGCTGCCTTTTGTTTGCGATTGAACTGTTTTTCTTGCTCCTCGTGGTATAGCTGTTCTTGCCTCAGCCTATCTATCTTTCTTATTCTCTCATCCCTTATTTCCTTTTCCTTTTCTTTTTCCCTTCTCTGTGCCTCATCAGACTTCTCTCTCTGCCTCATATCATCACTTCCTTTACCATGAAGTTTCAACAATATCTGTCCTCCCATCCATTCGTCTTTTGCGAATGCTATCTCATCAGCTTTATCTTTATATCCTTTCCATCCCGTTCCCTCTCTCTCTTTATTAAGGGGTGCACTTGTCTGTGCCTGATCCCTCCTTTCATCGTCGCGTCTCTCCTTGTCCCTTGGGACTGCGGAGGTAATATCAATTTCCTGCTCCTTCTCTTTGATTTCGTCACTACTGTACGTAGGTGATTCATACGCAGGGTTACTATATCCCGTAGCTGCCTTTAGCTCTCTTAGCGGGTATAGTCCCTCTGTCTTACTTCCCTCGATTTCTGGCTCAGGCAGGGCTGGTGGCACGATAGGCGTCTCACCCCCCTCCATGCATACATTTAGTATCCCGTCTGCAGGAGGCTCTTCCTCCTTTGGCTGTTCGAACATTTTCCACAGTTCTAGAACAGCAAGACGTTTCTCTAGTTTCTTGCCTGTGTATGTGGCATGTAGATAAGTCGTCATATGTTGTAAGACGGCTTTCGAAAAAGACCCGTTCTTTGGCAAAGGCATAAACATTTTGTGGGCGGTACCCTTAACCCACTCTGCACTATACTTCTTAAGCTTGGGTGCATGTTTGGGCAATTGCTTGCACAAATGGGCAAGTGGGGTAACCTCCTCCATTCTCAACTTTCGTTACAAACAAAATTTTGTGCAACTTTCACGCGTCCAACAGTATGAGCGAGCACCAAATACGCAAGCTCCAATTCTCTCTTTCTCGCCAAAATTCTATATCATCAATTTACTCAAGAACATCAATTAATTGGCGATTCCCTCTTAGATACGGAATTGCGTAAAGCCCAAACTTCATTTCAAACAATCTATGATACAGTTCTTTACATTTGACATATAACAGGACACGCATGACAGACATTTGACAGACTAGACGGACACCAGCTGGACACACATATACCTGCCTTCTAATCAATACCCCGACATGGGGTTTAAACAAACCCCTTTAGTGTCATCTTCAATCGTCACCGTAGTCTAATCGCCCCCCATTATGTGGGCTCTGAGTTCACGTTTGTTCTGACTGCTGTATTAAAGCGCAGGAACAAGGCGAATCCTCTTTACTTTTTTCTCTCGGGTGCCCTCCCGGTATCCTCTACTTTTTCCTCTCGGGTGTCCTCCCGGTAACCTACTTTTTATCTCAGGTGTCCCCCCGGTAACCACTTTTTTTCTCGGGTGTCTATCCCGGTAACCACTTTTTATCTCGGGTGTCTATCCCGGTAATCACTTTTTCTCAATTATACTCGAGTCATTAACCCCTTATATATTATAAGTCTTCTCTACTTTGGACTATTTTATTTTATTTTTTTCTTCAGCACCCCCATTACCTTTCCCTTACTTGTTCTAATGCCTATAAGACATTTGCCAAAGTATTGAGTTTATTGTTTCACTCACCGCTCGCATCTTTTCCTCTCTGGAACTTCGGGATCACGGCCCCTCCTTTTTCCCACCTCTTGCAGTCTTTTCGTCCGATCCGCTGCCCGCGGGAATGAGAAGGGTTATGCTTGGAAAGACAGGTTCCTTCAGACCTACTGCAGATTTGATGGACTTACTTCTATCATTGTCCACGGAAAGCTTCTCAATCTAATCAGCCGAATGACGAAGGACTTGTGATATTGCCGAAGGCCTAGAGTTACTTCGTGCCATTGCTCTATGGGTGTCTTAGTATTAATTAATCAATAGTTCATGGTTGAACCATCCTCACGCTACCAAGTGTACAAGAGGGTGGAGCGTCCTCTGATGTGCCCATAGGTCCGAGCTCACCCTCTAGTAACTAGTAAGACAAGATAACTGCACCAAGAGGAGGTTAGGGTGCAGGATTCACTTACTCTGACATACTTCAATAAGGACAACTCAATAGTTTGGCAAAGGGAAGTCCGTTTAATGACAAGTACAAAAAACGGGGAAACAAATTTCCCAGGCATGAGCTACTTCTTACTGAGTTTTGTTTGCGCGCTTTCCTTTGGCTTTGGCTGGAATATGAATCTTGGCCTTGTTAGTCCTTTGCAACATGGGCTTAATTCTGCTTCACAAAATGGAGTCGCACTTGTATAGCTTCATTGAGGTAGATATATACTTGTCGCATGCCGCTCTATTCTTCTACTAAGCATTGCAAGCAGTACCGGTTACTTAGCTTCTTGCGTTCTGAGCCTATTTACATGCATTCAGTCAATTGCACACTTCGATCCTGGTTACGTTCTTTGTGCTGCAACGTTGTATCTTCTTATACGTCTATTGTATATCTTTTGCTTGTTGTTTTATGTACGTCACGTCCGTCTGGGTTCTTAGGTTGTCACCATTTGCCTTCCATTAAGGCTCTGTGTGCCACTTCGGGGACCGTTTGTAAGTGATCTTTGTTTCGTAATCAGCTGCTGGTTTGGTTGTCTCAGTGGGTACCTTGCAGCCCACGGTTGTCTGGTTATTGGTGCTTCAATAGGTATACATGTCCTTCTGATGGGTATTGGACAGAGCCTCACCGTGGCTCTCTGTTGGTTCATTTGCTCCTTATACATCACATATCTTGGCGAGTATGCTTCTGGCATCTCGACATGGGTGGCTGGAGTGCAGGCCATATTTGGGACCTCCTCTACAATGTTTTTCAGATGGTGGGTTGGTCCTCCAGAGTGATGGAAAGATCATTTTGATTCTGTTCATTATTCTTGAGATCTTGAGTTTGTTCTCAAATTATTGAAACGGTCCTAAAATGCTGGAAAGGTGATGAGATTGATGGTTTGGTCTTTCAGGTGTTTGCCTGGTCCTCAGGAGTTGCCCACCCTCATGATGTTGAGCAGTTTCCCTGGAGTGTTCAGATGGCCCTCAGAATGCTGGTCCATTCTTAGGAAACAGGGCTGATCCTTGGGATGCTGAACTGCACTTTCCTTGGGATGCTGAACTGCACTTAACAATCCTTGGTTGTCCGCAGAATGTTGTGCTGGTTTTGGGGTGTTTTGAAATGATCCTAGACTGCTGGCAGGGTGATCCTGATGTGTGCACTGCTCTGTGGCTGTTGGGATATTCATGTGGCTGCTCTGAAGGTCATTTAGATGCCAGAATGGATGCTGAGATGAAGCAAATAGGCTTGTCTTCTGGATAGCAATGGTTCATGGCATGCTGGGACAATCCTTGTGATAATGGGCTGTTTCTCTGGTGTGTTGGGTGTCATTCATAATGATGCGTGGGTGCTTTGTCTTGGATGCTTTGATGGTCCTTCAATTGCTGGACTATTCCTGAGGGCCTGGGGGGCTCATGTTATGTAACATTAAATGCCCTTTGTCATGTTTGTAGAATCCTCAAAGTGCTTGGGAGGTCATTGGGATGATCAGCAGTGTGATGGTATTATCGGCAGACAGTCCTCGGAATGATGGGATGGCCTTCAGGATCCTATGCTGGCATTTGGGCATGATGGATGGTCCTTGGGATGCTAGGTTAGTCCATGGGATGTGTGATAGGTCCTCAGGATTACGGGGTGGCCTTCGGGAGGCTGAGATGATCTTTATGTAATGTTGGCCTTCAGGACGCAGGGATTGACCTCTGAATGTGTTGTTGATCCTCATGATACTGGCATTGTCCTTGAGATGTTGAAACAGTGCTTGCAATGTTGTGCTCAGTCTCTGCTTATATTGGCCCTCGTCATGCTTCGGTGGTCTTCAGGATGCTTGGAAGTTATTAGGGCGATCAGCAGAATACTGGGATGATGCCCAGGATGCTGGGATGGATAGCCGTCTGGATTATGGGATGGTCTTCAGGATCATGTACTGATCTTCAGGATGGTTGTATCATCCGTGATATGCTGGGTTCGTGCATGAAGTTAGAAGCTGGTCTTCAGGATCCAGTTCTAATCTCCATGAAGATGGTTTTGTTGATCCTCTGGATATGAGGATAGTCCCCTGGATGCTTTGGTAATCCTTGTGATGATACTTTGGATGCTGGATTTATCATGCCTGGATGTTCCTGGGATGCATGAAAGGTCATTAGAATGATCCTCTGGATGTTGGGATGTTTCTGATTATGCTGTGATGGTCTTAATGGTCCTGTGGTGATCTTCAGGATGTGTGGAAATCGAGATAATATTGTGACCCCAATCGCATTGTTTAAATGTATGTTGGCCTACGCCAAGCTGTCTAAAGAATATTATGAACATAGGTTCCGCGGCAAGGTCCTGACCTTAATGTATCGTGAAAGCTGCCATCTTGGATTTAGCCGCCATTTTAGGTACACTTGCCGTGTGAAAGTCACCTCGAATCACAAAATGGAGGCCGAATGACATTTCGAGTAAGACTTTGGCTATGGTGACCTCCGCACACGTGAATGAATAATATGTCCGCAGGCTACCTGTTAGGGTCATGAACTAAGACCCTGTCCTCTGTTTAACCTAGGTGTAAATATGTAACTGTATCAGCGGAACCGATCTAATATATGGAAATTGCATGTTCGACCTGGCTACGAACCCTAGCCGTTGTTCCAAGAATGGTTAACTTACAAGAGGGCTGGCCAATGCAGTACAAAATGTATAAAAGCCCGAGCATCCCGATGATCGGTCTCTCCCACTTTCAGTGCGAACCTAACGTTGAAGGTTCGCGTGTTAGTCAGAGGGCCGAATAGCTATTCGCATGTCAATTGACTTTGGTAACTTTGTAACTTTGAAATAAAGCACTTTGTATGTCCTTTGTAACCTGTGTTGGTGTGTTTCCTTTTGGGCTTCCCGGCCTCATATCAATTTCTCTGTTTCCACAGTTGGCGCCCGAATAGGGACCCTCAAGATTGATGCCGGATCATTGAAGGTTGACGCAGACTATCGAATTGGGATCGGACGGTGTGATTCTGCGGGCCCGACCGATCGAGACGCGATACCTCGGCAGCGCTGCACGATCCGATCCTTGGGCGATAGTCGTGTGGTCTGACACGGCATCTTGACGAGGGTCCAATTCCGAGGCGGGCAGATTTGCCGAAACCACCGAACGCAGGTAAAATTCGTTAGTTGAAGTCCTTTGTAAACCGTACGGTCCTCCTTAGGTTTGGTCAGGTGTAGTCGTGACCCGGCTCTTAATTTAACCCTGACAATTTGAATTTGGCGTATTGTATCTGCAGACACAATTATTGGACCAGGTAACACCAATTCTTTGAGAAATGCCTGGGAAATTGTCTAGCTGTTTTAGGGCTCTATTCCGCAGCGATCGACAATCTTTGGAATTTAGCCGTCCGGCACCACAGGAGGGGTCGCCGGCGTGTACTATGTACTGTAAGTATGGCATTGGTAGTATTGTATTTAATGACATTTGGCACAGACAGACCAGAAATGCCTCCGAATTTCAGTGGCCAATCAATGGTAGTTTTGAGATCCCCCGTATCGAATACTTAGAGTCGATCTTGCTTAAGAAAAAGGCTAGGCCAGCAGCCTTTGATGTGTTACAAAACTGGAAAAAGGAAGCATTACAGCAGCTTAAAAGTAGGGATAAACATGCACGACGTCATAAAACGAATGCCGAAAAGGCATTGTTATATGACAAGGAAAAACGATTAGATGAAACCCAGAAAGTGGACAGAGCTTTTTCGCTCGGAGTCCAGAAAATGTACCCCTCTAAAGATTTCCATGTTTCCGAGGAGTTTATTGAGAAAATATTAAACGAACGGAGGCCTGATTCTTCAGCGCCACCTCCGTATGCTCCCGTTGTGGGCGCTCTTCCCATTCCTGCTATTGCTCCTATCGCTATTCCTACTCCTCCTACACAGCCTACTACCCCTAGTTCTTTAGTTGTCGCTCCTCCGTCTATTTCGTCTGTTACATTACCTCTTTCCCCTGCACCCATGTTAGGTTCACCTACACTTTCGATTCCGGGGAGTCCTGTGTTCATTAAATCAGATCCCGGTGCAGGGTCGAGAATAGTGACTCGTAGTACTGTTCCTGCAGGCAGGAAACAGGAACTATTTGCTTGGGCTAAACATTGCATGGAAAAAGGTGATCAAACTGATGTATTTTCAACATTATCTAATTTGCACGATTTTCCCGAGAAAAACGTTTTTATTGAAGGACTGGGGATTCATTTATGTGTAATGTGGGGTAGATTGCAGACTTCGGATCTCCCACAAGGGGTGAGAGATCTGAATGCCTTGGCACTCTCGAGGGATACAGAGCAGAAAGTATATGGGCATGTCGATAAGTTGTTTGAGTTTAGAAGGGATTTTGAAAGGTTACAAAACGAGGATGATGAGGACGATAGGATATATGTGCAGAAACGGTTCCTTTCGTGCCGAAGATCAGCACCTGAGGAAGTACGGATTTGTACCAGAGATGCGATTCGGTGGATCTCGGATTCATCGATACCGCCAGATGAGGTATATGACACATATAGTCAATACACGGTAGAGATGCAAAGGAAGGTGATCCAAGTGATGGTACAGCATTTACAGGAGGAATGTATAAGGAAAAAGGTTGGTTGCCCCACAGAGTTATTAGGTATTTGTAAAAGAGCTTTTTCGCCCGACACTTCTACAGCTGCTCCAGCGCTCGATTTGGCCTTATTACTTAGTAAGCGGTCGGAGGTCCCTATATCTCAGTTGCCTATGAGAGAGGTCCCTCCGACCCTTGTCCCAAAAGTAGAAATCCCCGCCAACGCGGTGGCTGGTACTCCCGCGGTGGATATCCCTGCACATTACGTATCACAGTTTGTTCACGTCCCGTTCTCTCGACAGGAAGTGAACACGATTAGACAATCAGTCCCTGACATCAGGAAGAACCCGACAGGGTTTTACAAAGAAATAGAATCCGTTTTGCAGTCTTCTGTGTTCACCTTAAGTGACATGGATTTATTGTTTCCAGTGCTTTTACCTGTTGATGTATGGAAACAGGTACGAACAATAGATGATGTGCCGGGGTTAGGGGATACATGGGTAAATTTGACTAGAATAGATGGGGAACGACCAGCTGGTGAGAAACCACCCCAGGTAATACTCACTTTACCCGATAGAATAGTTGCCAAATTAAAAACTATAATCCCAGAAAAAAGGATTATTTGGGACAAGCTTACGGCCTGCGTCCAAGGGAAAACTGAAGGTACTACTGAATTCTTTAATAGATTCGAACAGGTGTTCTCCGACTTCAGTGGACAGGATTTAGGTACAGAGTCGGGGAAGAGGTTGTTTGTGGACAAATTTGTGCGTGGATTGTTGCCCGACATCCAGTCACAAATTATGTCCTCAGAGAGCGCTTGGCAGGCAAAATCTCAGTCAGAGGTTTTGCATATGGCTCAGTATTATGAGAATCGGGTTAATAACGAAAAAGAGAAAATCAAAAAAAGAAGGGGTGACCTAAAGACTAAGGTATTGTTGCAGCAAATTGTCAGACACCCCAGAGGAGGTACGACACAAACTAGAGGTCAGTACATTCCAAGAGGAAGTACTCCTCCAAATTCTATAAATATTAATCAGTGTGCTTATTGCCGCCAGGAAGGTCACTGGCGAGCACAGTGCCCTGCCCTCCGTCAGAGGTCAGGAGGCACATTCGGAGGTATGGGTAGGCGACCACGGGGCCGCCCTGGAGCAGGGGGCCCTGATAGGGGTCAGCTTTTACAAGATCCACAGCAACTTTTTTCACGGGAAAATCAGACTCCGAGTATGGACTCGAGAAATATATTTGATCACCCTTCCGCCGCCTATCTTTCTGAGGAACTTCCCTTTGATGAAGTTCTGCCTTATTAGGATTGCCCGAAGCAGCGTTTGGAACCTTTACCTATTCCCGTTATTCAGAAGGGCCCCTATGTTGAATTATTGGTGGGGAATAGGAAACATCAGTTCTTGATCGACACTGGAGCACAGAAGTGCTCCATCGACCATTCCCGGGTTCCAAACATCCCCCTGTCAGGGCAAACGAATGTTTCTATAGGGTTCTCTGGTATACCAACTGTTTGTCCGGTTTCTGCACCGGTACCCGTTTCTTTGGGCCCTTTTACAGACCAGTGCCCTTTTCTTCTTACTTCAAACTGTGGAGAAAATTTGCTGGGGTTGAATTTGTTGAAGAAATTGAACGCAGTGATTCATTGTTCCCCTGACGGAATAAGATTAACAGTTTCACCACAGCAACCCTTTAACTCCCAATACTTGACCCGACCTCTACCTCCCGAATTTGACATTGTCCCAGAATGTTTGTGGGCAATAGACGACAATGATGTCGGGATATTGCACATCGACCCTGTTAAGATAGTATTGAAACATGGGGTTAAGCTACCGCGCATCCCGCAATATAAAATTTCAGTTGAGGGCGAGCGTGCTCTGAAATGCATTGTCTCCGATTTTGTACATCGTGGAGTGATCGAAGAGATTACAGGTAGCTTATATAATAGTCCGATCTTGCCGGTATATAAGAAAGGCGACAATGCAATTCCGTACCGGTTTATAATAGATCTTCGTGCTATTAACCGGGTAGTGGCCCCACAATTTCCAATCGTGCCTGATGTAACAACAATCTTAACAATGATCCCTGCTACGGCTACACACTTTAGTGTCGTAGATTTGAAAAACGCCTTCTTTAGTATTCCGATACACAAGGAGAGCAGGTGTTTGTTCTCGTTCACCTTGGGGGACGCTCATTTACATTCACAAGGGCACCTCAAGGGTATACTGAAAGTCCTAGTATCTATAGTAGAGCCTTAAAAGAGCAGCTCGACACCCTTGAACTGCCACCTACTTGCACGCTGCTTCAATATGTAGACGATTTGCTCCTAGCTGCAGACTCTGAGAAAGCTTGTAAAGAAGGCACTATATTGTTGCTTGTTCATTTAGCTGAACATGGTCACAAAGCTTCACTTAAGAAATTTCAATATTGTTGCCAGGAGGTTGCCTATTTAGGCTACCTCCTGTCAAAGGAGGGGAGAAGATTGACACCTGAACGAATAAAACACATTTCTGGCATGTCTGTCCCAAAAACACAGAAGGAAGTCAGAGCCCTGATAGGGATGGCGTCCTACTGTAGACTGTGGATCCCGAACTTTGCCCTAGTGGTAAAACCGATGTTGGCTTTGACGAAGAAGGGCATTTCTCTGCCACTGCCATGGGAATCGGAACATCAACGATCATTTGAGCTTCTCAAAGCCGCGCTGTGTTCAGCACCGGTTCTGGGTACACCAAATTACGATAAGGCCTTTGTGTTGTTTGTGCATGAATGTAATGGATGTGCTTTGTCTGTGTTAACGCAGGAACATGGAGGGAAGAATAGGCCGTGCGGCTATTATTCCTCCGCCCTTGATCCTGTTGCATGCGCTTTGCCGCGATGTCTGCGCGCTGTTGCTGCTGCTGCTGCGTCTGTAAAACAGAGTGAGGGGATGGTCCTAGGCCACGATTTGATTCTGATGGTACCTCACTCTGTTGATATTCTATTGAATAAAACTCAAACACAACACCTTACTTCTGCCCGGTTGACCAGGTATGAATTAGTTCTATTTGCTCCTCATATCCAAATTAAAAGGTGTTGTGTTCTCAATCCGGCTGAACTTTTGCCTCTCCCGCAAACTTCTGCTTGCGGTGATGATGGATCACATGACTGCCTGTACGCCACCGAACAAGAAACAAAGGGCAGAATAGACCTTTCAGATACTCCTTTGGAGAATGCGGAAGGGGAGCTGTTTTGTGATGGCTCCTGTTTTAAACTTCCGAATGGCACATCTACAGCTGCTTATGCAGTTACTACTTTGAATAAGATTGTAGAAACTAAAAGGATTCCGCATAACTCCGCGCAGGCCGCAGAGATTATAGCGTTGACCCGTGCTTGTGAGCTCTCCCAAGGGCATAGAGTTAACATTTATACGGATAGTCAGTACGCCTTTGGGGTGGCTCACAACTTCGGAAAACTGTGGTCGGAAAGAGGGTTTCTGACCTCACATGGGACCAAGATTCAGCATGGCCCCTTAATAGTACAACTACTCTCAGCACTCTCACTCCCTGAACAACTAGCGATCATGAAATGTGCAGCACATCGGAAGGTCATAGACGATGTGGGCAAGGGAAATGCTTTTGCAGATTCGATAGCTAGACAAACAGCCATAGACCTTAGCACAGACATGTATACCTTGAGGGAAGTGAGAGATGGTTGTATAATAGATGAAGGCATTGGGTCTGTGCGAGATATTCAGACTGATGCCTCTGTTGAAGAATCTAGGAAATGGGCTGAAGGTATGGGGAAATTGGATGACGAAGGGTGTTGGGTGGACGCATCTGACGGGAAATGGTTGCTTCCTGATTCTTATGTATTAGCAATGGTCACAATGGCACACGGTCCAACACATGTGTGTGCCCAGCAAATTGCGAAGATATTACAGCAGGTTTGGGTGAATGACAAAATTTTGGAAACTGCAAAAAGATACGTTGAAAACTGTATGATTTGCCTGCAACACAATGTGGGTAAAGGGACAGTGACTCCAAGGGGAAGTTTCGGGCCCCCCTCTGTCCCCTTTGAAACCATTCACCTTGATTTCATTGAAATGGAACGTTGTAATAACTTGAAATATGTTCTTGTTATCATTTGTGCTTTTAGCAAATGGGTCGAGGCTTTCCCTGTCAAAGATGCTACCGCCATGACTACCGCAAAGATCTTGGTGAAAGAATATTTTCCTCGATTTGGGCTCCCGAGGATAATCTGGTCGGATAATGGCCCACATTTCATCGCAGCTGTAATATTGCAAATATGTGTTGCCTTAGGGATTGAGAAACGTTTTCATTCAGCTAGGCACCCTCAAAGTGCGGGGTTGGTAGAAAGACACAACGGTATTTTGAAAAACAAACTTGCAAAAACATGTGCCGACACTAAATTAAAATGGCCAGATGCTTTACCCATTGTATTGTTAGCTATGCGCACCACACCCCAGACTAGAACTGGGCTTTCTCCATTCGAGGTAGTAATGGGAAGGCCTGCTAATATTTGGGGTCTCCCTAAACCTAAAGCCCTGAGGGATGTGGAGAATGTATTGCTCGTAGACTATTGTAATCAATTGACTAAAAACCTGTATTTCATTTACCACCAGGTGAATGCCGCCTTACCTGTACGGTTTACGGGCCCAGGACACGATATATTGCCCGGCAGCTGGATCCTGGTAAAGGCCTACGAAAGGTCTTCCTGTCTCGCGCCTCGCTGGCGGGGACCCTACCAGGTTTTACTGGTCACCAGGACGGCAGTGCGGGTGGCAGGAAAGAAGAACTGGGTACATGCAACGCACGTGAAGAAGATCCCTCACCCGACGCCACACGTTACAGAAGAAACAGAACCCCTTGCTGATGCTACGATCTCTGATCTCGGAGTAGCAGGCAGCGCTGTGAGTGCGTCGGAGAAGTTCTCTGAGCCCGAGGAGCTCGGGGAGCCGTCCATCTCGTCTCCACACTCTCTTGATCGATCACTTCCGGAAACTCTTGTTTCAAGTTCTGCGACTTCCGTCGCCACCGACGTGACGCTCCCCTCAGGGAGCGACGATACTTTGTTTTTGGATTCAGCAAACTTGGGTACCATCAGGTACAACCTTCGACCACGCGCCGCACGAGTATAGTGCATCTGAAAGGAAGAAGGAGTGATCGAAATATTATCGTCTTTCCTTTTTTTGGAACAAAGGAAAATGAGGGTTCTGTTGGCTAGGGTTGGGAAGGACTAAGAAGTCGCGCGGCCGAAGTGCCGCCAGCAACGAACATTGGGGCCGACGATCGGGATAACCATGATGCCTGCCGCCTTCACCGCTGCTCCTCGTATCGAACTATTAGATAAGGGGGTGACCGAATCGAACAATGGACAATGTGCCTGGGCCCTGAAAACGTACTGTTGTGTTCTTGTTTTGATTATTGTTAGTTTTGCAACTGCTGCCGTGGGACTTTGGTACTTTGAAGAAATTTATCCTTTGAAGCCTCTGTTACCGACCAAAATTGTACCAACTGTTTTGACTCCCTCTGTACACCTTCATACTCTGTCCCCTAGGGACTCTCGGCATAGACAGAAATATCATAATAACACTTTGATGATAGTAATGAATGCTATGCATGCTATTCTTAATAGGAGTAATTGTTGGATTTGCACTCACTTACCACAACATGGGAACAAGGGACTGGGATGGTATATACATCCCCTACCTCTAACGACTTCCTGCTATGCCTCTCTTAGAGCACTCTTCTTTGGCCGGTGGAATGATAGCATCTCAGGGAACTTCGATGGCACTAATTTGAATGAATTTGAAAAACGTGAATTGACTCCCCTGGGATGCTCGCTTTTCGCAAATAGGAGTAGACCTAATATCGCTTCTATTAGGCCGTCTGATAAACTTTCTTTTCCTTTTCAAAATCTAGTTTCTTTTAAGATGGCTCCGATAGGCAATAAGGATGCCATGCCTCCTTCTTATTCTGTAAATCACAATCCTGATTCTGTCCCTTTCTGTGTACAAAGAAATGGCACTAGGCCAATGGGAGATTTTGAGCCTTGTGTAAATATTGTAAATTTGACTGGGGAAAATAGGCCTTTGTATGTAGGGGGACCCGTTTATTTTGTTTGTGGTAGTTTAGCTTTTCCCTGGTTGCCCAAGGATTGGCAGGGGACTTGTTATTTAGGGATATTGTTACCAGGTGTGTTTATAGCCAGTACCTTAGAGGTATCTAAGGCTCGCCCGCGACGCGATAATGATGGAGATACCCCTGGACAAGTATTCGGGGATATAGCCAAATCAGTAGTCCCCTTCTGGGGACAAATAGCAAATTCAGAAAACATTAGGGGATTAGCGAGGGTATTGGAGAAAACGATCAACCGGACCACGGACATACTTTACAATATGACCTTAGAGCAAAAGGCGATAAGATTGGTAGCACTTCAAAATCGAATGGCATTAGATGTCATTTTAGCTGAACGAGGTGGAGTATGTAAATTAGTGGGGTCCGCTTGCTATGTTTTCGTACCAGATTCTTCATCAACAATATTTAAAGCAATTCAGAATTTACACACTCTTAGTTCTGAAGTCCATATCCCTGTAGGAGACTGGAGCCTTAGTACCTGGTTTTGGGATTCTCTACGATCTTGGGGGTGGAAGGTGCTTTCTGTTATTTTAGGTATTTTAGGGACTCTGTTATTTCTTTGCTGCTGTTTTCAATGCCTCCCGAGTATATGCGGAATGATAGGGGGATGTTGTGCCCAAGTTATGAGCGCAATAGGGCGTAGAATATATACCCCGAAGACAGCATCTAAAGAATTCATGTTGCAAGAAGTTCTTATGAACAACTTTATGGCTATTGACATTTCAGACAATGATGCGGAACCTATGAATAATAATGCCTTCAAGTATTTTTAAGAGTATTAGGAAATAATGTTTTAGCACTTGGCATAGGCCAAAAGGAGGGTCTGTGGAAATCGAGATAATATTGTGACCCCAATCGCATTGTTTAAATGTATGTTGGCCTACGCCAAGCTGTCTAAAGAATATTATGAACATAGGTTCCGCGGCAAGGTCCTGACCTTAATGTATCGTGAAAGCTGCCATCTTGGATTTAGCCGCCATTTTAGGTACTCTTGCCGTGTGAAAGTCACCTCGAATCACAAAATGGAGGCCGAATGACATTTCGAGTAAGACTTTGGCTATGGTGACCTCCGCACACGTGAATGAATAATATGTCCGCAGGCTACCTGTTAGGGTCATGAACTAAGACCCTGTCCTCTGTTTAACCTAGGTGTAAATATGTAACTGTATCAGCGGAACCGATCTAATATATGGAAATTGCATGTTCGACCTGGCTACGAACCCTAGCCGTTGTTCCAAGAATGGTTAACTTACAAGAGGGCTGGCCAATGCAGTACAAAATGTATAAAAGCCCGAGCATCCCGATGATCGGTCTCTCCCACTTTCAGTGCGAACCTAACGTTGAAGGTTCGCGTGTTAGTCGGAGGGCCGAATAGCTATTCGCATGTCAATTGACTTTGGTAACTTTGTAACTTTGAAATAAAGCGCTTTGTATGTCCTTTGTAACCTGTGTTGGTGTGTTTCCTTTTGGGCTTCCCGGCCTCATATCAATTTCTCTGTTTCCACAGATGGTTAGATGCTCATTGAGATGCTGGGATAGTCCATATAGTCAGGGCTTGGCACTCACTGCTGGGGTGATCTTCAAGATGGTTAAATGGTCTCTAGGATCCTGGGCTAGTCCATGAGGTCACAGGCAGGTTCCCATGATCCTGCATGCAGGACACTCGAATGATATTCAGGATGCTGTGTTGGTCCTCGGGGTGCAGGGATTGCATGCTCCATGTTTTCTTAGCCCTCAGGTTGCCTGAATGCTCCTTGGGGTGATGGGGTTTTCCTCTGCATGCTGGACTGGTCCTTGTCATGCTTGAATGGTCCTCCTAATACATTAATGGTCCTTAAAATCATCCACGGGGTGCAGATAGGATCTTGGAATGCTGAGATGGCCCACATGGGTGCTAGAATGGTCCCTTGGATGGTCCTCGAGATGCTGGGATAGTCCTTAGCTGGTGATCAATACGCAAGGGTGGTGGGATAGCACTCTGGGTGTTCTGATGATCCTCAGGTCGCTGGGCTGGTACTCAGGATGGACCTCGAGATGCTGGGACAGTCCTTAGCTAGTCATCAATATGCAGGGATAGTGGGATGGCACTCTTGGTGTTCTGATGATTCTCAGGTCGCTGGGATGGTACTCAGGATGGTCCTGGAGATGCTGGGATAGTCCTTAGCTAGTCACCAATATTCAGGGGTGGTGGGATAGCACTCTGGGTGTTCTGATGAGCCTCATGTCGCTGGGATGGTACTCCAGATGGTCTTGGAGATGCTGGGATAGTCCTTAACTAGTCAACAATGTGCAGGGATGGTGGGATAGCACTCTGGGTGTTCTGCTGGGCCTCAGGTAGCTGGGATGGTACTCAGGATGGTCCTCGAGATGCTGGGACAGTCCTTAGCTAGTCATCAATATGCAGGGATAGTGGGATGGCACTCTGGGTGTTCTGATGGGCCTCAGGTAGCTGGGATGGTACTCAGGATGGTCCTGGAGATGATGGGATAGTCCTTAGCTAGTCACCAATATTCAGAGGTGGTGGGATAACACTCTGGGTGTTCTGATGATCCTCAGGTAGCTGGGATGGTACTCAGGATGGTCCTGGAGATGCTAGGGTAGCGATTAGCTAGTCATCAATATGCAGGGATGGTGGGATAGCACTCTGGGTGTTCTGATGATCCTCAGGTAGCTGGGATGGTACTCAGGATGGTCCTGGAGATGCTAGGGTAGCGATTAGCTATTCATCAATATTCAGGGGTGGTGGGATAGCACTCTGGGTGTTCTGATGATCCTCTGGTAGCTGGGATGTTACTCAGGATGGTCCTGGAGATGCTGGGATAGTCCTTAGCTAGTAATCAATATGCAGGGATGGTGGGATAGCACTCTGGGTGTTCCGATAATCCTCTGGTAGCTGGGATGTTACTCAGGCTGGTCCTGGAGATGCTGGGATAGTCCTTAGCTAGTCATCAATATGCAGGGATGGTGGGATAGCACTCTGGGTGCTCTGATGATCCTCAGGTATCTGGGATGGTACTCAGGATGGTCCTGGAGATGCTGGGATAGCGATTAGCTATTCATCAATATTCAGGGGTGGTGGGATAGCACTCTGGGTGTTCTGATGATCCTCTGGTAGCTGGGGTGTTACTCAGGATGGTCCTGGAGATGCTGGGATAGTCCTTAGCTAGTCATCAATATGCAGGGATGGTGGGATAGCACTCTGGGTGTTCTGATGAGCCTCATGTCAGTGGGATGGTACTCCAGATGGTCTTGGAGATGCTGGGATAGTCCTTAACTAGTCAACGATATGCAGGGATGGTGGGATAGCACTCTGGGTGTTCTGATGGGCCTCAGGTAGCTGGGATGGTACTCAGGATGGTCCTGGAGATGATGGGATAGTCCTTAGCTAGTCACCAATATTCAGGGGTGGTGGGATAACACTCTGGGTGTTCTGATGAGCCTCATGTCGCTGGGATAGTACTCGGGATGGTCTTGGAGATGCTGGGATAGTCCTTAACTAGTCATCAATATGCAGAGATGGCGGGATAGAGTCTCAGGTAGCTGGGATGGTACTCAGGATGGACCTGGAGATGCTGGGATAGTAATTAGCTAGTCATCAATATGCAGGGATGGTGGGATAGCACTCTGGGTGTTCTGATGATCCTCTGGTAGCTGGGATGTTACTCAGGATGGTCCTGGAGATGCTGGGATAGTCCTTAGCTAGTCATCAATATGCAGGGATGGTGGGATAGCACTCTGGGTGTTCTGATGATCCTCAGTTAGCTGGGATGGTACTCAGGATGGTCCTGGAGATGCTGGGATAGCGATTAGCTATTCATCAATATTCAGGGGTGGTGGGATAGCACTCTGGGTGTTCTGATGATCCTCTGGTAGCTGGGATGTTACTCAGGATGGTCCTGGAGATGCTGGGATAGTCCTTAGCTAGTCATCAATATGCAGGGATGGTGGGATAGCACTCTGGGTGTTCTGATTATCCTCAAGTCACTGGGATGGTACTCAGGATGGTCCTGGAGATGCTGTGATAGTCCTTAGCTAGTCATCAATATTCAGGGGTGGTGGGATAGCACTCTGGGTGTTCTGATGAGCCTCAAGTCGCTGGGATGGTAATCAGAATGGTCCTGGAGATGCTGGGATAGTCCTTAGCTAGTCATCAATATGCAGGGACTGTGGGATAGCACTCTGGGTGTTCTGATGATTCTCAGGGAGCTGGGATGGTATTCAGGATGGTCCTGGAGATGCTGGGATAGTCCTTAGCTAGTCATCAATATGCAGGGACTGTGGGATAGCACTCTGGGTGTTCTGATGATCCTCAGTTCGCTGGGATGGTCCCTTGGATGGTCCTCGAGATGCTGGGATAGTCCTTAGCTAGTCATCAATATGCAGGGATGGTGGGATAGCACTCTGGGTGTTCCAATGAGCCTCAGGTCGCTGGGATGGTACTAAGGATGGTCCTGGAGATGCTGGGATAGTCCTTAGCTAGTCATCAATATGCAGGGACTGTGGGATAGCACTCTGGGTGTTCTGATGATCCTCAGGGAGCTGGGGTGGTACTCGCGATGGTCCTGGAGATGCTGGGATAGTCCTTAGCTAGTCATCAATATGCAGGGATGGTGGGATAGCACTCTGGGTGTTCTGATGATTCTCAGGTCACTGGGATGGTCCCTTGGATGGTCCTCGAGATACTGGGATAGTCCTTAGCTAGTCATCAATATGCAGGGATGGTGGGATAGCACTCTGGCTGTTCTGATGATCCTCAGTTCGCTGGGATGGTCCCTTGGATGGTCCTCGAGATGCTGGGATAGTCCTTAGCTAGTCATCAATATGCAGGGACTGTGGGATAGCATTCTGGGTGTTCTGATGATCCTCAGTTCGCTGGGATGGTCCCTTGGATGGTCCTCGAGATACTGGGATAGTCCTTAGCTAGTCATCAATATGCAGGGATGGTGGGATTGCACTCTGGGTGTTCCGATGATCCTCAGGTCGCTGGTATGGTACTCAGGATGTTCCTTGAGATGCTGGGATAGTCCTTAGCTAGTCATCAATATGCAGGGATGGTGGGATAGCACTCTGGGTATTCTGTTGCTCCTCAGGTCAATGGGATGATACTCAGGATGGTCCAGGAGATGCTTGGATACTGCTTAGCTAGTCACCCATATGCTGGGATGGTGGGATAGCACTCTGGGTGTTCTGATGATCCTTAGGTAGCTGGGATGTTACTCAGGATGGTCCTCGAGATGCTGGGATAGTCCTTAGCTAGTCATCAATATTCAGGGGTGGTGGGATAGCACTCTGGGTGTTCTGGTGAGCCTCATGTCTCTGAGATGGTACTCAGGATGGTCCTGGAGATGCTGGTATAGTCCTTACTTAGTAATCAATATGCAGGGATGGTGGCATAGCACTCTGGGTATTCTGATGAGCCTCAGGTAGCTGGGATTGTACTCAGGGTGGTCCTGGAGATGCTGGGATAACCCTTAGCTAGTCATCAATATGCAGGGATGGAGGGATAGCACTCTGGGTGTTCTGATGATCCTCAGGTCGCTGGGATGGTCCCCTGGATGGTCCTCTAGATGCTGCGATAGTCCTTAGCTAGTCGTCAATATGCAGGGATGGTGGGATAGCACTCTGGGTGTTCTGATGAGCCTCAGGTCGCTGGGATGGTTCTCGTGATGGTCCTGGAGATGCTGAGATAGTATTTAGCTAGTCATCAATATGCAGGGGTGGTGGGATCACATTCTCAGTGTTCAGATGAGCCTCAGGTCGCTGGGATGGTCCCCGGGATGGTCCTGGAGATGCTGAGTTAGTCCTTAGCTAGTCATCAATATGCAGGGATGGTGGGATAGCACTCTGGGTGTTCTGATGAGCCTTAGGTCGCTGGGATGGTACTTAGGATGGTCCTTGAGATGCTGGATAGTCCTTAGCTAGTCATCAAAATGCAGGGGTGGTGGGATAGCACTCTGGGTGTTTTGTTGATTCTCAGGTCACTGTTATGGTGCTCAGAATGGTCCTGGAGATGCTGGGATAGTCCTTAGCTGGTCGTCAATATGCAGGGATGGTGGGATGGCACTCTGGGTGTTCTGATGATCCTCAGGTCGCTGGGATGGTGCTCAGGATGGTCCTTGAGATTCTGAGATAGTCCTTAGCTAGTCATCAAAATTCAGGGGTGGTGGGATAGCCCTCTGGGTGTTTTGTTGATCCTCAGGTCACTGTTATGGTGCTCAGGATGGTCCTGGAGATGCTGGGATAGTCCTTAGCTGGTCGTCAATATGCAGGGATGGTGGGATGGCACTCTGGGTGTTTTGCTGATCCTCACGTTGCTGGGATGGTACTCAGGATGGACCTCTAGGTGCTGGGATAGTCCTTAGCTAGTCATCAATATGCAGGGGTGGTGGGATAGCATTCTGGGTGTTCTGATTATCCTCAGGTCACTGGGATGGTAATCAGGATGGTCCTGGAGATGCTGGGATAGTCCTTAGCTAGTCATCAAAATGCAAGGATGGTCAGATAGCATTCACGGTGTTCTGTTGATCCTCGGGTAGCTGGGATGGTCCTCAGGATGGTCCAGGAGATGCTGGGATAATGCTTAGCTAGTCATCCATATGCTGGGATGGTGGGATGGCACTCTGGGTGTTCTGATGATCCTTAGGTAGCTGGGATGTTACTCAGGATGGTCCTCGAGATGCTGGGATAGTCCTTAGCTAGTCATCAATATTCAGAGGTGGTGGGATAGCCCTCTGGGTGTTCTGGTGAGCCTCATGTCTCTGAGATGGTACTCAGGATGGTCCTGGAGATGATGGTATAGTTTCCTTACCTAGTAATCAATATGCAGGGATGGTGGCATAGCACTCTGGGTGTCCTGCTTATCCTCAGGTCGCTGGGGTGGTACTCAGGGTGGTCCTCAAGATGCTGGGATAGCTCTTAGCTAGTCATCAATATGCAGGGATGGTGTGATAGCACTCTGGGTGTTCTGATGATCCTCAGTTTGCTGGGATGTTCCCCTGGATCGTCCTGGAGATGCTGGGATATTCCTTAGCTAGTCGTCAATATGCAGGGATGGTGGGATAGCACTCTGGGTGTTCTGATGAGCCTCAGGTCGCTGGGATGGTTCTCGTGATGGTCCTGGAGAAGCTGGGATAGTATTTAGCTAGTCATCAATATGCAGGGGTGGTGGGATCACGCTCTCAGTGTTCTGATGAGCCTCAGGTCGCTGGGATGGTCCCCAGGATGGTCCTGGAGATGCTGGGTTAGTCCTTAGCTAGTCATCAATATGCAGGGATGGTGGGATAGCACTCTGGGTGTACTGATGAGCCTCAGGTCGCTGGGATGTTACTTACGATGGTCCTTGAGATGCTGGATAGTCCTTAGCTAGTCATCAAAATGCAGGTGTGGTGGGATAGCACTCTGGGTGTTTTGTTAATTCTGAGGTCACTGTTATGGTGCTCAGGATGGCCCTGGAGATGCTGGGATAGTCCTTAGCTAGTCGTAAATATACAGGGATGGTGGGATGGCACTCTGGGTATTCTGATGATTCTCAGGTCACTGGGATGGTACTCAGGATGGACCTCGAGGTGCTGGGATAGTCCTTAGCTAGTCATCAATATGCAGGGATGGTGGGATAGCACTCTGGGTGTTCTGATGATCCTCAGGTAGCTGGGATGGTACTCAGGATGATCTTGGAGATGCTGGGATAGTCCTGAGCTAGTCATCAATATGCAGGGATGGTGGAAGAGCACTCTGGATGTTCTGATGATCCTCAGGTCACTGGGATGGTACTCGGGATGGTCCTGGAGATGCTGGGATAGTCCTTAGCTAGTCATCAATATGCAGGGATGGTGGGATAGCACTCTGGGTGTTCTGATGATCCTCAGGTCGCTGGGATGGTCCCCTGGATGGTCCTCGAGATGCTGGGATAGTCCTTAGCTAGTCGTCAATATGCAAAGATGGTGGGATAGCACTCTGGGTGTTCTGATGAGCCTCAGGTCGCAAGGATGGTTCTCGTGATGGTCCTGGAGATGCTGGGATAGTCCTTAGCTAGTCATCAATATTCAGGGGTGGTGGAATAGCCCTCTGGGTGTTCTGGTGAGCCTCATGTCTCTGAGATGGTACTCAGGATGGTCCTGGAGATGATGGTATAGTTTCCTTACCTAGTAATCAATATGCAGGGATGGTGGCATAGCACTCTGGGTGTCATGCTTATCCTCAGGTCGCTGGGGTGGTACTCAGGGTGGTCCTCAAGATGCTGTGATAGCTCTTAGCTAGTCATCAATATGCAGGGATGGTGTGATAGCACTCTGGGTGTTCTGATGATCCTCAGTTTGCTGGGATGTTCCCCTGGATCGTCCTGGAGATGCTGTGATAGTCCTTGGTTAGTCATCAATATGCGGGGATGGTGGGATAGCACTCTGGGTGTTCTGATGATCCTCAGGTCGTTGGGATGGTCCCCTGGATGGTCCTCGACATGCTGGGATAGTCCTTAGCTAGTCGTCAATATGCAGGGATGGTGGGATAGCACTCTGGGTGTTCTGATGAGCCTCAGGTCGCTGGGATGGTTCTCGTGATGGTCCCGGAGATGCTGTGATAGTATTTAGCTAGTCATCAATATGCAGGGGTGGTGGGATCACGCTCTCAGTGTTCTGATGAGCCTCAGGTCGCTGGGATGGTCCCCAGGATGGTCCTGGAGATGCTGGGTTAGTCCTTAGCTAGTCATCAATATGCAGGGATGGTGGGATAGCACTCTGGGTGTACTGATGAGCCATGGTCGCTGGGATGGTACTTATGATGGTCCTTGAGATGCTGGATAGTCCTTAGCTAGTCATAAAAATGCAGGGGTGGTGGGATAGCACTCTGGGTGTTTTGTTGATTCTCAGGTCACTGTTATGGTGCTCAGGATGGTCCTGGAGATGCTGGGATAGTCCTTAGCTAGTCGTAAATATGCAGGGATAGTGGGATGGCACTCTGGGTATTCTGATGATCCTCAGGTCGCTGGGATGGTACTCAGGATGGACCTCGAGGTGCTGGGATAGTCCTGAGCTAGTCATCAATATGCAGGGATGGTGGGAGAGCACTCTGGATGTTCTGATGATCCTCAGGTCACTGGGATGGTACTCGGGATGGTCCTGGAGATGCTGGGATAGTCCTTAGCTAGTCATCAATATGCAGGGATGGTGGGATACCACTCTGGGTGTTCTGATGATCCTCAGGTCACTGGGATGGTCCCCTGGATGGTCCTCGAGATGCTGGGATAGTCCTTAGCTAGTCGTCAATATGCAAAGATGGTCGGATAGCACTCTGGGTGTTCTGATGAGCCTCAGGTCGCAGGGATGGTTCTCGTGATGGTCCTGGAGATGCTGGGATAGTATTTAGCTAGTCATCAATATGCAGGGGTGGTGGGATCACACTCTCAGTGTTCTGATGAGCCTCAGGTCACTGGGATGGTCCCCGGGTTGGTCCTGGAGATGCTGAGTTAGTCCTTAGCTAGTCATCAATATGCAGGGATGGTGGGATAGCACTCTGGGTGTTCTGATGAGCCTCAGGTCGCTGGGATGGTACTTAGGATGGTCCTTGAGATGCTGGATAGTCCTTAGCTAGTCATCAAAATGCAGGGGTGGTGGGATAGCACTCTGGGTGTTTTGTTGATTCTCAGGTCACTGTTATGGTGCTCAGGATGGTCCTGGAGATGCTGGGATAGTCCTTAGCTAGTCATCAATATGCAGGGACGGTGGGATAGCACTCTGGGTGTTCTGATGATACTCAGGGAGCTGGGATGGTATTCAGGATGGTCCTGGAGATGCTGGGATAGTCCTTAGCTAGTCATCAATATGCAGGGGTGGTGGGATAGCACTCTGGGTGTTCTGGTGATCCTCAGGTCGCTGGGATGGTACTCAGGACAGTGGGACGGTCCTTGAGATGCTGGGATAGTCCTTAGCTAGTCAACAATATGCAGGGGTGGTGGGAGAGCATTCTGGATGTTCTGATGATTCTCAGGTCACTGGGATGGTACTCAGGATGGTCCTGGAGATGCTGGGGTAGTCATTTGCTAGTCATCAATATGCAGGGATGGTGGGATAGCACTCTGGGTGTTCCGATGAACCTCAGGTCGCTGGGATGGTACTCAGGATGGTCCTTGAGATGCTGGTATAGTCCTTAGCTAGTCATCAATATTCATGGGTGGTGGGATAGCACTCTGGATGTTCTGGTGATCCTCAGGTCGCTGGGATGGTACTCAGGACAGTGGGACGGTTCTTGAGATGCTGGGATAGTCCTTAGCTAGTCATCAATATGCTGGGGTGGTGGGATAGCACTCTGGATGTTCTGATGATTCTCAGGTCACTGGGATGGTACTCAGGATGGTCCTGGAGATACTGGGATAGTCCTTAGCTAGTCATCAATATGCAGGGATGTGGGATAGCACTCTGGGTGTTCTGATGATCCTCAGTTCGCTGGGATGGTCCCTTGGATGGTCCTCGAGATGCTGGGATAGTCCTTAGCTAGTCATCAATATGCAGGGATGGTGGGATAGCACTCTGGGTATTCTGTTGCTCCTCAGGTCAATGGGATGGTACTCACGATGTTCCAGGAGATGCTGGGATACTGCTTAGCTAGTCATCAATATGCAGGGATGGTGGGATGGCACTCTGGGTGTTCTGATGATCCTCAGGTTGCTGGGATGGTACTCAGGATGGTCCTGGAGATGCTGGGATAGTCCTTAGCTAGTCATCAATATGCAGGGATGGTGGGATAGCACTCTCGGTGTTCTGATGAGCCTCAGGTCGCTGGGATGGTACTCAGGATGGTCCTGGAGATGCTGGGATAGTCCTTAGCTAGTCATCAATATGCAGGGATGGTGGGATAGCATTCTGGGTGTTCTGATGAGCCTCAGGTCACTGGAATGGTACTCAGGAGGGTCCTGGAGATGCTGGAATAGTCCTTAGCTAGTCGTCAATATGCAGGGATGGTGGGATGGCACTCTGGGTGTTTTGATGATCCTCAGGTCGCTGGTATGTTACTCAGGATGGACCTCTAGGTGCTGGGATAGTCCTTAGCTAGTCATCAATATGCAGGGGTGGTGGGATAGCACTCTTGGTGTTCTGATTATCCTCAGGTCGCTGGGATGGTAATCAGGATGGTCCTGGAGATTCTGGGATAGTCCTTAGCTAGTCATCAAAATGCAGGGATGGTCAGATAGCATTCAGTGTGTTCTGTTGATCCTCAGGTAGCTGGGATGGTACTCAGGATGGTCCTGGAGATGCTGGGATAGCCTTTAGCTAGTCATTAATATGCAGGGATGATGGGATAGCACTCTGGGTGTTCTGATGATCCTCGGGTAGCTTGGATGGTACTCAGGATGGTCCTCGAGATGCTGGGATAGTCCTTAGCTAGCCATCAATATGCAGCAGTGGTGGGATAGCACTTTGGGTGTTCTGATGATCCTCAGGTCGCTGGGATGGTCCCTTGGATGGTCCTCGAGATGCTGGGATAGTCCTTAGCTAGTCATCAATATGCAGGGATGGTGGAATAGCACTCTGGGTGTTCTGATGATCCTCGGGTCGCTGGGATGGTCCCCTGGATGGTCCTCGAGATGCTGGGATAGTCCTTAGCTAGTCATGAATATGAAGGGATAGTGGGATAGCACTCTGGATGTTCTGATGAACCTCATGTCGCTGGGATGGTACCCAAGATGGTCATGGAGATGCTGGGATAGTCCTTAGCTAGTCATCAATATGCAGGGATGGTGGAATAGCACTCTGGGTGTTCTGATGATCCTCAGGTCACTGGGATGCTCCCCGGGATGGTCCTGGAGATGCTGGGATAGTCCTTAGCTAGTCATGAATATGCAGAGATGGTGTGATAGCACTCTGGGTGTTCTTATGATCCTCAGGTCGCTGGGATGGTACTGAGGATGGTCCTGGTATGCTGGGATAGTCCTTAGCTAGTCATCAATATGCAGGGATGGTGGGATAGCCCTCTGGGTGTTCTGTTGATCCCGAGGCAGCTGGGATGGTACACAGGATGGACCTCGAGGTGCTGGGATAATCCTTACCTAGTCATCAATATGCAGGGATGGTGGGATAGCCCTCTGGGTGTTCTGTTGATCCTGAGGTAGCTGGGATGGTACTCGGGATGGTCCTCGAGATGCTGGGATAATCCTTACCTAGTCATCAATATGCAGGGGTCTTGGGATAGCACTCTGGTTGTTCTGATGATCCTCGGGTCGCTGGGATGGTACTCAGGATGGTTCGATGGTCCTGGAGATGCTGGGATAGTCCTAAATTAGTCATCAATATGCAGGGATGGTGGGATAGCACTCTGGGTGTTCTGGTGAGCCTCAGGTTGCTGGGATGGTACCCGGGATGGTCCTGGAGATGCTGGGATAGTCCTTAGCTATTCATCAATATGCAGGGGTGGTGGGATAGCACTCTGGGTGTTCTGATGATCCTCAGGTCGCTGGAATGGTACTCAGGATGGTCCTGGAGATGCTGGGATAGTCCTTAGCTAGTCATCAATATGCAGGGATGGTGGAATAGCACTCTGGGTGTTCTCATGAGCCTCAGGTCGCTGGGATAGTACTCTGGATGGTCCTCCAGATGCTGGGATAGTCCTTAGCTAGTCATCAATATGCAGGGATGGTGGGATAGCACTCTGGGTGTTCTGATGATCCTCGGGTTGCTGGGATGGTCCCCTGGATGGTCCTCTAGATGCTGGGATAGTCTTTAGCTAGTCATCAATATGCAGGGATTGTGGGATAGCACTCTGGGTGTTCTGGTGAGCCTTAGGTCGCTGGGATGGAACTCAGGAATGGTCCCGGAGATGCTGGGATAGTCCTTAGCTAATCGTAAATATGCAGGGATGGTGGGATAGCACTCTGGGTGTTCTGATGAGCCTCAGGTCACTGGGATGGTACTCAGGATAGTCCAGGAGATGCCGGGATACTCCTTAGCTAGTCATTAATATGCAGGGGTAGTGGGATAGCAGTCTGGGTGTTCTGATGTTACTCAGGTCGCTGGGATGGTACTCAGGATGGTCCTCGAGATTCTGGGATAGTTCTTAACTAGTCATCAATATGCAGGGGTGGTGGGATAGCACTCTTGGTGTTCGGATTAGTCTCAGGTAGCTGGGATGGTACTCAGGATGGTCCTGGAGATGCCGGGATAATCCTTAGCTAGACATCAATATGCAGGGGTGGTGGGATAGCACTCTGGGTGGTCTGATTATCCTCAGGTCGCTGGGATGGTAATCAGGATGGTCATGGAGATTCTGGGATAGTTCTTAGCTAGTCATCAATATGCAGGGGTGGTGGGATAGCACTCTGGGTGTTCTGATTATCCTCAGGTCGCTGGGATGGTACTCAGGACGGTCCTGGAGATGCCGGGATAACCCTTAGCTAGTCATCAATATGCAGGGGTGGTGGGATAGCACTCTGGGTGTTCTGATGTTACTCAGGTTGCTGGGATGGTCCCCTGCATGGTCCTCAAGATGCTGGGATAGTCCTTAGCTAGTCATCAGTATCCAGGGATGGTGGGATAGCACTCTGGGTGTTCTGATCAGCCTCAGGTCGCTGGGATGGTACTCAGGATGGCCGTGGAGATGCTAGTATAGCCCTTAGCTAATCATCAATATGCAGGGATTGTGGGATAGCACTCTGGGTGTTCTGATGAGCCTCAGGTCGCTGGGATGGTACTCAGGATGGTCCTGGGGAAGCTAGGATAGTCCTCAGCTAATCGTCAATATGCATGTGTGGTGGGATAGCACTCTGGGTGTTCTGATGAACCTCAGGTAGCTGGGATAGTACTCAGGATGGTCCAGAAGATGCTGGGATAATCCTTAGCTAGTCATCAATATGCATGGGTGGTGGGATAGCACTCTGGGTGTTCTGATTAGCCTTGGGTAGCTGGGATGGTACTCAGGATGTTCCTCGAGGTTCTGGTATAGTTTTTAGCTAGTCATCAATATGCAGGGGTGGTGGGATAGCACTCTGGGTGCTATGTTGATCCTCAGGTCGCTGGGATGGTACCCAGGATGGTCCTGGAGATGATGGGATAGCCCTTAACTAGTCATCAATATGCTGGGATGGTGGGATAGCACTCTGGGTGTTCTGGTGATCCTCAGGTAGCTGGGATTGTACTCAGGATGGTCCTGGAGATGCTCGGATAGTCCTTAGCTAGTCATCAATATGCAGGGATGGTGGGATAGCACTCTCGTTGTTCTGGTGATCCTCAGGTAGCTGGGATGGTACTCAGGATGGTCCTGGAGATGCTAGGATAGTACTTAGCTAGTCATCAATATGCAGGGATGGTGGGATAGCACTCTGGGTGTTCTGGTGATCCTCAGGTAGCTGGGATGGTACTCAGGATGGTCCTGGAGATGCTAGGATAGTCCTTAGCTAGTCATCAATATGCAAGGATGGTGGGATAGCGCTCTGGGTGCTCTGATGATCCTCATGTTGTTGGGATGGTACTCAGGATGGTCCTGGAGATGCTGGGGCTGTCCTTAGCTAGTCATCAATATGCAGGGATGATGGGCTAGCACTCTCGTTGTTCTGATGAGCCTCGGGTTGCTGGGATGGTACTCAGGATGGTCCTGGAGATGCTAGGATAGTCCTTAGCTAGTCGACAATATGCAGGGATGCTGGGATAGCATTCTGGGTGTTCTGTTGATCCTCAGGTCGCTGGGGTGGAACTCAGGATGGTCCTGGAGATGCTGGGATAGCCCTTAGCTAGTCATCAATATGCAGGGATGGTGGGAGAGCACTCTGGGTGTTCTGATGATCCTCAGGTCGCTGTGATGGTCCCCTGGATGGTCCTCAAGATGCTGGGATAGTCCTTAGCTAGTCATCAATATGAAGGGATGGTGGGAGAGCACTCTGGGTGTTCTGATGATCCTCAGGTCGCTGGGATGGTCCCATGGATGGTCCTCGAGATGCTGGGATAGCCCTTAGCTAGTCATCAATATGCAGGGATGGTGGGCTAGCACTCTGGCTGTTCTGATGAGCCTCGGGTTGCTGGGATGGTATTCAGGATTGTCCTGGAGATGCTAGGATAGTCCTTAGCTAGTCGTCAATATGCAGGGATGGTGGGATAGCATTCTGGGTGTTCTGTTGATCCTCAGGTCGCTGGGGTGGAACTCAGAATGTTCCTGGAGATGCTGGGATAGTCCTTAGTTAGACATCAATATGCAGGGATGGTGGGATAGCCCTCTGGGTGTTCTGATGAGCCTTGTGTAGCTGGGATAGTACTCAGGATGGTCCTCCGGATGCTGGGATAGTCCTTAGCTAGTCATCATTATGCAGGGATGGTGGGATAGCACTCTGGGTGTTCTGATGAGCCTTGTGTAGCTGGGATAGTACTCAGGATGGTCCTTGAGATGCTCGGATAGTCCTGAGCTAGTCATCAATATGCAGGGGTGGTGGGATAGCACTCTGGGTGTTCTGATGATCCTCAGTTCGCTGGGATGGTACTCAGGATGGTCCTTGAGATGCTAGGATAGTCCAGAGCTAGTCATCAATACGCAGGGGTGGTGGGATAGCACTCTGGGTATTCTGATGAGTCTCAGGTCGCTGGGATGGTACTCAGGATGGTTCTGGAAATGCTGGGGTAGTCCTTAGCTAGTCGTCAATATGCAGGGATGGTGGGATGGCACTCTGCGTGTTCTGATGATCCTCAGGTCGCTGGGATGGTACTCAGGGTGGTCCTCGAGATGGTGGGATAGTCCTTAGCAAGTCATCAATATGCAGGGATTGTTGGATAGCACTCTGGTTGTTCTGGTGAGCTTCAGGTCGCTGGGGTGGTACTCAGGATGGTCCTGGAGATCCTCGGATAGTCCTTAGCTAGTCATCAATATTCAGGGATGGTGGAATAGCACTCTGGGTGTTCTGGCGAGCTTCAGGTAGCTGGGGTGGTATTCAGGATGGTCCTGGAGATGCTAGGCTAGTCCTTAGCTAGTCATCAATATTCAGGGATGGTGGGATAGCCCTCTGGGTGTTCGGATTAGCCTCAGGTAGCTGGGATGGTACTCAGGATGGTCCTGGAGATGCCGGGATAATCCTTAGCTAGACATCAATATGCAGGGATGGTGGGATAGCACTCTGGGTGGTCTGATTTTCCTCAGGTCGCTGGGATGGTAATCAGGATGGTGTTAGGATATCAATGTTACATAGATGGAAACAAGTTGCCCAGAGTTATTGCATATTATAATGTTAGTATGTTGCTGTTTGTCCGTGCGCTCGGAATGTGGATCCCGAACCTCAAGGGTTCCGGGTTCCGAGCGCGGAGGAGAGACAGGGAAAAGACAAGGCTGTGGACGTTGGTTGAGTCCCTCCCGGGGGTCGTCACCGGACTGAAATAAAAGACTTCTTATTGACAAACTACTGAATCCCTGGTGATCATTGAACATAACAGCTGGCGACGAGGATAAAGGATTTTTCAGACGACCCCCGGCACGATCAGCTAGAAAGGCTACGGATCGTAAAAGAAGAGTGAGCGGCCACGCATCGACATACGCTCGGGAGAACTGTTTGGAATACAGGTACCGGCGATAATCTTATTTATCACAGAAAATGACAGTATGAAGGAGTGGTAGAAAAGAAGCCAGCACGCGAAGTGTTTACATTTAAAGCTGAAACACTTGCGTGCGCATTCCAATGCGGATCTGCTATACGCACCGATAGCGTTCCACAGCAGGACCCAACGACGTAACTGAGTCAGCTGAAAAGAGGACCCTACGGCGTGACGAACGCCGTGATCGACGTCTACACGCAACAAAAGAGAATGCACATACGGAGCGGCAGCCAAATGTAAACAACGAAGAACAATTCAGCACAGCGGAACGCTCATCGACGCATCGCGAGACGATTAACAGAGAGAGGAAACCAGCTGGACGCCGGGCGAATTTACGCTCCAACGAACTTTGCAAGTCTGGCAGAACGAGCGGACAGCCCCACATACTATAACCTAGCTGGTGAGTTACAAATTTCACAGTTATTTACAAAAGTAATAGAGGGAAAGTTGGCAAAAGAATAAACCAATCCCCACCTCAATAATGAGGAAGATGATTATATTGAAAGTGGTAGAGAAGTGGTGTTTATGGTGAACGCCATTGATGGGAAAGTGAAGAGAAAAAAGCCTTATGCCATAGTATTGGTTAATGGGATACAAATATCGATGCTTATGGATAGTGGGGCAGATTATACATTAATAGGAGTGCAGGTATGGAAAGAGAGATTTAATTGCTGTACATTACGAGAAAACAAAATTAAGGCGAATGCATATGGTGACAAACCAATAGAGATAATAGGATATTTTGACGCTAAACTGCAGTTTAAAGATAGGAAAGCCACCACTACTATTTATGTTGCCAACAAAGGGGGAGAGTTACTCTCGTGGAGCGATCAAGCTGAGCTAAAAATCAGACTTGAAGCAGGTCATCCTGAACAGGTCTTAACAGTGAGTGGTGAGAGACTGATTGAAGAGGAACATAAGCTTGGATGTATGAAAGGATTTGTTCATAAGATACGACTAAAAAAGGGGGCGGTTCCCAAGATTGCGAGATTGCGCACCATTCCCCTGGCACTCAAGGAGGGTGTAGAAGATGAATTAAAGAGAATGGAGAATGAAGGGGTTATTGAGAGAATAGATTCTTCAGAATGGGTGAGTCCCATTGTGGTAGTCAGAAAATCCTCTGGATCTTTGAGGATATGCATTGACTTAAGACATCTTAACAGTATGGTGGTGGCAGATAGATTTCCATTACCCAGGATAGATGACCTACTTGTGGGTGTCTCTGGATCCAAAATATTTTCAATTTTAGACCTTAAGTCCGCTTATCACCAGATAGAATTGCATCCAGATTCCAGAGATTTAACAGCATTCATCACTCCTAATGGTTTATTTAGATGTGTACGTATGCCGTTTGGCTTGGTGTCGGCTGCGAGTGTATTTCAGAGTATAATGTACAGGTTACTAAGTGGAGAAAAAGGGGTGATGTACTATCAAGATGATGTTTTAGTATGTGGCAGTGATGAGGTGGAACATGATAGACGGTTAAAAAGGGTGCTTGACATATTAGGAGAAGCTGGTCTAACAATAGCATCAGAGAAGTGTACATTCAAAGCAAGTAAAGTGGTTTATTTAGGTCACGAGATCACTGCTGAGGGAGTCAAACCCAAAGAGGATGCTATTGAAGCAATAAGGAAAATGGAAGATCCCAAATCTAAAGCAGAAGTGTTGTCGTTTTTGGGGTTAGTTGAATTCTATGGCAAATTCATTAAGAATTTGTCAGGCATGTCAAGACACATGAGAAGACTTACTCGCAAAGGCGTGATATTTAAATGGAGTGAAGACTGTAAGTTGGAGTTTGAAATGATAAAAAAGTCCATAATCAATGCTCCTATTCTAAAGACATTTGAAGAAGGGAAACCCACAGCACTTTTTGTAGATGCTAGTGATTATGGCATAGGTGCGGTTCTTATGCAAGAAGATTCAGAAGGTCTGCACACTATAGCATTTGCCTCAAGGTCACTTAAAGATCCTGAAATTAGATATTCAGTAGTTGAGAAAGAAGCTCTTGCTTGCATCTGGGGAGTTGAAAAATTCAAAAGGTTTCTGTGGGGAAGGAAATTTAAGATTTGCACTGATCATAAACCACTAGTTAGTATTTTTACAAAAGGTGGGCTGGAAGGTGTATCGAGACGCATTATGAAGTGGGTCACGGCTCTTCAAGGTTTGCAATTTACCATGATTCACATTAGTGGTGAAGTCAATGTAGTGGCAGATGCCTTGTCAAGATCTGTTCACGGAGAAGGCCATAGCAGTATAGATCAATCAGATCAGGAAGAAACATTTGAGATTTTCCAAGTACATGATTCCCTAAAAAAAGACGAGTGGGATAAAGCTAGTAGTGAAGATTTAATGTACCAGAAAATACTAACATTGGTTAAAGAAAACAGAATAATGAACTATAAAGGTGACATGGGTGGATTTGCCAGAGTTAAAGGGGATGTATGGATCAATGACAAACATCTACATAGAGGACATCAGATGATAGTTCCTCAAGGTATGAGGAAACAGGTAATGGAAATAGCCCATGAGGGACATTTAGGTCTAGCTAGGACTAAAGGTATAATAAGATCTGAGTTCTGGTGGCCTGGAATTGATAAAGATATTGAAGAGCAAGTTAAGGAGTGTCCAGAGTGCTTGGAGGGAAACAAGGGTGTGAGCGTACAAAAAGTACCCATGGTTATCAGGGAAAGTCCGCGGGTACCATGGGATGAGATAGCTATAGATCTTTTAGGACCATTTAACATAGGAGGGACCAGAGACAGTTATCTGCTGGTGGTCATAGATTTATTGTCCAAATGGCCGGAGATATGTCTACTTAGAGATATATCCATTAGCAGTGTTACGAAATTCTTAGAACAATTATTTTGGAGAGAGGGTTTTCCTAGAAAACGTTTGTCGGATAATGGATCCCAATTAGTATCCAAGGAATTTAGAGAATTTTTGGATAAGAATGGAATTGAACAGGCAAACACCTCTCTCTATCATCCCCAAAGTAATGGTTGCGTTGAACGCTTCAATAGGACACTGATGGAAGCCATAAGGATTGCGGTAGCAACTGGTGGGGATTGGTTTAGGACAGCGATGGAAAGGACATTCCAGTATAGAATAACACCCCATAGCGTCACAGGGTTAGCGCCATTTGAGATTTTGAGAGGTAGAAAACCTAATTCACATCTATGTCCTGGATGGATGGGAAAATCCAAGATGGTTGGTGTGGAGGTGGAAAAAGTGAGGAGCAGAATGTATGAAGCAGGAGTTAAATCTAAGGAAAGATATGATCGGAAAAATTGTTGTAAGGAATTTAGGATTAATGAAGGTGAGTGGATCAAAATCAAATTACCTACCAAAGTTCGCAAAGGAGCATCTTTATATTCTGAGCCTAAACAAGTGGTAAAAGATTTAGGCTCATCGGTACTGGTCAGAGGTGGTGGCATTTGGAACAAGGAGAGAGTAGCAATTGTCAAGTTCGGCAATGGAAGGGAGTGATGGACTTGCATATAGGGTCACCAATACCACGATCACTTATAGACATAATATTATCAGTACAATGTAAGATATTTTCACTTAGTCAGAGTTCTACCTTATCTTAAGTTTATAGCACATATGTTTCAGATATATATGTTTAGACATTGTTTTCAATCATTAGTTCAAGGAAAGGAAGGAGGTGTTAGGATATCAATGTTACATAGATGGAAACAAGTTGCCCAGAGTTATTGCATATTATAATGTTAGTATGTTGCTGTTTGTCCGTGCGCTCGGAATGTGGATCCCGAACCTCAAGGGTTCCGGGTTCCGAGCGCGGAGGAGAGACAGGGAAAAGACAAGGCTGTGGACGTTGGTTGAGTCCCTCCCGGGGGTCGTCACCGGACTGAAATAAAAGACTTCTTATTGACAAACTACTGAATCCCTGGTGATCATTGAACATAACAGATGGTCATGGAGATTCTGGGATAGTTCTAAGCTAGTCATCAATATGCAGGGGTGGTGGGATAGCACTCTGGGTGTTCTGATTATCCTCAGGTCACTGGGATGGTACTCAGGACGGTCCTGGAGTTGCCGGGATAACCCTTAGCTAGTCATCAATATGCAGGGGTGGTGGGATAGCACTCTGGGTGTTCTGATGTTACTCAGGTTGCTGGGATGGTCCCCTGCATGGTCCTCAAGATGCTGGGATAGTCCTTAGCTAGTCATCAGTATCCAGGGATTGTGGGATAGCACTCTGGGTGTTCTGAGGAGCCTCAGGTCGCTGGGATGGTACTCAGGATGGTCCTGGGGAAGCTAGGATAGTCCTCAGCTAATCGTCAATATGCATGGGTGGTGGGATAGCACTCTGGGTGTTCTGATGAACCTCAGGTAGCTGGGATAGTACTCAGGATGGTCCAGAAGATGCTGGGATAATCCTTAGCTAGTCATCAATATGCATGGGTGGTGGGATAGCACTCTGGGTGTTCTGATTAGCCTCGGGTAGCTGGGATGGTACTCAGGATGGTCCTTGAGGTTCTGGGATAGTTTTTAGCTAGTCATCAATATGCAGGGGTGGTGGGATAGCACTCTGGGTGCTATGTTGATCCTCAGGTCGCTGGGATGGTACCCAGGATGGTCCTGGAGATGATGGGATAGCCCTTAGCTAGTCATCAATATGCTGGGATGGTGGGATAGCACTCTGGGTGTTCTGGTGATCCTCAGGTAGCTGGGATTGTACTCAGGATGGTCCTGGAGATGCTCGGATAGTCCTTAGCTAGTCATCAATATGCAGGGATGGTGGGATAGCACTCTCGTTGTTCTGGTGATCCTCAGGTAGCTGGGATGGTACTCAGGATGGTCCTGGAGAGGCTAGGATAGTACTTAGCTAGTCATCAATATGCAGGGATGTTGGGATAGCACTCTGGGTGTTCTGGTGATCCTCAGGTAGCTGGGATTGTACTCAGGATGGTCCTGGAGATGCTCGGATAGTCCTTAGCTAGTCATCAATATGCAGGGATGGTGGGATAGCACTCTCGTTGTTCTGGTGATCCTCAGGTAGCTGGGATGGTACTCAGGATGGTCCTGGAGAGGCTAGGATAGTACTTAGCTAGTCATCAATATGCAGGGATGGTGGGATAGCACTCTGGGTTTTCTGGTGATCCTCAGGTAGCTGGGATGGTACTCAGGATGGTCCTGGAGATGCTAGGATAGTCCTTAGCTAGTCATCAATATGCAAGGATGGTGGGATAGCGCTCTGGGTGCTCTGATGATCCTCATGTCGTTGGGATGGTACTCAGGATGGTCCTGGAGATGCTGGGGCAGTCCTTAGCTAGTCATCAATATGCAGGGATGATGGGCTAGCACTCTCGTTGTTCTGATGAGCCTCGGGTTGCTGGGATGGTACTCAGGATGGTCCTGGAGATACTAGGATAGTCCTTAGCTAGTCGTCAATATGCAGGGATGCTGGGATAGCATTCTGGGTGTTCTGTTGATCCTCAGGTCGCTGGGGTGGAACTCAGGATGGTCCTGGAGATGCTGGGATAGCCCTTAGCTAGTCATCAATATGCAGGGATGGTGGGAGAGCACTCTGGGTGTTCTGATGATCCTCAGGTCGCTGTGATGGTCCCCTGGATGGTCCTCAAGATGCTGGGATAGTCCTTAGCTAGTCATCAATATGAAGGGATGGTGGGAGAGCACTCTGGGTGTTCTGATGATCCTCAGGTCGCTGGGATGGTCCCCTGGATGGTCCTCGAGATGCTGGGATAGCCCTTAGCTAGTCATCAATATGCAGGGATGGTGGGCTAGCACTCTGGCTGTTATGATGAGCCTCGGGTTGCTGGGATGGTATTCAGGATTGTCCTGGAGATGCTAGGATAGTCCTTAGCTAGTCGTCAATATGCAGGGATGGTGGGATAGCATTCTGGGTGTTCTGTTGATCCTCAGGTCGCTGGGTTGGAACTCAGAATGTTCCTGGAGATGCTGGGATAGTCCTTAGTTAGTCATCAATATGCAGGGATGGTGGGATAGCCCTCTGGGTGTTCTGATGAGCCTTGTGTAGCTGGGATAGTACTCAGGATGGTCCTCCAGATGCTGGGATAGTCCGTAGCTAGTCATCAATATGCAGGGATGGTGGGATAGCACTCTGGGTGTTCTAATGAGCCTTGTGTAGCTGGGATAGTACTCAGGATGGTCCTTGAGATGCTCGGATAGTCCTGAGCTAGTCATCAATATGCAGGGGTGGTGGGATAGCACTCTGGGTGTTCTGATGATCCTCAGTTCGCTGGGATGGTACTCAGGATGGTCCTTGAGATGCTAGGATAGTCCAGAGCTAGTCATCAATACGCAGGGGTGGTGGGATAGCACTCTGGGTATTCTGATGAGTCTCAGGTTGCTGGGATGGTACTCAGGATGGTCCTGGAGATGCTGGGGTAGTCCTTAGCTAGTCGTCAATATGCAGGGATGGTGGGATGGCACTCTGGGTGTTCTGATGATCCTCAGGTCGCTGGGATGGTACTCAGGGTGGTCCTCGAGATGGTGGGATAGTCCTTAGCTAGTCATCAATATGCAGGGATTGTTGGATAGCACTCTGGTTGTTCTGGTGAGCTTCAGGTCGCTGGGTTGGTACTCAGGATGGTCCTGGAGATCCTCGGATAGTCCTTAGCTAGTCATCAATATTCAGGGATGGTGGGATAGCACTCTGGGTGTTCTGGTGAGCTTTAGGTAGCTGGGGTGGTATTCAGGATGGTCCTGGAGATGCTGGGCTAGTCCTTAGCGAGTCATCAATGTTCAGGGATGGTGGGATAGCACTCTGGGTGTTCTGATGAGCTTCAGGTCGCTGGGATGGTACTCAGGACAGTGGGATTGTCCAAAGGGTAGTTGGATGGTCTGCAAGATGCTGGCTAGGCCTTACGGCAATGGGCAGGTACTGTGTACACAGAAATGCGGGATGGTACTCCTTATTCTCTTTTGCTCCTGGGGATGCTGGGATGGCCCTCAGAATCCCAGTATGGTCCCCAGGACAATGGGATGGCCACAGTGTGGTTGGGTGGTCTAGGAGATGCTGGCTATTCGTTATGTGAGGGGCAGGTACTGTGTACACATAAGTGGTGGGATGCCACTCCTGATGCTCGCTTGACCCTTGAGATGCTGGGACGGTCCTTGAGATACTGGGATGGTCTTCGGGGTGATGGAGTGATCCCTTTAAGATGCTGTATTTGGTGAAGACCCTGCTCTCTGGGTCATGGAGTATGAGTTTATGAAGAAAAGGGATGGGGAAAGGGAGAGGCTGGGGGTGGGAGAATGTTGATCCTTAGAATACTGGCATGGTCCTTGGAAATGGGATGATGGGGTAGTCAGCAGGAAGCAGGCTGGACCTCAAGGTGTAGGCTGATTGTCAGAATACTGGATTGGTCCTCAGAATGCAGGACTGGTTCTTGGGACCCTTGTAAGGATACTGGATTGGTCCTTGGACCCTGGTAAGGATACTGGATTGGTCCTTGGAATGCAGGACTGGTTCTTGGGACCCTGGTAAGGATACTGGATTGGTCCTTGGAATGCAGGACTGGTTCTTGGGACCCTGGTAAGGATACTGGATTGGTCCTTGGAATGCAGGACTGGTTCTTGGGACCCTGGTAAGGATACTGGATTGGTCCTTAGAATGCAGGACTGGTTCTTGGGACCCTGGTAAGGATACTGGATTGGTCCTTGGAATGCAGGACTGGTTCTTAGGACCCTGGTAAGGATACTGGATTGGTCCTTAGAATGCAGGACTGGTTCTTGGAACCCTGGTAAGGATGCTGGGGTGGTCCCTGGAATGCTGGGGTGCTTCTCTGGATTCTGGCATTGTCCCTAGGGTGTAAAGCTGGTCCTCAAGCTGCTGTGATAGTCCTGCGGCGGCTATGCTTATGCTTAAGCCACAGAGCTGGTCCTCAGGGCGCTACAATGTCCTCTGGATGCTGCGATATTTTTGAGAGTGGTACGCAGGTCCTTGGAATGCTGGGATTGCCCCCCGGGTGCTAAGCTGGTCATCAGCATGCTTGGTGATTCTTAGAATTCTAGAAGGATCATTAGGGTGTTGAGCCGGTCCTTAGGGTGCTACGGTGGTCATTACAGTGATGGTCCTAAGGCTGCTGCGATGGTCAGTGTGGTGCTTAGCTGGTCCTCTGTGTGCTGGGGTGGCCATTAGAGTGCTTCGCTGGTTCTTGTGCTGCTAGGTGGTCATTAGGGTGCTTATCTGGTGCTCACTATGCTGGGGTGGACATTAGAGTGCTTAGCTGTTGCTCACAGGGCTTAGCTGGTGCTCACTATGCTGTGGTGGTAATTAGGGTGCTTAGCTGTTGCTCACAGTGTTGGGATGGCCATGTGAGTGCTTAGCTGGTACTCACAGTGCTTAGCTGGTGCTCCCCGTGCTGGGGTGGACATTAGAGTGCTTAGATGTTGCTCACAGTGCTGGGATGGCCATTTGAGTGCTTAGCTGGTGCTCATCATGCTGGGGGGGGGGTTTTAGGGTGTTTAGCTGGTACTCCCTGTGCTGGGGTGGTCATTAGAGTGTGTAGCTGGTGCTCACAGTGCTGAGATGACCATTCAAGTGTTTAGTTGGTGCTAACTCTGCTGGGATGGTCATGAGAGTGCTTAGTTGGTGCTTACTGTCCTGGCATGGCTATTCGAGTGTTTAGTTGGTGCTCACAGTGCTGGGATGGTCCTGAGAGTGCTTAGCTGGTGCTCACCGTGCTGAAGTGGCCATTTGAGTGCTTAGCTGGTGCTCACTGTGCTGGGATTGTCCTTAGGGTGCTTAGCTGGTGCTCAAGGTGCTGGGGTAGCCATTTGAGTGCTTAGCTGGTGCTCACTGTGCTGGGATGGTCATTGTGGTGCTTAGCTGGTGCTCACGGTGCGGGGGTGGTCATTAGAGTGCTTGGCTGGTCATTGGAGTGCTGGGATGGTTATTAGGGTGCTTGGTTGGTGCTCACTGTGCTGGGATAGTCGTTAGGGTTCTTAGCTGGAGCTCACAGTGCTGGGATGGTCATTGGGGTGCTGAGCTGGTGCTCAATGTGCTGGGGTGGTTATTTGACTGCTTGGCTGGTCCTTGAAGTGCTTGACTGGTGCTTGCAGTGCCTGGCTGGTGCTTGGAATGCTTGGCTTGTCTTTGGAGTGCTGGGATAGTCCTTGGAGTGCTGGGATGGTCATTAGGGTTCGTAGTTGGTGCTCACTGTGCAGGGATATTCGTTAAGGTGCTTACCTGGTGCTGACAGTGCTGGGATAGTCGTTAGGGTGCTTAGCTGGTGCTCACTTTGCTGGGATGGACTTAGGGTGCTTAGCTGGTTTTCCCTGTGCTGGGGTGGTTATTTGACTGCTTGGCTGGTCCTTGGAGTTTTGGGCTGGTGCTTGGAGTGCTTGGATGGTACTTGGACTGCTTGGCTGGTGCTTAGAGTGCTTGGCTGGTCCTTGGAGTGCTGGGATGGTTCTTGGAGAGCTGGGATGGTCATTAGGGTGCTTAGCTGGTGCTCACTGTGCTGGGATAGTCGTTAAGGTGCTTAGCTGGTGCTGACAGTGCTGGGATGGTCATTGGGGTGCTTAGCTGGTGCTCACAGTGCTGGGATGGCCCTTAGTGTGCTTAGCTGGTGCTCCCTGTGTTGGGATGGGCCTTGGAGTACTTCATTGGTCCTTGGAGTGCTGGGCTGGTCCTTGGAGTGCTGGGATGGTCCTTGGAGTGCTGGGATGGTCCTTGGAGTGCTTGGCTGGTCCTTGGAGTGCTGGGATGGTCCTTGGAGTGCTTAGCTGGTCCTTGGAGGGCTGGGATTGTCATTATTGTGGGATGGGCCTTGGAGTACTTCGCTGGTCCTTGGAGTGCTGGGCTGGTCTTTGGAGTGCTGGGATGGTCCTTGGAGTGCTGGGATGGTCCTTGGAGTGCTTGGATGGTCCTTGGAGTGCTGGGATGGTCCTTGGAGTGCTTGGCTGATCCTTGCAGTGCTGGGATTGTCATTATTGTGCTTAACTGGTGATCCCTGTGCTGGGTTGGTCATTGGGGTGCTTAGCTGGTGCTCACAGTGCTGGGATGGTCATTAGGGTGCTTAGCTGGTGCTCAAGGTTCTGGGGTAGCCATTAGGGTGCTTAGCTGATGCTCACAGTCCTGGGATGGTCCTTGGAGTGCTTGGCTGGTCATTTGAGTGCTTGGATCGTGCTTGGAGTGCTCGGTTGGTCCTTTGAGTGCTCGGTTGGTCCTTCGAGTGCTTGGCTGGTCCTTGGAGTGCTAGGATGGTCCTTGGAGTGTTGGGATGGTCCTTGGAGTGCTGGGAAGGTCCTTGGAGTGCTGGATGATCCTTGGAGTGCTTAGCTGGTCCTTGGAGTGCTGGGCTGGTGCTTGGAGTGCTGGGCTGGTCCTTGGAATGCTGGGATTGTCATTATTTTGCTTAGTTGGCGCTCACTGTGCTGGGGTGGTTATTTGAGTGCTTGGCTGGTCCTTGGAGTGCTTAGCTGGCCTTGGAGTGTGGGGATGGTCATTAGGGTGCTTAGCTGGTGCTCACGGTGCTCGGATGGTCATTAGAGTGCTTAGCTGGTCATTGGAGTGCTGGAATGGTCATTAGGGTGCTTAGCTGGTGCTCACAGTGCTGGGTGTTTGAGTGCTTGGCTGGTGCTGGGATGGTCCTCGGGGTGCTTGGCTGGTCCTTGGAGTGCTTGGCTGGTCCTTGGAGTGCTTGGCTGGTCCTTGGAGTGCTGGGATGGTCCTTGCAGTGCTTGTCTGGTCCTTGGAGTGCTGGGATTGTCATTATTGTGTTTAGCTGGTGCTCCCTGTGCTGGGGTGGTTATTTGACTGCTTGGCTAGTGCTTGGAGTGCTGGGATGGTCCTTGGAGTGCTTAGTTGGTGCTCACTGTGCTGGGATGGTCGTTAGGGTGCTTAGCTGGGGCTCACCGCGCTGGGATGGTCATTGGCATGCTTGGCTGGTGCTTGGAGTGCTGGGATGGTCCTTGGAGTGCTTGGTTGGTCCTTGGAGTGTTTGGCTGGTGCATGGAGTGCTGGGATGGTCCTTGGAGTGCTTGGCTGGTCCTTGGAGTGCTGGGGTGGTCCTTGGAGTGCTGGGCTGGTCCTTGGAGTGCTGGGCTGGTCCTTGGAGTGCTGCGATTGTCCTTGGAGTGCCGGGATGGTCCTTGGAGTGCTTGGGTGGTCCTTGGAGTGCTGGGATGGTCCTTGGAGTGCTTGGCTGGTCCTTGGAGTGCTGAGATTGCATTATTGTGCTTAGCTGGTGATTTCTTGTGCTGGGTTGGTCATTGGGGTGCTTAGCTGGTGCTCATAGTGCTGGGATGGTCCTTGGAGTGCTTGGCTGGTCATTTGAGTGCTTGGCTCGTGCTTGGAGTGCTCGGTTGGTCCTTGTAGTGCTAGGATGGTCCTTGGAGTGTTGGGATGGTCCTTGGAGTGCTGGGATGGTCCTTGGAGTGCTGGATGGTCCTTGGAGTGCTTAGCTGGTCCTTGGAGTGCTGGGCTGGTCATTAGGGTGCTTAGCCGGTGCTCACGGTGCTGGGATGGTCATTAGAGTGCTTAGCTGGTCATTGGAGTGCTGGGATGGTCATTAGGGGTGCTTAGTTGGTGCTCACAGTGCTGGGTGTTTGAGTGCTTGGCTGGTGCTTGGAGTGCTTGGCTGGTCCTTGGAGTGCTTGGCTGGTCCTTGGAGTGCTGGGATGGTCCTTGGAGTGCTTAGTTGGTGTTCACTGTGCTGGGATAGTCGTTAGGGTGCTTAGCTGGGGCTCACCGCGCTGGGATGGTCATTGGAGTGCTTGGCTGGTGCACGGAGTGCTGGAATGGTCCTTTGAGTGCTGGGATGGTCCTTTGAGTGCTGGGATGGTGCTTGGAGTGCTGGGATATTCCTTGGAGTGCTGGGATGGTCCTTGGAGAGCTGGGTGGTTGTTAGGGTGCTTAGTTGGTGCTCACTGTGCTGGGATAGTGGTTAGGGTGCTTAGCTGGTGCTCACAGTACTGGGATGGTCATTGGAGTGTGTGGCTGGTCCTTGGAGGGCTGGGATTGTCATTATTGTGCTTAGCTGGTGCTCCCTGTGCTGGGGTGGTTATTTGAGTGCTTGGCTGGTGCTTGGAGTGCTGGGATGGCCCTTGGAGTTCTGGGATGGTCCTTGTAGTGCTGGGCTGATCCTTGGAGTGCTGGGCTGATCCTTGGAGTGCTTGGCTGGTGCTTGGAGTGCTGGGTGGTTATTTGACTGCTTGGCTGGTGTTTGGAGTGCTGGACTGGTCCTTGGAGTGCTGGGCTGGTCCTTGGAGTGCTGGGCTGATCCTTGGAGTGCTTGGCTGGTGCTTGGAGTGCTGGGATGGTCCTTGGAGTGCTTAGTTGGTGCTCACTGTGCTGGGATAGTCATTAGGGTGCTTAGCTGGGGCTCACCGCGCTGGGATGGTCATTGGCGTGCTTGGCTGGTGCTTGGAGTGCTGGGGTGGTCCTTGGAGTGCTTGGTTGGTCCTTGGAGTGCTTGGCTGGTGCATGGAGTGCTGGGATGGTCCTTTGAGTGCTGGGATGGTCCTTTGAGTGCTGGGATGGTGCTTGGAGTGCTGGGATGGTCCTTGGAGTGCTGGGATGGTCCTTGGAGAGCTGGGGTGGTTATTAGGGTGCTTAGTTGGTGCTCACGGTGCTGGGATCGTGGTTAGGGTGCTTAGCTGGTGCTCACAGTGCTGGGATGGTCATTGAGGTGCTTAGCTGGTGCTCACAGTACTGGGATGGTCATTGGAGTGTGTGGCTGGTCCTTGGAGGGCTGGGATTGTCATTATTGTGCTTAGCTGGTGCTCCCTGTGCTGGGGTGGTTATTTGAGTGTTTGGCTGGTGCTTGGAGTGCTGGGATGGCCCTTGGAGTGCTGGGATGGTCCTTGTAGTGCTGGGCTGATCCTTGGAGTGCTGGGCTGATCCTTGGAGTGCTTGGCTGGTGCTTGGAGTGCTGGGTGGTTATTTGACTGCTTGGCTGGTGTTTGGAGTGCTTGGCTGGTCCTTGGAGTGCTGGGATTGTCATTATTGTGCTTAGCTGGTGATCCCTGTGCTGGGTTGGTCATTGGGGTGCTTAGCTGGTGCTCACAGTCCTGGGATGGTCCTTGGAGTGTTTGGCTGGTCATTTGAGTGCTTGGCTCATGCTTGGAGTGCTCGGTTGGTCCTTGGAGTGCTTGGCTGGTCCTTGGAGTGCTAGGATGGTCCTTGGAGTGTTGGGATGGTCCTTGGAGTGCTGGGAAGGTCCTTGGAGTGCTGGATGGTCTTTGGAGTGCTTAGCTGGTCCTTGGAGTGCTGGGCTGGTGCTTGGAGTGCTGGGCTGGTCCTTGGAATGCTGGGATTGTCATTATTTTGCTTAGCTGGCGCTCCCTGTGCTAGGGTGGTTATTTGAGTGCTTGGCTGGTCCTTGGAGTGCTTAGCTGGCCTTGGAGTGTGGGGATGGTTATTAGGGTGCTTAGCTGGTGCTCACGGTGCTGGGATGGTCATTAGAGTGCTTAGCTGGTCATTGGAGTGCTGGAATGGTCATTAGGGTGCTTAGCTGGTGCTCACAGTGCTGGGTGTTTCAGTGCTTGGCTGGTGCTGGGATTGTCCTCTGAGTGCTTGGCTGGTCTTTGGAGTGCTTGGCTGGTCCTTGGAGTGCTTGGCTGGTCCTTGGAGTGCTTGGCTGGTCCTTGGAGTGCTGGGATGGTCCTTGCAGTGCTTGTCTGGTCCTTGGAGTGCTGGGATTGTCATTATTGTGTTTAGCTGGTGCTCCCTGTGCTGGGGTGGTTATTTGACTGCTTGGCTAGTGCTTGGAGTGCTGGGATGGTCCTTGGAGTGCTTAGTTGGTGCTCACTGTGCTGGGATGGTCGTTAGGGTGCTTAGCTGGGGCTCACCGCGCTGGGATGGTCATTGGCGTGCTTGACTGGTGCTTGGAGAGCTGGGATGGTCCTTGGAGTGCTTGGTTGATCCTTTGAGTGCTTGGCTGGTGCATGGAGTGCTGGAATGGTCCTTTGAGTGCTGGGATGGTCCTTTGAGTGCTGGGATGGTCCTTGGAGTGCTGGGCTGGTCCTTGGAGTGCTGGGATTGTCCTTGGAGTGCTGGGATGGTCCTTGGAGTGCTTGGGTGGTCCTTGGAGTGCTGGGATGGTCCTTGGAGTGCTTGGCTGGTCCTTGGAGTGCTTGGTTGGTCCTTGGAGTGCTGGGATTGTCATTATTGTGCTTAGCTGGTGATTTCTTGTGCTGGGTCGGTCATTGGGGTGCTTAGCTGGTGCTCATAGTGCTGGGATGGTCATTAGGGTGCTTAGCTGATGCTCACAGTCCTGGGATGGTCCTTGGAGTGCTTGGCTGGTCATTTGAGTGCTTTGCTCGTGCTTGGAGTGCTCGGAGTGCTGGGATGGTGCTTGGAGTGCTGGGATGGTCTTTGGAGTGCTGGGATGGTTCTTGGAGAGCTGGGGTGGTTATTAGGGTGCTTAGTTGGTGCTCACTGTGCTGGGATAGTGGTTAGGGTGCTTAGCTGGTGCTCACAGTGCTGGGATGGTCATTGCGGTGCTTAGCTGGTGCTCACAGTACTGGGATGGTCATTGGAGTGCGTGGCTGGTCCTAGGAGGGCTGGGATTGTCATTATTGTGCTTAGCTGGTGCTCCCTGTGCTGGGGTGGTTATTTGAGTGCTTGGCTGGTGCTTGGAGTGCTGCGATGGCCCTTGAAGTGCTGGGATGGTCCTTGTAGTGCTGGGCTGATCCTTGGAGTGCTGGGCTGATCCTTGGAGTGCTTGGCTGGTGCTTGGAGTGCTGGGTGGTTATTTGACTGCTTGGCTGGTGTTTGGAGTGCTGGGCTGGTTCTTGGAGTGCTGGGCTGGTCCTTGGAGTGCTGGGCTGATACTTGGAGTGCTTGGCTGGTGCTTGGAGTGCTGGGGTGGTTTTTAGGGTGCTTAGTTGGTGCTCACTGTGCTGGGATAGTCGTTAGGGTGCTTAGCTGGTGCAAACAGTGCTGGGATGGTCATTTGGGTGCTTAGCTGGTGCTCACAGTGCTGGGATGGTCATTTGAGTGCTTGGCTGGTCCTTGGAGTGCTGGGATTTTCATTATTGTGCTTAGCTGGCGCTCCCTGTTCTGTGGTGGTTATGTGAGTGATTGGCTGGTCCTTGGAGTGCTTGGCTGGTGCTTGGAGTGCTGGGATTGTCAATATTGTGCTTAGCTGGCGCTCCCTGTTCTGGGGTGGTTATGTGAGTGGTTGGCTGGTCCTTGGAGTGCTTGGCTGGTGCTTGGAGTGCTGGGATTGTCAATGTTGTGCTTAGCTGGCGCTCCCTGTTCTGGGGTGGTTATGTGAGTGATTGGCTGGTCCTTGGAGTGCTTGGTTGGTGCTTGGAGTGCTGGGATTGTCAATGTTGTGCTTAGCTGGCGCTCCCTGTTCTGGGGTGGTTATGTGAGTGATTGGCTGGTCCTTGGAGTGCTTGGCTGGTGCTTGGAGTGCTGGGATTGTCAATGTTGTGCTTAGCTGGCGCTCCCTGTTCTGGGGTGGTTATGTGAGTGATTGGCTGGTCCTTGGAGTGCTTGGCTGGTGCTTGGAGTGCTGGGATTGTCAATATTGTGCTTAGCTGGCGCTCCCTGTTCTGGGGTGGTTATGTGAGTGATTGGCTGGTCCTTGGAGTGCTTGGCTGGTGCTTGGAGTGCTGGGATTGTCAATATTGTGCTTAGCTGGCGCTCCCTGTTCTGGGGTGGTTATGTGAGTGATTGGCTGGTCCTTGGAGTGCTTGGCTGGTGCTTGGAGTGCTGGGATTGTCATTATTGTGCGTAGCTGGTGCTCCCTGTGCTGGGGTGGCTATTTGAGTGGAGAGGGGGTGATACGAGAGTCATGGAGAGGCGAGGGGCGGGGTTAGGAGGAGGGCGGGAGCAGCGCAGGAGGAGAGGGCAGGGGATGGGAGGGAGGGCGGAGAGGGAGGGGTGGAGCGCTGGTCCCTGATGCAGCGAAGCCGCAGTGGATGTCGGAGGCGCACAAACACACCCACCCTGCAGGCAGCATCGACGCTTCTCCCGGCACTGACAATCCCTGTGCAGCCCGGGGGACCCCAGGGTACCCAGGACCGACACGTGCAGCCAGCGGGGGTCTCAGGAGGCAGGCACAGACGCGCGCTCCCTGCAGGGGGTCCAGCATCCCATCACAGGCCAGTGCACCTGCGGGGACTACACGGAGCCTGCTCCGAGACTGGCCAGAGCACCCTTGGGGGGCAGGGTCCCAGTGTACCCCAGGACCGGAGATCAGCGACTACGGCACCCTGCTAGAGCCACGCAGCCCATCGCCAGTCCCCACCCCACGGGGACACCTAGAGCATCCACCCTAATCAGTGTTCTCTGCATGTGGGCTCCTAGAGCGAGACTGGGGACCCCCATCACCATTGTAGGGTACACTAGGACCCCATCACTGGCGTTGGCACCCAGCCGGGCGGGTGCCACAGACGGGGCGCCAAGACCACATCACTGACTTTTGCAGCTCCTGGGGGACACCAAGACGACAAAGTCCTGTGGACACCAGGACCCCCACCACGAACTCTGGCCGGCTGTGGGGCAGGACCTCTACACCCGTGGACCTCTGCTCCCCAACACTCACGCGGGTGCCCTGGCGGAGTCTCAGGACAACAGCATCCCTCCAGTCCGAGAATTCTGCAGGGACCCCGGAAGCACAGGTAGGCGCCCCTCAGCCACCCTGGAGTCAGTCCCTGGGAGGCGAGGCACGACCACCAGGACCCCTACTCAGACATCGAAAGAGGGTAGTGTTTGGGGATGTGCCTGGCACTCCCCCAGCACCCAGTCACTCCCTCGCCTACCCACTCACAGGGGTGGACTGGCCTAGGGGGGACTCTGGAGATTTCAGGGTGTGCCTCGGCACTCTGGTCAGGGGTGGACTGGCCTATAGGGAACTCTGGAGATTTCCTGGGGCGCCTCTGCACTCTGGTCAGGGGTGGACTGGCCTATAGGGAACTCTGGAGATTTCAGGGTGTGCCTCGGCACTCTGGTCAGGGGTGGACTGGCCTATAGGGAACTCTGGAGATTTCCTGTGGCGCCTCTGCACTTTGGTCAGGGGTGGACTGGCCTATAGGGCACTCTGGTTAGGGGTGGACTGGCCTATAGGGAACTCTGGAGATTTCAGGGTGTGCCTCGGCACTCTGGTCAGGGGTGGTCTGGCATTTAGGGAACTCTGGATATTTCCCGGGGTGCCTCTGCACTCTGGTCAGGGGGTGGACTGGCCTATAGGGAACTCTGGAGATTTCCCGGGGCGCCTCTCTGCACTCTGGTTAGGGGTGGACGGGCCTATAGGGAACTCTGGAGATTTCAGGGTGTGCCTCGGCACTCTGGTCAGGGGTGGACTGGCCTTTAGGGAACTCTGGAGATTTCCCAGGCCTCTGCACTCTGGACAGGGGTGGACTGGCCTATAGAGAACTCTGGAGATTTCCTGGGGCACCTCTGCACCCTGGACAGGGGTAGACTGGCCTATAGGCCTATATGGAACTCTGGAGATTTCCCAGGGCGCCTCTGTACTCTGGTCAGGGATAGACTGGCCTTTCGGGAACTCTGGAGATTTACCAGGGGCGCCTCTGAACTATGGGCCTCTTTTGTGTGGTAACCAATTTTATTTCCAAATGTTCTCATGGGGAAAGGGCTGGGCTCGGGGAAAACGTGGGATATGGGGCCAGTTTGCTAATTATTTCCAGAGCTTATTTTGGTAGCCACTCCACCCCTGCCCACTCACTCACCCAGTCTCTCAGTCACCCACCCACCATAGTACTCACTAACCAAGCACCCACTCACTGAACATTTCACTCATCCTCCCAGTCACTCCACACCCACCCGCCACACCACAACACTCAGTCACCCAGCGCTCCACTCGTTCATTGTTTCACTAACTCATCCCCCACTATACATTAACTCACCTAATACCCTACTCACTCACCATTTCACACACTCACCCGCACATTCACTGAAGCACGTCCCACTCAACCACATCCCACTCACGCACTATCCAACTCATTCCACGTTTCACCCGCTTCCCACTTGCTTAATAAACTACTTACCTATCCACTCACTCGTTTATTCACAGTCCCACTCACCCAAACAATTGCTCTTCCGCTCACTCACTATTACATTTGCCCACACACTCAATCCCAATCGGTCACCGTCCACCTTCTTGCTCCCTGGTGCCCATTCATGCAATGTGGCACTTGTTCAGTGTCACACTGTCCTACCCACTGCTGCACTCACTCAGTGACCATCTCATCTAAACACTCCCTCACTTTCCCATTCAATTACCCATTACCTCCCATGACTTTCACTCAGTGTCCCTCAGGAACTCACCCGCGCTTTCACCAATTCAATTAATGGCTGAGTTGTTCGCTCACTCCGTAACTCCCTATTCCACTCACTCACTCTCACGCTTTCTGCTTCCCGTACTAACTCACCCACTCCCTGTCCAACTAACTCACACTTCAAGCATACCTACAGGCCCGCCAGATCGCTCCAGCACTCACTCACACCCGCATCCATTGAGTCACCCTCGTCCTCCCTCTACCCATTCACTCCATCCTCCTCGTGCACGCATTCATTAACTCACCATCTCATTGACTCACTACCCCACTCACTTGACCATCAAGTCAGAGGTGGTGGATTATGGAGTATGTTCCGGGGGTGCTCTGAATTATAGGGGCCCCCACTTCTGACAAACAGCACAGTATTCACGTGGTTTATGAAAGGCTGACTGCCAGGGGGCACTGGGTCGTTACGGGTGTCGTTTAGATTTCTGGGGGCACCTGCGAACAGTTGGTGATGGTCTAGTGAGGGTCTGAAAGTCCAGGCCAGCGCCTAGAGGCTCTTTAGGACGGAGTGCGGCGGCTTATTACTCAATTCTCGAGGGAAATCAAATTACTCAAAGACTCATCCGGATACAAAGGACAGTCCCCCGCCCCCACACTCCAGCCCCCCTACTTTCAAACCAAAATATCCTCCAAGAGCAAAGTAGCAAATGTGATCTCTAACGTTCACCGACTCTCTTTGAGGAGTTCCCTCCATGAGGCTTTTGACTCCGTGTAGCTGTGGGATGGCTTTGTCCCAACTGGACAGTCTTTGACTCCTGGTCCAATTCTGTGTAATGCTTAAAGTTCTTTAAATGCTGATTTCACCAGTTTTCACACCTGCAATGTAGCAGGCTGTTTTTTTGGTTTATAAATCCCTGTGACTATGTATCGTATTATAATGTGATTAATTAATTACGCACCTCTAGTCACATTAAGGTTTGAGCTCGGCCCACGCTACTCGTGGGTGAGCTAATGGTGCGTCAGGGGTGCTTTCTGCCTGCCAGTTTCTGAACGTCTGGATGGGCGCTGCCGGTGAGCACCGCTCCAGTCACAGTCTACCTTCTAGAATAGCAGGGATGTTCCCACTGGTGGAGAGTGCGGGGAGCTTGGGAGGCCTGTGCAGGCGGGGGGATGGCGCGAGGAGCTGGGAACATGAGGAACTCAAGCCACAAGCACAGGCCGACGGTGTGAGGAGCTCGGGGACATAGAGTGAGGCGCCGGCGTCCTGGGTCAGAGAGTGTACGCGGGGCTCTGGCACACGCGGTCGGTGTGAGGAGCTGGAGTCATGTGGCCAGCTTTGGCAATCTGGACAGAGGGTCAGGAGGCGGGAGACTGTAGGCACTGTGGGGAGCCTGGGGCAGGTGGGTAACACGGGGAGCTGAGGGACGCAGGTCGGGAAGCACAGTGCGCCCCTTGCCTGCTTGTATATGAGTTTATATCGTCACTGCATTCACCCCCCCCCCCCACCCCAGCTTATCCATGGGCCCGATTCTCAGACTTCTACTGACCCATTTTTAGTTTTCTTTTGCGCCCACCATTAATCAACCCCCCACTCTGCCCAACGCCTTCTGTGGGGGAAAGGAGAAGGGGGCGGGGTGGTGGCGACCAGCCACACTTCCTCAACAACCGTGGACCCAAACCCCAAATCAGTCATTCTTGCAGCTGCCTCCACAGAGATGAGAATATTTTGGGGGTGTGGGGGCAATCACGAGAGCCCGAATAGGCCGCCATGCCAAGGAATTGTACATTCCAAAGAAGGCTTTGTGGCACCCCAGATTGGGAAATAATGGGGGATAAAAGGAGTTGGCCAAAAACAGTTGGGACCCTGGAGGGTCAGCTTGTTAAAAGAGTTATTTGCCTGCAGCGGACCCTCGACTTTACAATGCAATCCTATGGCTTCCGTATGTCTTGGGTAACAGTGTGTGCATGTGACATACCGCTGTGCGGTATTCCTAGGGTAACAGTGTGCACGTGGCATACTGCTGTGCAGTATTCCTAGGATAACAGTGTGTGTATGTGGCATACTGCTTTGAAGGTATTCCTAGGGTAACAGTGTGCATGTTGTATACTGCTGTGCGGTATTCCTAGGGTAACAGTGTGCAGGTGGTATTCTGCTGTGCGCTGCACATGGTATACTGCTGTGTGGTATTCCTAGGGTAACAGTGTGCATGTGGCATACAGCTGTGCTGTAACCCTCGGGTCACAGTGTGCATGTGGTATACTGATGTGCAGTATACCTAAGGTAACAGTGTGCATGTGGAATACTACTTTGCGGTATTCCTAGGCTAACAGTGTGCATGTGGCATACGGCTGTGCAGTATTCCTAGGGTAGCAGTGTGCATGTTGTATACTGCTGTGCGGTGTTCCTAGGGTAACACTGTGCAGGTGGTATTCTGCTGTGCACTGCACATGGTATACTGCTGTTCGGTATTACTAGGGTAACAGTGTGCACGTGGTTTACTACTGTGCTGTATTCCTAGAGTAACAGTGTGCATGTGGCATACGGCTGTGCAGTATTCCTAGGGTAACAGTGTGCATGTGGTATACTGCTGTGTGGTATTCCTGGGGTAACAGCGTGCATGTAGCATACTGCTGTGCAGTATTCCCAGGGTAACAGTGTGCATGTGGCATACTGATGTGCGGTATTCCAAGGGTAACGGTGTGCATCTGGTATACTATTCCTACGTTAACAATGTGCATGTGGTATACTGCTGTGTGGTATTCCTATGGTAACAGTATGCATGTGGTATACTGCTGTGCGGTATTCCTAAGGAAACAGTATGCATGTGGTATACTGCTGTGTGGTATTCCTGGGGTAACAGTGTGAATGTGGCATAAAGCTGTGCTGTAATCCTCGGGTCACAGTGTGCATGTGGTATACTGATGTGCAGTGTTTCTAGGGTAACAGTGTGCACATGGTATACTGCTGTGTGGTATTCCTGGGGTAACAGTGTGAATGTGGCATAAAGCTGTGCTGTAATCCTCGGGTCACAGTGTGCATGTGGTATACTGATGTGCAGTGTTTCTAGGGTAACAGTGTGCACATGGTATACTGCTGTGCGGTATTCCCGGGGTAACAGTGTGCACGTGGCATACGGCTGTGCGGTATTCCTGGAGTAACAGTGTGCATGTGGAATACTACTTTGCGGTATTCCTAGGCTAACAGTGTGCACATGGCATACTGCTGTGCGGTATTCCTAGGGTAACAGTGTGCATGTGGCATACTGCTGTGCGGTAATCCTCTGGTAACAGTGTGCTTGTGGTATACTCCTGTGCAGTATTTCTAGGGTAACAGTGTGCACATGGTACACTGCGGTGTGGTATTCCTGGGGTAACAGTGTGCATGTGGTATACTGCTGTGTGGTATACCTAAAGTAACAGTGCACATGTGGCATACAGCTGTGCGGTATTCCTAGGGTAACATTGTGGACATGGCATACTGTTGTGCGTTATTCTTAGGGTAACAGTATGAACGTGGCATACCGCTGTGTGGTATTCCTGGGGTAAAAGTGTTCACGTGGCACAATGATGTTCGGTATTCCTACGGTAACAGTATGAGCGTGGCATACTGCTGTGCAGTACTTCCTATGGTAACTGTGTGCATGTGGTATACTGCTCTTGGTATTCCTGGGGTAACAGTGTGCATGTGGCATACTGTTGTGCAGTATTCCTAGGGAAACAGTGTTCACCTGGCATACAGCTGTGCGTTATTCCTAGGGTGACAGTGTGCACGTGGCATACTGCTTGACAGTATTCCTAGGGTAACAGTGTGCATGTGGCATACTGCTGTGTGGTATTCCTAGGGTGACAGTGTGCACGTGGCATACTGCTGTGCAGTATTCCTAGGTTGACAGTGTGCAGGTTGTATACTGCTGTGAAGTATTCCTAGAGTAACAGTGTGCAGGTGGCATACGGCTGTGCAAGATTCCAAGAATAACTGTGTGCATGTGGTATACTGCTCTTGGTATTCCTGGGGTAACAGTGTGCATGTGGCATACTGTTGTGCAGTATTCCTAGGGAAACAGTGTTCACCTGGCATACAGCTGTGCGTTATTCCTAGGGTGACAGTGTGCACGTGGCATACTGCTTGACAGTATTCCTAGGGTAACAGTGTGCATGTGGCATACTGCTGTGTGGTATTCCTAGGGTGACAGTGTGCACGTGGCATACTGCTGTGCAGTATTCCTAGGTTGACAGTGTGCAGGTTGTATACTGCTGTGAAGTATTCCTAGAGTAACAGTGTGCAGGTGGCATACGGCTGTGCAAGATTCCAAGAATAACAGTGTGCATGTGGTATACTGCTGTGCAATATTCCTAGGCTAACAGTGTGCATGTGGTATACTTATGTGCAGTATACCTAGAGTAACAGTGTGCACGTGGCATACGGCTGTGCAGTGTTTCTAAGGTAACAGTGTGCAAATGGCATACTGCTGTGTGCTATTCAGGGAGTAACAGTGTGCATGTGGCATACTGCGGTGCGGTATTCCTAGGGTGACAGTGTGCATGAGGTACACTGCTATGTGGTATTACTGGGGTAACAGTTTGCATGTGGCATATGGCTGTGCAGTATTCCTAGGAAGACAGTGTGCACGTGGTATACAGTGTGGACATGGCATACTGCTGTGCGTTATTCTCAGGGTAACAGTATGAACGTGGCATACTGCTGTGTGGTATTCCTAGGGTAACAGTGTGCACATGGCATACTGCTATGCAGTATTCCTAGGGTAACAGTGTGCATGCAGCTTACTGCTGTGCAGTATTCCTAAGGTAAAAGTGTGCACGTGGTATCAAGCCCCCTGCACGCCCATTCATTTCAATGGGCCTCTCACCCACCAAAAATAAAATCGGGTGTTTTCACCTGCCTTTGCGACACAAATGGTTGAGAGCTATACAACTACGTGCACCCGAGCGCAGAACATGAAGTGGGCGAGCTACTCACGCATGGCACGGGAAACTTGGGAAGCGTGTCGCTCCTGGTGTAACACTGATATCGGCCCCCCTCTTTTTCAAGTGACCCATTACTTGTCAACACTGAAGCAGGTTCCAGGGTTGTATGGGACCCCATGATTGAATCTAGCCCGCTGGCTCCCGATGGCTTGCACCGAACCATGAGCCAAGCAACCCATGCCTGGTGCAACACTGAAACCTGTCCCCCTGCGTTCTGGCAAGCCTGCGGGTACACCGGCCACGCGCCCTGGGCGTTCATCTGTGTTCCTGCTTGCAGCGGAGGTGTGGGGTGCTGAGTCTGCATGGGGGTGCGGGCGGGGCCTGGGGGGCTGCAGGTGTGTGCGTGCCGCGGGAGCTGAATGTAGCCTTCCTTTCCCTGGGGGCTGCCGCAATCAAGATGGCAGTGCACTCAGCTGCTCTCATAGTGTTAAGTTTCACAGTTAACACATTTCTGCAGGCTTCATCCGGCCCTCTTTTATTTAAACACATCCTGCTCCACCTTTCACCCCGTCTTGCCCTCCACCCGTCCTATGTTTCTGCACTCCTCTCCTCTGCCCTTCTGCACCCCATATTTGCTCTGCACACCCCATCCCCAGGCTGTCCTGCGCCCCCTCCTCCCACTATCTACTGTAACAGCACGTGTCTATATATCCACGGCACTCAAGGCGGCAACCTCGGAAAGATGAGAGACTGAGTCGGTTCACCTGACGCGGCTGCCCCTGTGTCTGCAGCAGACGCAGTAACCCCCTGAGCTATTCTGCAGCCGTGCAGTCGGGGAGCGGCGAGGTCTCCTGCGCAGTGTGTGCCAGGCACAGGGGGTAATTTGACAGCTGCTTTGCAGGCCGTCAGCGCTTCTACGAGGCTGACACGGCTGCCACCCCCTGAAACCTGCTGTCGCAGCCAAAAGTGTGGCTGCGAGCCCGGATTGGGATGGCGCGGACACGGCGGCGGCTATAAAAAGACCGGGCTGCGGGCTGGCCAGCGGGGGGACTGGATGCGCGAAACGCGCACCATCCGCGCAGGAGGGCGGGGCGCATGGACTCTGCGAGTTCCCCGTGGTGTTATGTGGCGCACCATCCGCGCAGGAGGACGGAGCGCATGCACTCTGCGAGTTCCACGTGGTGTTATGTGGCGCACCATCCGCGCAGGAGGACGGAGCGCATGCACACTGCGAGTTCCCCGTGGTGTTATGTTGCGCACCATCCGCGCAGGAGGACGGAGCGCATGCACTCTGCGAGTTCCCCGTGGTGTTATGTTGCGCACTATCCGCGCAGGGCTGAGCATGCACTCTGCGAGTTCCACGTGGTGTTATTCGGCGCACCATCCGCGCAGGACGGAGCACGTGGTGTTGTGTGGCCAGGCCGCACGCGGACGATGAACTGAGCTGCGTGATCCCCGACCGCACAGCCCACCTGAACATGCCCGCTGTCCTGTGCCCTCTGCACACCCCCACCCTGTGCCAGCCCACACCCCCACGTGTTCCCTAGGGCTTAGGTGGTTCCATGTGTGAGACAGCGCCCCTGCACCCACTCTGAAGCGAGCAGCGCTGGTCATTCTGCAAGATGCAGGCTAACAGTTCAGCGAGCCCCCGCCCAGCAGGGGGTACCCGGAAGCCCTTGGCGCTTCTGATTTAGGGTTCATTATCTCCTCAGTGCAAAATGACACTCCTGCCCAGTCGTTCAAGGAGAACGGGGGCAACGGTCCCCTCCCCCCCCCCCCCAATGTTCTTGGCAGCTATGCCCTATTGGAACTGCTGATGTTATCAGTCTAGCGAGCCCTTGGCACCGCAGCACGCGCACACACACACAGTGCTCTCTCGTGATGTCCCAGTCTATAGGTTAATACGAGGCCTTTAATGACTGTTCTAGGGGCGTGCAGCCATGCCCAATGCGTGACCTCAGGCAGGGCGGGGCTTCCCATTAGAAGGCCCGCCCCTTACTTTGTAGAAGGCCCCTTTTAACGTGATATGTTACCCGCCACTCCCCGCCGTCGCCCCCCCCCCCTCACACGCACAGGATTGGGGCCACGTCCCTGAACTTTCGGGATTCCCTTGCCAGGAAGAGGCTGGCAGGAGAAAGGCGCGTTTGTTCTTTGCGCCATCTGCCCGCCCTCCGGCAGGGAGCAGCATTCTGTCACCCTGGGACCCCTCCACCCCCATGCCTCTCCGGGGTGCCTAGGGGCATCGCTCGCCCACACTGAGCCTCTCTGTTCCTGGAGGGAGAGGAGGGCAGGGGCTGCGCAGACCATCTTTCCACCCATTTTACTCTTCTGTGACAAGAGAGCGCCCCCCCCCTTTCCCACACCCCCCGCGAGAGGTGTGCGCGTGGGCCCCAGCACTGAGACAGAACGGCCCCTGCATATCAGCAGAGAGGTGCATTTGTAGAGCTGCTTGTGGATTCCTGTGGTGGGACAGCAGGGGGCACTGCAAACCCGGACATAGGTGCATTGGCAGAGATAAGAGTGGGCACTAGTGCCATAACAGCAGGGGTAATGGAAATCAGAAGCGGCGTTTACTGGCACGCCTGCCAGTGGATTCCAGGCCTGGTACAGCAGGGGTCCTTCAGATCAGGACAGGGGCACGTGGCAGAACTGTGTGTGCGCCCCAAAGGTAGAACAGCAGGGAATGGGGGCGCAGGTCGGGTGGGTCTGTGTCCCATGGACAGGGCATTGACCTAGAAAGCCGGACCAAGGACTAATTCTAACAGAGCCACAGACCTCACAGTACTGTGCTACTGTTAAAAGATGGCAGCCCACATGCCGGCTACCCTCACTGTGTACTGCCCTCCACTGCCGGCTACCCACACTCTGCACAGCGCTCCACTGCTGGCTACCCACACTCTGTACAGCGCTCCGCTGCTGGCTACCCACACTCTGTACAGTGCTCCACTGCTGGCTACCCACACTCTGTACAGCGCTCCGCTGCTGGCTACCCACACTCTGTACAGCGCTCCGCTGCTGGCTACCCACACACTGCACAGCGCTCCACTGCTGGCTACCCACACTCTGTATAGTGCTCCGCTGCTGGCTACCCACACTCTGTACAGCGTTCCAGTGCCAGCTACCCACACTCTGTACAGCACTCCACTGCCAGCTACCCACACTCTGTGGAGCACTCCGCTGCTGGCTACCCACACTCTGTACAGCGCTCCAGTGCCAGCTACCCACACTCTGTACAGCACTCCACTACCAGCTACCCACACTCTGTATAGCGCTCCGCTGCTGGCTACCCACACTCTGCACAGCGCTCCACTGCTGGCTACCCACACTCTGTACAGCACTCCACTGCCGGCTACCCACACTCTGTACAGCGCTCCGCTGCTGGCTACCCACACTCTGTACAGCGCTCCGCTGCTGGCTACCCACACTCTGTACAGCGCTGCGCTGCTGGCTACCCACACTCTGTGCAGCACTCCACTGCCAGCTACCCACACTCTGCACAGTGCTCCGCTGCTGGCTACCCACACTCTGCACAGCGCTCCGCTGCTGGCTACCCACACTCTGTACAGCACTTCACTGCCAGCTACCCACACTCTGTACAGCGCGCCGCTGCTGGCTACGCACACTCTGTACAGCGCTCCGCTGCTGGCTACCCACACTCTTTACAGCACTCCACTGCCAGCTACCCACACTCTGTGCAGCACTCCACTGCCAGCTACCCACACTCTGTGAAGCACTCCAGTGCCAGCTACCCACACTCTGCACAGTGCTCCGCTGCTGGCTACCCACACTCTGCACAGCGCTCCGCTGCTGGCTACCCACACTCTGTACAGCACTCCACTGCCAGCTACCCACACTCTGTACAGCGCTCCGCTGCTGGCTACCCACACTCTGTACAGCGCTCCGCTGCCGGCTACCCACACTCTGTACAGCACTCCACTGCCAGCTACCCACACTCTGTACAGCGCTCCGCTGCTGGCTACCCACACTCTGTACAGCGCTACGCTGCTTGCTACCCACACTCTGTACAGCACTCCACTGCCAGCTACCCACACTCTGTGCAGCACTCCACTGCCAGCTACCCACACTCTGTACAGCTACCCACACTCTGTGCAGCACTCCGCTGATCTCAAGCCAGGTCTGCAGAATGAACTGTCTTGGGCGGAGTGTGGTGGGGGGGGGGCTGCTAGGGTGGGACTGGAGCTATAATACCCCCCTCCCCCCAGGCTCCTCTGAATGAGCTCATCGGATGGCTCATCTCAGCCCTGCCCCCAGAGGGCCTTTATACAGTATTAGTGCATCAATGACCGCTGCATGTCTCTGGGTAAACACATCGCTTAATCTTCTCGGTGCGCTCCACTCTTCCTGGAATGGAGGGCTGGGGGTGCGCCTGAATTAATGGGGTCCCTTATTACTCCAGCTAATCAGGTTGCATTCAGGTCAGACAAGGGGAGAGCTGCTGTCACTGTCAAACCTGGAGTTAACGGTGACATATCGCGACGGGGGTAGTGGGTACATCCCTGAGCACTCTGCGAGATTGGGAGCAGCGGCAGGTGGTCCCCAAGGGGCCTAGAATTACTGTCCCCCGCCTCCACCCAACACACTCGTATGCATTGCAGCGAAGTGCAGGTTACCTCGGGACCAGTCAAGTACTGAGCGCACCAAAATAGGGGGTAGGGGTTAGGGTTATAACAATATTAAGGGGAGTAGGGGGCGATGTGGGGGGTGTACCCCGCAAATTATTGCGGGGACATGTTCGAGAGAAAAACATATCGGTCTTTGTGCATTGACATGTTCTCTCTCTGTCATCACACAGATACGGTGACCCCCCTGGGTTAAGAATGTCGAGGTGACCTCCCTCAGAAAGGGGTCTGGTGTAGCGCCTTCCCTCCATGTTGGGGGACTCATTGCGCGGGGCTCTGCAAGGAAAGTGGGAGGGGCTTGTTAGTAGGAGAAACAGGTGTAGCACCTGGAGTGTTGGGGTACAGGTCGGAAGTACCCCGGTCCTGTGTGCCGGGAAAGCTGGCATAGGGTCTGGGGAAGACACTTGGGACAGTGGTATTTGGATGAGAGCAGCCAAGGTCAAAGGGCAGAAGGGCTTTGGGTAAGGTGACCTGCCAATTTAGGGAAGTGGGTATCCGCAAACATGACCTAATGAGAACATTTCCAAGGAGAAATGACCGAATTTATTTGGTCGAATTCTTTCGAAATGTTGGTACATTTTAACGTATAAATAGATGGGGAGGGGTTACGCGTATAAATTGGGGTGGGGGGAGTGTGGGGAGGCTGTCAGAGGTCTCCGCCCGCATTATTTTTTTTAAAAGTGGGGGCCCAAAAGTAATTTTAGTTTTTCGACCAGAAAAAATAGGTAATTTCTCCATTCGACATGTTATTTCCGATTTTTTCTCGGATATCCGGATAGGACTGGAGAGGGCAGCGTAGCTACCGCTCGATTAATGTTCCGCGGGTTGTGGCATAGGCTTGTGGTGGCCGCCTGAGGCTGAGGGCACTTAGTGAGCCTGTGTGTAGTGGAAGGAGGTGGGTTATAAAGGGGGTGCCGACGCTGTGGTAGGGATGGGAGTAAGACAGACAGGGGGGCGTGGGGCAGCCTCGGAGTGAAGCAGGGTGTGCCACCTGGCAGAATGAACAGGCATTTCATCGTGTTTGCTGTAGTACTCGCTATTCTCCGGTTTGGTTGAGTCCAGGTCCGGCGCAGCCCTTGATAGTCTTTGGCGGTGAGTTGCATGGGGGGGTTCAGTATTATCTATAGAGTATGGGGTGCCTTTCTCGTGGTGAGGGTGAGGCGAGAAGATTCTGCTGCCGGTCTTGCACTGGGACTAGTTGAAGATTAGGGATCTCAGTGATTTCCTGAAGGTTATTTTTTTATGTATTTACTTCTATAGCGCCGTGTCACCCTCGGGCATCTGGGCGCTCATCTGGGTCAGCTGATCACCTGGACGTGGGCGTTTGGGAGGAGAGTTCCAGAGTGTGGTGGCTTGGTGGGAGTAAGAGGGCCTTGCACGCCGTTTCCAGTTGAGGTTTGAAGCCAATAAGCTGTCTTGAAGGTGGGCAGTGGGGGGCTTTTTGATGGCGGGGCCAGGAAATTGCACAGAACACTGGGGTGATGTGTGTGACTCTTTTCAACCACAGGAGTTATCTGATGGCCACGCTTTGGCCTCCTTGTGGTTTGAGTAGATATTCCGAGAGGCCAAGCTCAAGGCTGTTGGGTCTTGGTGGTATCAGTGAGATAACCGCCAAGGTCAGGTGAGCTGCGGAGATGGGGGAAGCCGCTTCTTATGATGGCCTCAAGCCTTGGTTCTAGTGTGGAGTCATGATTCCACGGTTCTCACCTTAGAAGAGGGCACAGGAGAAGGGCCCACTGCGCCAGCCAAGAGATCGCTGTGCGGTTAGGAGATCTTGCACCACACGTCATGAGTTCTGTTTTGGTTGGATTGAGTTCCCGTCTGTTTGAGGTCATGCAAGAGTCCACATGTGCAAGGCATGTGTTGAGTACCGGCGTGTCCAAGTTGCGTCATTTGTAGATGATTTGCGTGTCATTTGCACAGTTGAAGCCTGTGAGGCCGGTCTAACTGATGAAATTCAAGGGCACAGGACCAGACGAGGGGCAGACGGACAGTCAGACCCAGACTGGCAGCACTCCACCAGAGACATGGACAGACAGACAACCCAACAGAGTATCAGCAACAGGGCAGTGGAGGCAGGCAGAATCCTGCAGGGCTGTCAGGCAAGGGGCTGACAGACAGACAGACAATACAGCAGTCTGAAGCTGACTGGCTGCCTCAGTGTGGGCCCCTCTTTTGATAGGCTGACATTGTGGTACCTGCTGTGTCTCCCTTTTGATAGGCTAACATTATAGTGCCTGCTGTGTCTCCCTTTTGATAGGCTGACATTGTGGTGCCAGCTGTGTCTCCCTTTTGATAGGCTGACATTGTGGTGCCTGCTGTGTCTCCCTTTTGATAGGCTGACATTATAGTGCCTGCTGTGTCTCCCTTTTGATAGGCTGACATTGTGGTGCCTGCTGTGTCTCCCTTTTGATAGGCTGACATTATAGTGCCTGCTGTGTCTCCCTTTTGATAGGCTGACATTGTGGTGCCTGTTGTGTCTCCCTCTTTTGATAGGCTGACATTGTGGTGCCTGCTGTGTCTCCCTTTTGATAGGCTGACATTGTGGTACCTGCTGTGTCTCCCTTTTGATAGGCTAACATTATAGTGCCTGCTGTGTCTCCCTTTTGATAGGCTGACATTGTGGTGCCTGCTGTGTCTCCCTTTTGATAGGCTGACATTGTGGTGCCTGCTGTGTCTCCCTTTTGATAGGCTGACATTGTGGTGCCTGCCGTGTCTCCCTTTTGATAGGCTGACATTGTGGTGCCTGTTGTGTCTCCCTCTTTTGATAGGCTGACATTGTGGTGCCTGCTGTGTCTCCCTTTTGATAGGCTGACATTGTGGTGCCTGCTGTGTCCCCCTTTTGATAGGCTGACATTGTGGTGCCTGTTGTGTCTCCCTCTTTTGATAGGCTGACATTGTGGTGCCTGTTGTGTCTCCCTCTTTTGATAGGCTGACATTGTGGTGCCTGCTGTGTCTCCCTTTTGATAGGCTGACATTGTGGTGCCTGTTGTGTCTCCCTCTTTTGATAGGCTGACATTGTGGTGCCTGCTGTGTCTCCCTTTTGATAGGCTGACATTGTGGTGCCTGCTGTGTCTCCCTTTTGATAGGCTGACATTGTGGTGCCTGCTGTGTCTCCCTTTTGATAGGCTGACATTGTGGTGCCTGCTGTGTCTCCCTTTTGATAGGCTGACATTGTGGTGCCTGCTGTGTCTCCCTTTTGATAGGCTGACATTGTGGTGCCTGTTGTGTCTCCCTCTTTTGATAGGCTGACATTGTGGTGCCTGCTGTGTCTCCCTTTTGATAGGCTGACATTGTGGTGCCTGTTGTGTCTCCCTCTTTTGATAGGCTGACATTGTGGTGCCTGTTGTGTCTCCCTCTTTTGATAGGCTGACATTGTGGTGCCTGCTGTGTCTCCCTTTTGATAGGCTGACATTGTGGTGCCTGTTGTGTCTCCCTCTTTTGATAGGCTGACATTGTGGTGCCTGTTGTGTCTCCCTCTTTTGATAGGCTGACATTGTGGTGCCTGCTGTGTCTCCCTTTTTTTTGATAGGCTGACATTGTGGTGCCTGTTGTGTCTCCCTCTTTTGATAGGCTGACATTGTGGTGCCTGTTGTGTCTCCCTCTTTTGATAGGCTGACATTGTGGTGCCTGCTGTGTCTCCCTTTTGATAGGCTGACATTGTGGTGCCTGTTGTGTCTCCCTCTTTTGATAGGCTGACATTGTGGTGCCTGTTGTGTCTCCCTCTTTTGATAGGCTGACATTGTGGTGCCTGCTGTGTCTCCCTTTTGATAGGCTGACATTGTGGTGCCTGCTGTGTCTCCCTTTTGATAGGCTGACATTGTGGTGCCTGTTGTGTCTCCCTCTTTTGATAGGCTGACATTGTGGTGCCTGTTGTGTCTCCCTCTTTTGATAGGCTGACATTGTGGTGCCTGTTGTGTCTCCCTCTTTTGATAGGCTGACATTGTGGTGCCTGTTGTGTCTCCCTTTTGATAGGCTGACATTGTGGTGCCTGCTGTGTCTCCCTTTTGATAGGCTGACATTGTGGTGCCTGTTGGGTCTCCCTCTTTTGATAGGCTGACATTGTGGTGCCTGTTGTGTCTCCCTCTTTTGATAGGCTGACATTGTGGTGCCTGTTGTGTCTCCCTCTTTTGATAGGCTGACATTGTGGTGCCTGCTGTGTCTCCCTCTTTTGATAGGCTGACATTGTGGTGCCTGCTGTGTCTCCCTCTTTTGATAGGCTGACATTGTGGTGCCTGTTGTGTCTCCCTCTTTTGATAGGCTGACATTGTGGTGCCTGCTGTGTCTCCCTCTTTTGATAGGCAGACATTGCGGTGCCTGTTGTGTCTCCCTCTTTTGATAGGCTGACATTGTGGTGCCTGTTGTGTCTCCCTCTTTTGATAGGCTGACATTGTGGTGCCTGTTGTGTCTTATACACACCTATCCTAAAAGAGGGCAATTTTAATATTGTGCTACATTTGACAACCTTCTCGCCGCAGGAAGCAGGCCATGCAGGCGGGAATGGGGGGATGGGGGGTAGCGGGGGACCACTGTGGAGTGGTGCAGCAAAATAACAGAACATTATAAAGTGTACAGGCGTTGGGAAGGCCACCAATGAACTAAGTACACTCAGTTGAATGAGACATTTCTCTTATACAAAATATATCTCACAACAAATGAAACCCTTAACTCACACTACAGCACAACTTCACAAGACACACGTTTACTGTTGCTTGGATGTAAGGTACTAGTGCTTAAAGCGAGTGTTGAGGAGATGTCGTTTAGAGTATATTAGCATTCCATGTGTAGTTAGATTATAGCGCTGCAATAGCGGCGCTATACTTACGTTTACACGTCCCATGGGGGCAATGAGGAAAGGGTTTCCTATGTAACCTTTGGCCTCGTCCAGGAGAGTTCACCAAATTGAGCAAGCCACGCACCTCGCAAGCTTGGAACATTGCTGACAATTTCGATAAATTTCAAAAAGGTTTACATTTTAAAAAAACGTGTTGAGAAGTGACCTTTTCAAACTTAAAAATGGTTCTGCCATTCAAGCCTGTTCAGTAGGATTGCAGTCAAAAGTGACATGTAGGCTTGCGTGTGACGCACACGCGTGGAACTGCACACCGTCAGCACCAACCAGCAACCACACCCCCAGAATAGTGGGGTGAGGCCACGTTGCGCGCACAGTCTGTCGGAGAAGCGCGAGCCTGCGAGTACCACGCGTGGAAGCAACGTGTCATGCCAACGTGCACATGTCAATCCGGACTATGACAGCGCACAGCAGACCCATAGCAACTCACGCCGATTCCACACAAGAACCCACTCTCCACACATGCGCCCACAAAACGTGCACGCAACAACACAGCCCAATTCATTCATCTTTCATAATGCACTTAATACTGGAGAGGGGCTGAGCGCTGGAGCTTATTTCTGAGCCCGGGTGGGCAGGGCGCTGCCCGTCCGGGCGTGGCATGGGCGTGTTAGAATATATTTGAGCCCCAGCACTGCCGGAGACCAGTCTCTAAGCGCAGGGCCAGGATGCGTTGTCTTGCTTCCAAGGGGAACGCGTTGCCCCTGAGCTATCCTCCTGGTCCGCATGCAGAAGAAACACGTGCACCCATAGTCCATGTGGAATATTAGGGAGTGCAACACGCACAGTCTACACACCTGGAAAGTTTGTGTGGAATGAGAGGGCGTGCACACCTTTACAAACACCCTACCAGCACACATTTCGGGCATACACTTCAAATTCCTCCACCATGCACACTGCCCTCCACAAACACAGACCCACACACACAAACACAAGTGTCCCTCCATCCTGACTCGCATGCCTTAGGTTCGCGGCTCGGGCTGCATGTTAAGGACACACATACATGATTGGAACACACATAGACGTGCACACCTAAAGCCGGGTCTACATAATGCAATCCCCAGAAATGGCAAAGTGCCAAATGACACTGCAGTAGGTTTTATCATGGGATGTTCTATTAATGTGCGCCCCCCCTGGTTTTCCCTCCAACCCTTCCCACTCATCACACTCCATAGACGCTAACACTCTACATATGTCTGTTTTCCACCACAGTGTGCCATGCCACGATGCGACTTACCACTTTGTAATGTGTGAGAATGAAACCACGAATACACTGCATACAACACGCAACACAAAAACACATATCACTCACGCAGTACTCGCAAGCACTGATCACACGGACGGTATGCGCATGCTCACAATCTTGGAGCACAGGTACACACAAACCATGGGCATGAAACACATGTATGCATAGACAACGCGCAATATGCACACACAACTTTCAAAAAGCACATGAACACGAATGAGACACTCAGAATAGTCTCTCAATGCAGGGGGCACCCACAACAGGCTAGGATGAACCACACACACACACAGACACACACAGACACAAGCAGAAGAAACACATTTTGTGGGAAATTGTTAACTACACGGTGCATATAAACTACCTACCGCGTTTGGTTCCCTTGGGCCGTGTGGATGGCAAGAATACTCGGTGCAAGTAGGGTACCCCAACATTAAGAAAATCCATCCTAGATATTACTCCACGAGTCACTGCTCCACAAGAGTTACTTTTATTTTTGATTGTTTTAGTTTTTTACATTTGTAGAGCGCACTACAGCCCAAAGGCTAAGAGGCGCTTTTTACATGAAAGTGTAGGTAGGTATGATTGATTACAATTATTAAATAATAATAGGGGCCCGATTCATGGAATTTTTTGCACGGTTCAAAGTGACTTTTTTTCTGTACTGCAAAAATGACTTTGCACTGCAAAAATACCGTTGCCGCAGTTCCATGAATCAGGGTTTGTGTCGGCAGTGCAAAGTCACTTTTCATCAGTGCAGGAAATTCCACGAATTCGGCGCTAGGAATCACACATCGGGCTGTTGGTAAAGTGAGTCGTGTGACGTGAAGTGTAAGAAAGTGTTAAACGAGCCCACTGTGGACTCTACATTAGGGACATACGTCGTTCCATTGGCTTTCCCAACGTGTGCAGACTTCACCCTTTCATAGCTAGTCACCTAAACTGTATCACACGATAAATAAATTAACTCTTTTCGAAAAAATGTTTTTTCCACTTCCAGAAGTGAATTCACACACACCCAGGCGTATGCATTGAATACCACAGGAGTGTTTTCCGTATCTGATTGATCACATGCCATTACCTGGTCCCTTACTGTGTGCCCATGGTTATATACACTCCATTACCGCCGGTACAATCTATTCTGTAATTACCCATCAGACCCTGCGAGTGTGCCGTTGCTCTCCGTCCTCACGCAGCGTTGCTCTCCTCACGCGGCGTTACCATCTGCCCTCCCGTGTTGCCGTGTCTACCTTTAAACTGGGTCTCTTTTCAGTGGATTGTCTGTCAGGGCTTTAAGTGGGGCGGAGCTAGCCGGGGTGAGTCCCAGCAGTCTCCCAAAACCTCAATCGACCCAGGGCTCTGCCGTTTCACACTACCCCCGATAGCCACTTTCTCATACCCGTACAGTGCCGTGACTAGCCAGAGCCACATTGCACTGTGCTGTTTGGTAGGTGCTGTATTTCTTTTGCTTCATTCAATAGACTGCGTGTCACATAACGCTCACAACAGGCTTCATGTGTCAAGCAGTCTATTGCGTTAAAACAAAAGAAACTGCACCTATGAAATAGCACCATGCGATGCAACACTGGTTTGTCAGCGGCAGGGCTGAAACCCCGAGCAAGGCACTACAAAAAAAAAAAAAGCAATTTTATGTATTGTGCCGCGCCGGGGATCCGAACCCGAGCCCTGACATTGCACTCTGCTATTTTATTTGTGCTCTATTGTGTCAAGCAGTCTATTGAATGAAACAAACGAAATTGAGCACACATGAAATGGCACAGTGCAATGTCTTTTTACCTAAAGGGCTCGGGTTCGAATCCCCAGCACGGCACAATATAAAAAAAAAGTAACCGATGTCCAATGCTGGGGACACTTCAGACCACGCCCGTAATGCAGGCCACACCCCCTCGTTGCAGCCCCACCTCGATTTCTCACCCCACTTAAAGCACTGTGTACTTACTTACTGTAATAGAAAAACAGCTCACAAACGCAAAAGTAGACTTTGCTCTTGGCTAAAATTAAACCTAAGAGTTTCAAAAAGGGAATATTAGCTTGATTTTTACAACACATATTAGATGTGAAAAAACAGGGTCCCCCCCCCCCCACCGTGTCACCTCTCCCGAAAACCTTGGAGCCATCTTTGAGACTCTACTGCCCTTTGCATCTCAGATCCAAAAACTCATGACCTGAGGTGCACCCTCCCGCTCCCCAATGTGTCCCAAAGCATCCAGAACCCATCTGTGATGATTCTGCCATGCCCCGAATAGTGTAGCCATCTTCTGGGTGCCCCTCCATGATGATACTGCCATGCCCCGAATAGTGTAGCCATCTTCTGGGACCCCTCTGCCCTGATTCTGCCATGCCCCGAATAGTGTAGCCATCTTCTGGGACCCCTCCGCTCTGCGACGATACTGCCATGCCCCAAATAGTGTAGCCATCTTCTGGGATCCCTCCGCGATGATAATGCCATGCCCCGAATAGTGTAGCCATCTCCTGGGACCCCTCTGCCCTGATACTGCCATGCCCCGAATAGTGTAGCCATCTCCTGGGACCCCTCTGCCCTGATACTGCCATGCCCCGAATAGTGTAGCCATCTCCTGGGACCCCTCTGCCCTGATACTGCCATGCCCCGAATAGTGTAGCCATCTCCTGGGACCCCTCTGCCCTGATACTGCCATGCCCCGAATAGTGTAGCCATCTTCTGGGACCCCTCTGCCCTGATACTGCCATGCCCCGAATAGTGTAGCCATCTTCTGGGACCCCTCTGCCCTGATACTGCCATGCCCCGAATAGTGTAGCCATCTCCTGGGACCCCTCTGCCCTGATACTGCCATGCCCCGAATAGTGTAGCCATCTTCTGGGACCCCTCTGCCCTGATTCTGCCATGCCCCGAATAGTGTAGCCATCTTCTGGGACCCCTCCTCAATGATTCTGCCATGCCCCGAATAGTGTAGCCATCTTCTGGGACCCCTCCGCTCTGCGACGATACTGCCATGCCCCAAATAGTGTAGCCATCTTCTGGGATCCCTCTGCGATGATACTGTCATGCCCCGAATAGTGTAGCCATCTCCTGGGACCCCTCTGCCCTGATACTGCCATGCCCCGAATAGTGTAGCCATCTCCTGGGACCCCTCTGCCCTGATACTGCCATGCCCCGAATAGTGTAGCCATCTTCTGGGACCCCTCCTCAATGATTCTGCCATGCCCCGAATAGTGTAGCCATCTTCTGGGACCCCTCCGCTCTGCGACGATACTGCCATGCCCCAAATAGTGTAGCCATCTTCTGGGATCCCTCCGCGATGATACTGTCATGCCCCGAATAGTGTAGCCATCTCCTGGGACCCCTCTGCCCTGATACTGCCATGCCCCGAATAGTGTAGCCATCTCCTGGGACCCCTCTGCCCTGATACTGCCATGCCCCGAATAGTGTAGCCATCTCCTGGGACCCCTCTGCCCTGATACTGCCATGCCCCGAATAGTGTAGCCATCTTCTGGGACCCCTCTGCCCTGATTCTGCCATGCCCCGAATAGTGTAGCCATCTTCTGGGACCCCTCCTCAATGATTCTGCCATGCCCCGAATAGTGTAGCCATCTTCTGGGACCCCTCCGCTCTGCGACGATACTGCCATGCCCCAAATAGTGTAGCCATCTTCTGGGATCCCTCCGCGATGATACTGTCATGCCCCGAATAGTGTAGCCATCTCCTGGGACCCCTCTGCCCTGATACTGCCATGCCCCGAATAGTGTAGCCATCTCCTGGGACCCCTCTGCCCTGATACTGCCATGCCCCGAATAGTGTAGCCATCTCCTGGGACCCCTCTGCCCTGATACTGCCATGCCCCGAATAGTGTAGCCATCTCCTGGGACCCCTCTGCCCTGATACTGCCATGCCCCGAATAGTGTAGCCATCTTCTGGGACCCCTCTGCCCTGATACTGCCATGCCCCGAATAGTGTAGCCATCTTCTGGGACCCCTCTGCCCTGATACTGCCATGCCCCGAATAGTGTAGCCATCTCCTGGGACCCCTCTGCCCTGATACTGCCATGCCCCGAATAGTGTAGCCATCTTCTGGGACCCCTCTGCCCTGATTCTGCCATGCCCCGAATAGTGTAGCCATCTTCTGGGACCCCTCCTCAATGATTCTGCCATGCCCCGAATAGTGTATCCATCTTCTGGGACCCCTCTGCCCTGATTCTGCCATGCCCCGAATAGTGTAGCCATCTTCTGGGTGCCCCTCTGTGATGATTCTGCCATGCCCCGAATAGTGTAGCCATCTTCTGGGACCCCTCCTCAATGATTCTGCCATGCCCCGAATAGTGTAGCCATCTTCTGGGTGCCCCTCTGTGATGATTCTGCCATGCCCCGAATAGTGTAGCCATCTTCTGGGACCCCTCCTCAATGATTCTGCCGTGCCCCGAATAGTGTAGCCATCTTCTGGGACCCCTCTGTCCTGATTCTGCCATGCCCCGAATAGTGTAGCCATCTTCTGGGTGCCCCTCTGTGATGATTCTGCCATGCCCCGAATAGTGTAGCCATCTTCTGGGACCCCTCCTCAATGATTCTGCCATGCCCCGAATAGTGTAGGCATCTTCTGGGACCCCTCCTCAATGATTCTGCCATGCCCCGAATAGTGTATCCATCTTCTGGGACCCCTCTGCCCTGATTCTGCCATGCCCCGAATAGTGTAGCCATCTTCTGGGACCCCTCTGCCCTGATACTGCCATGCCCCGAATAGTGTAGCCATCTTCTGGGACCCTCTGCGATGATATTGCCATGCCCCGAATAGTGTAGCCATCTCCTGGGACCCCTCTGCCCTGATACTGCCATGCCCCGAATAGTGTAGCCATCTTCTGGGACCCCTCTGCGATGATACTGTCATGCCCCGAATAGTGTAGCCATCTTCTGGGTGCCCCTCTGTGATGATTCTGCCATGCCCCGAATAGTGTAGCCATCTTCTGGGACCCCTCCTCAATGATTCTGCCATGCCCCGAATAGTGTATCCATCTTCTGGGACCCCTCTGCCCTGATTCTGCCATGCCCCGAATAGTGTAGCCATCTTCTGGGTGCCCCTCCATGATGATACTGCCATGCCCCGAATAGTGTAGCCATCTTCTGGGACCCCTCTGCCCTGATACTGCCATGCCCCGAATAGTGTAGCCATCTTCTGGGACCCTCTGCGATGATATTGCCATGCCCCGAATAGTGTAGCCATCTTCTGGGACCCTCTGCGATGATATTGCCATGCCCCGAATAGTGTAGCCATCTTCTGGGACCCCTCTGCGATGATACTGTCATGCCCCGAATAGTGTAGCCATTTTCTGGGTGCCCCTCTGTGATGATTCTGCCATGCCCCGAATAGTGTAGCCATTTTCTGGGTGCCCCTCTGTGATGATTCTGCCATGCCCCGAATAGTGTAGCCATCTTCTGGGACCCCTCTGCGATGATACTGTCATGCCCCGAATAGTGTAGCCATTTTCTGGGTGCCCCTCTGTGATGATTCTGCCATGCCCCGAATAGTGTAGCCATCTTCTGGGACCCCTTCGCGAAAATACTGCCATGTCTCAAATAGCGTAGCCATCTTTTGGGACCCTCTGCGATGATATTGCCATACTCGAATAGTGTAGCCATCTTCTGGGACCCCTCCACAATGATGCTGCCATGCCCTGAATAGTGTAGCCATCTTCTGGGACCCCTCCACAATGATGCTGCTGACCTGAATAGTATAGCCATCTTCTGGGACCCTCTGCGATGATATTGCCATGCCCCGAATAGTGTAGCCACCTTCTGGGACCCCTCCATTCTTCGATGATATTGCCATGCCTGACTAGTGTAGCCATTGTTTGGGTCCCCTCCCGATGATACTTTCATGCCCCGAATAGTGTAGCCGTCTTCTCACTGAGCTCCCTAACTACCTCGCACACACCCAGCAGTGTGTAGCAGCTGGACTTATACTCGCCCTCGCATCCAGAGAGCACATCACGGCAGCTCTTGTGTCTCTACATTGGCTCCCGGTCTGAGCCCGTATTGACTACCGGGTCCTCTGCCTTATTCGCAGAAGTTACTGGAGCAAAGAATGTTTGTATCTCCAACAGAAAAGAAAAAAAACCTTTGTGCAAGGCTTCTGAGATCCTCGGGTTAGAAAATGCTAACAGTTGTACCTTTCAAGAGGGCACAGCTGGGTGGCAGAAGTCTGAAAGCAGATGGATTCTGCCCGCATAACAGCTTCCCTGTCACCAGGGGGGTCACTGCAAGTTTTGGGGATCTAAGATGGCTAAAGGTGTAACTAGAAGCATGAGAACAGGAAACTCTGAGCTAGAAATAAAACGGGAGCATCCGGCAGGCCAGGCCGGTCCCAGGCAGACGCAGAGGTGGGTGGAGGTTTCAGACGGTACTTACAATAGAGGGGAAGGAGTATTCCCGGGTGCACTTCTGTCAGCCGTCCAGAGTCTTCACTCAGACAACACTGCAGAGGTGCGGTGGGGAACTGAAGGGAGTACCTCGGGCGGCATAGGCACCAGGAAGGGTGTCCGCCAAGGGTGTGTTTTGGCGCAGATACTGTTCTGCTGTTCACCAAGGGAGCTTTTGGGTCCCCACACTGATGGCCCATCTCTGGCCGCTGAAAAGATCCCGGCTCTGTTGTTTGCGGACGATGCGGTCCTATTATCGCTAACACCTTAGGGCGTCCGCAAGCAGTAGGAGATCGTCATCTCCTTCTGCAGGAAAAATGGTCTATGGCTTAACATTAGTAAAACTAAGTTCATGATCTTTAATACGATGGCTAGGAGGAGACAGAAGGGTATCCGGCTGGCACTGGACCAAGGGGGGGGGGGAATACATTCTTGAAAAACATACCTGGGCTCCCAGTTAGTGCACCAGTACTCTTAGAGACAGGCATGCAAGGTATTGTCTCAATTGGCCAGCTCTGACCGGTGCTGTACTGAGTCCGCTTGTGACCCAGTGGAACTCTCGTGGTATTTAGAGAGGCACTGCAAGAGGTTCTGGCCCAACAAGGAGGCAGCTCATTGCAATGGTTCAAGCATGCTAAGAATCTGCTGGAGGACCTGGGGCTCTAGGAGTACTGGCGGGACCCTTATGCACTAACCTTTGCCTCTAGCGCTGTGGTGAAGAGGGCTACTCTGGTCACGGTGGAGCGTCACAACGTGCTGAGTTCCCAAGCTTCTGTAACCTTAGTTCGTTATCTTGCCATCAAAAACCAGGTTGGCTGCGAAGAACACGTAGATTGCATTCCCTCTACATTTGAAAGATCTCTGTATGTAAACCTTCGCTTGGGGATTTTGCGCACGGCCGACCTCTTGCATAGGCGTGATAATGCTGTTTCTTCATCGTGCTTGTTATGCAAGGACCTTAAAGAAGACGCACAACACCTAATGTTGCTGCGCCCGGTCTCTATGGATTTATGGAAACGATTCCTGAAACCGCTATTTCTGAGGCGCGGCTGCGGGACAGTTACTGAAGCCACGGGTCTCTGCCTAAATTCAGCAGACACTCCTGCAGTCTCTGTGACCTTAAATGGGCATGGAGAGCTCGCTCAAAGAGGGGAAAGGAGTACATGAATAACTTGATTTTTAAAGTGTTTGCAATTTGAGCATTGCATGTGGTATTGTTTTACACTACTATATGCGTTCTTGTGATGATGGAAGACCGTGGGTTTTATAAATGAATTCTCTTAAGTGTATATATGTGATGCATCTACGAGTTGTTGCTTTTATGACTTGTTCTGTCGAACGAACGAATGAATGGAAAGGAGTGGCCCAGGGGGTCAGCTGACCAGATGCAGGTGCAGAGGTGGTCTCGCAGTAGTGTAGGCCACTCCTCTGGACCCCTCTCCTCCCTCTCCACTGGACACAGATCCAAGGGAAGCCCGCACCATGGGACCATCGGCCGAGAAAGTGAAGTTGGGATTGCTGGACACCTCCTTCTCATTAACCAGGGACGGAGCAACATTTGGGGCTTGGGCAAGAAGGCCATTGTGAACTGTTCTTTGGTAGACAGTGTTGGGATTTGGGTCCCCAGAGCCCACACCTAGCAGAGGCAGAGGCGTTGCTAGGTGGCCTGTGGGGTGGGGGGTATAGCCCTGGGTCTTTTGCTTGTAGCCCTGGATAGAAGCTCAGTGAAAACAACCAAAAGGCTCGCTAGCCCCGAGTCCCGACATTAGTGTAGCCCCTGAGCAGAGGGCCTATTCAACAGACTGACTGTGAATCCTGGGGGCGGGGGGAGGCAGTGACAGAACTCCCCAGGGTGTGACACCATCCTCTATCTTACTCAGTTTGGTTTTGGGGAACGTTGCGTTTGTTGTAAATGAACCTCTTGTACATAAATTCCCTTTAGGAAACTGGAAAGTGGTTGTCAGATCTTGTGGGCTTTGCACGCCGGGCCAAGCCACAGTAGGTATAACCTACAATACCCGTAAGTCATGACAACATTTCAAAACACCACCTGGGTTGATAATCGCACACGGGGTGCGATAATTTGGTCTGGGTGAATTAAGGACCAGACGTCACATACACACTTGCTATGTGTGTGTAGTTCACTCACATGAGAGGCATTGCTAGGGAGAAACTGGGGGGGGGGGCTATAGCCCTGGGTCTTTTGGTTGTAGCCCCGGATAGAAGATCAGCGTTTACAGCCAAAAGGCTTGCTAGCCCCGAGTCCTGACATTAGCGTGGCCCAGATCTTTTCCAGGCCTAGTAACACCCCTGACTCACACCCAGGCTAGGCCCGAAGGACATGGGAGCGAGCCAGCACCAAACCTCCTGGCAAGTAGCCACTGCCTCCAGAGAAAACCTCAGGACTTCACAACTCTTTGTTCAGAAGGGCGGCGCTGGCAGCTGGCCTGAGAGCCACCAGGGGGCAGAGTTGGAGATGCCCATTGGGCGTGATGGAGGCATGGTGTGATTTCACATCACTAGGGCTCAAAGACAGGACATTGTGAATCTCACGCTGACTACCTGTAGTGGCTATTTTCTCTCTACTGGCTTTTTATAGCTTCCTGGAGTAGTTAGCGCAGCATCCGTACATTTTAAATTATTCATATGTGTGCCTCTTTGAGCTGAGCTCATATGTGGTGCTTTTCTAGTGAAAGACTGGGCTGTAACTACTTAAGCCTCCGGAGCGCCCTGGAGAGCACTAATGTAACACAGGGTGTGTAACTGCGGTGCACGGCAGAGCAAGTGGAGGGTCTTGCACAGTCAGGCTACTCAAGGGAGCCCCTTGGGGCTTGGGGAATAGCTCCTCTTTCCCTCACGTGAGCTGTTGATTGATGGGTGGATGGTGATGAAAGCGAACTAAGGACATTGTTGTGTAGTCCTTCAACAAACAGTTGAGGCATCTATCTGCCAGCCTCTTGGTGTGTATAGGCTGTTGTTCTTCCGGGGTCATGAAACCTTTCTCCTCACTGTTGTCCCTTTTCTTTGTCTACTATAGGTCACACATACTGTGCCCCTGCCTTTGGGTGACGCGCACCTGCCTCCCACAGGATGCACGCCACAATGGTCTCCATGTTCCTCTCCTTGGCCGTGTTCAGTCTTGCTGGTGAGTGATGGGAGAGGAGAGCCTAACTCCAGGGGTTCCAGGTGGGGGGGACACCTGGAGGGTGCCTGTAGGTGGCAGCAGCTGGAATTCAAACACTGTGCAGAGGATGGTGGCTGCCTCCGCAAGGAGTGACCACTCAGGAAAGCTAAATTCTTGCTTCTTCGCGGAGCGAGACTTGGAACACCATGCACCTCTCTGACCCTTCCAAGTCACAACGCTGTGATCAAAAGCTGAATTTGATTGGCTCCTCCCATTGCGTGAAGCCATGACCTCAGACTAATAAATCTGATGGAGGCGTGATTGTGGCAGATGAATCTGTTGAAACCCTGATGGCGGCGCATGAATCTGATGGAGGAATGATATTTGGCTCATGAATCTGATGAGAGAATTATAGTTTACTCATGGATCTGATGGAGGAATGATAGTTGGCTCGTGAATCTGATGGAGGAATGATAGTTGGCTCATGAATCTGATGAGGGAATTATAGTTGACTTATGAATCCGATGGAGGAATGATAGTTGACTCATGAATCTGATGAGGGAATTATAGTTGACTCCGGAATCTGATGGAGGAATGATAGTTGGCTCATGAATCTGATGGAGGAATGATAGTTGACTCTTGAATCTGTTGAGGGAATTATAGTTGACTCATGAATCTGATGGAGGAATGATAATTGGCTCATGAATCTGATGGAGGAATGATAGTTGGCTCATGAATCTGATGGCGGAATGATAGTTGACTCATGAATCTGATGGAGGAACGATAGTTGACTCTTGAATCTGATGAGGGAATTATAGTTGACTCATGAATCTGATGGAGGAATGATAGTTGGCTGATGAATCTGATGAGGGAATTATGGTTGACTCATGAATCTGATGGAGGAATGATAGTTGGCTCATGAATCTGATGGAGGAATGATAGTTGGCTCATGAATCTGATGAGGGAATTGTAGTTGAGTCATGAATCTGATGGAGGAATGATAGTTGGCTCATGAATCTGATGAGGGAATTATAGTTGAGTCATGAATCTGATGAAGGAATGATAGCTGGCTGATGAATCTGATGGTGGCGTGGTGGCTGGCTGATAAATCCAATGGAGCCTGGATGGTCTGCTGATGAATCTGTGACCTCATGCTGATGAATCTGATGGATGCCTGATGGAAGCTCATAAATACGATGGTGCTGTGAGTGCTGTCTGATGAATCTGAGTAAGCGCTATTGGCTGACTAAGGAATCTGATGGGGGTCTGAGCTCTGACCACAGGCATTGCTAGCAGGGAAATGGGGGTGGAGGCTATAGCCAGGAGTCCCGGCAGTCCTAACATTAGCGTACCCCCAGACCTAGCAACACCCATGGCTTTGATGTCTGTCTGGTGAATCTGATGGCACTGGGAGGACTAGATGATGAAACAGGTAGAACTGTGATGGCAGCTGATGACTGGGATGGAGATGAGGAATCAGTGGAGCCGTGATGACCGGCTCATGAATGGGATTATCAGGTGCCACGGTGTGACTTAGACTCGTGAGCCCTTGCTTTAACCCACACAGCCATGCTGTCAGACCACAGCCACAGCTCACCTACTGTCAACTTCAAATCTGACTGTCTGATGATGGCATCACATCAAGAGGCGACCACTGGCTGGGGAACCTGGTCAACTGTAGATACCACAGCATGGCCAAGGCATGGACCATGATGTTTGTGGGATGGCAAATAATCAAGTGGTGTCTAAATAATACAGATACACACTGGGTATTGTGGTCATTGGGACTTTTCACAGACATTTTGTGCAGTGTTAATCCTCAAGGGCTTAGCATCCCAGACGCGTTGCCAGTTGCCCACTCTTCTCCTCAGAAGATGGGGATAAGTATTTGCATGTCATCGGCAAAGTTCATGTAGATGACACCCATGGCATCCAGTGCAGCAAATACCAGCTTGGTGTAGGCGTTGTATAACGTGGAGGACAAGCAAGATCTTTGTGGAACTCCTATAGGTACTAGAATGGGGTCTGCAGCCTCCTTTCCAAAGGAGGCACAGGATGTTCTATCGGCTAAAAAGGATTTAACCCAGGATGTGGCTTCATTCGAGCAGTAAGTCCTTTGCTACAAGTGCAACTGAAGTCTTACATATAGGTGCCTCGTATGCGTAACCAAGGGGATTGGGCAGCCGTTTACCAGCCCCGGCTGCCTCCTCTGAGTGAGTACTCACACGTATGTTATGTTAATAAGCTTTTGTACTGTGACCAATCATGGCTGTAGAGGTCTTCCAGCACCAATGCTTATCCGGACAGTGAGCTATTGCACCCCTCACCAGAGGGCAGCATACTGACGTCTGAGGGGGGTGGGTGGTATTATGCAAACACCAATTCCCTATAGCTTAGTGTGTCAACCTACAACCTGACAATTGGGCCCATTAGGGTGTGTCTGGGGGGGTCTCTGTCCACAGGGTAGTATTTCAGTACTTAAGTATTTCGGATAGGGTGCTTTCATACCCTTCCCCCTCAGGGTCAGAGAAAGGGTAACGTCTTGGCCCTACAACAGACACAGAATCCTATGGAATCACCCACACGACCCAAGGGCAAGTGAAGATTACGCCTGATTGTGGGAGGGGTGAGGCAGACCCCATCCTCCTTATTAAATAGGCCTTAACTGGCAGCCTTCCAAGGGTCTCTTGAGCACCAGAGAGCCATTAGGCTGCTTGCAGAGTGCTCTGCCCCCACTCTGCGCAAGGGCATTCACCCACCAGACTATTAAACTGCTCACTTCATTAGATCCAGGTGATGGGGGCAATGAGGTAATATGGACCACTCATATATGGGCGGGGGGGCTCTAGGTGCTCCAGAGCCAGCAGATCAAAGCACTCAGAAAATGTTCCATCCATTAAAGTCACTTAGTGGAAGGATACCAGAGCTGAGGTGGGGGCGGGGTGGGCGCTTGCAAGCAAGGACTGGGTACAAGCTCTGATTGACCAACAAGACACAGGCTGATGGCAAGGACCCATGCCACCTCACTCGAAGTGCCATGTTGGTGCCACCAACCTCCTTGCAATGATGCCCGATTTGTTGCTTATATGGCCAGTCTGGCGCCTCTGGGGCCTCCATGCTCATGAAAGCACAGAAGCTGCCTAGAGTTCTGCCACTGTGGGACTGTCCATTCCCCGGAACAGCATATACCCAGCCCAGACATTGCATTCCTGTGACCGCATTCAGATTGGATTCACTGTGAACAAAGACAAAAACTCAAAGAATCTTTTGGTTTGCGAAATAAAACCAAGGATAAAAAACAAGGTGCCCATCGAGTGGTTAAGGCACAGATGCTTAATCTGATGAAAAGCCCCAGAACCAGTGGTCTATTACTGTACATCGACAAATGAAGGATTCAGTTCAAGGACTTTTGCAAGAAGCATCCAGTGTGTGACTTGCGCCCAGCTGTAACAGCCTTCCAAAAGTGCCAGATTTCTAGGATTCGGCCTTAGGCATCAGAGTGTGCAGATACCCGACTCTTGTCAAGCACCCAGGCTTGAGAATCCACTGTCCACACAGGCAAAACATATTCAATTCACATCATTGACCAAATTCTGTGGCTTTATCATAGAACAAATGTATGTGGTGTTGCCATAGAGTGATCCAATGTGGCTCCCCATGGCTGTGCCGCAGGGTGATCCAATGTGGATCACCATGGCTGTGCCATAGCATGATCCAATGTGGGTCCCCATGGCTGTGCCCCAGCATGATCCAATGTGGCTCCCTGTGGCTGTGCCCCAGCATGATCCAATGTGGGTCCCCATGGCTGTGCCATAGCATGATCCAATGTGGGTCCCCATGGCTGTGCCCCAGCATGATCCAATGTGGGTCCCCATGGCTGTGCCATAGCATGATCCAATGTGGGTCCCCATGGCTGTGCACCAGCATGATCCAATGTGGGTCCCCACGGCTGTGCCACAGCATGATCCAATGTTGGTCCCCATGGCTGTGCCCCAGCATGATCCAATGTGGGTCCCCATGGCTGTGCCACAGCATGATCCAATGTGGGTCCCCATGGCTGTGCCCAGCATGATCCAATGTGGGTCCCCATGGCTGTGCCATAGCATGATCCAATGTGGGTCCCCACGGCTGTGCCACAGCATGATCCAAGGTGGGTCCCCATGGCTGTGCCCCAGCATGATCCAATATGGGTCCCCATGGCTGTGTCATAGCATGATCCAATGTGGCTCCCTGTGGCTGTGCCCCAGCATGATCCAATGTGGGTCCCCCTGGCTGTGCCACAGCATGATCCAATATGGGTCCCCATGGCTGTGCCACAGCGCGATCCAATGAGCACCCCCATTATCAGGGCAGAGAATTCTCTTATTAAGGTGCATGTGGCTGTGCCAGTTTTTGTGCACTAAAGATATGCCTGTGGCTACGTTGGAGTATGGTCTAATGAGGAGCTCTTTGGCTGTGCCAAAACATCCTCCATCGATGACGTCTGTGGAAGCGTCTTGTGCTCGGTGAGGACTCATGTGCCACAAGGAGAACTTCTATGATAGCACCACACCGAGCACCAAAGGCAACCTTTGTGGCTGTGGCAAAACATCCTCCATGGAGGACTTCCGTGGATGGGTCTCGTGCTCGATGAGGACTCACATGCCAGTGCTAAACTGTTCTACAAGGAGAACCCAATGATAGCACCAAACCAAGCACCAAAGAGGAGGTTTGTGGCTTTGCCGCATGCTCCAACAAGCCTCCCCGTAGCTGTGAAATGTAATACAATGAGGAACTCGGTGGCTGTGCTGTGTGTGCTACTGAAGACTTCTGTGGGTGTGTCAAGTGTTCCTATGAAGACCAATGTGACTGTTTTTTGTACCCCCATGTAGACTTCTGCGGCTATGCCATGTGCTCCAAATAGGACCTAGAGGGCTGTACAGTGCACACCACTGAATACTGTGGGTGTTCCATGTGCTCCAATGAAGACCACTGTGGGTGTGCCTTGTGTTCAATGAAGATCTTTTTGGCATTGTCAAAACACACACTCACAATAGCCAACAAAAAAGGATGCCTTAAGCTTGCTGTGTTTAGAGACCTCAGATTCACCTCACTTGACTGAAAGAGGCCAATGTGGCCTCGTGCAGAAGGGATGTGGCCCAGTGGGCCACTGAACTGCCTCTTTTATGGTGGGACAAACCCTGATTCATATGTATATGTCCTAATGCTCCTTGTCTACTCGCTTGGCAGGCTGAAAAACAAAAGCCTGGAGGGTTGCCTCGAGCAATGCCAGTGGTTATGATTGATTCCCAACCTCCCAAGCAGGGCCGTTCAGTTTTGCATGTGATCCAATGATGGCTTAGGGTCAGGCGGGGTAGTGCTCCGAAGGTCTGCAGGACTGTTGTACCATCTGCAAATCATGTGTTCTTGTTTTTCATAGTCTGGTGCCCCACTGAGAGCGTTGGGGGGAATTATGGACCCGTGTTTGAAGAACAGCCATCCAACGCACTCTTTCCTGAAGGCTCAACAGAGGCGAGGGTCACCCTGGCCTGTCGAGCAAGAGCAAGCCCACCCGCGACTTACAGGTAAGCCCTATCCTCGTCACCCATCCCACCTGCAGCCCACCCACAGTAAGTGCAATGCAAACTATAAATAAGCCCGCTCACCCGCCCTGTGATACCACACTGTCATAAAATGGGGTGAACCCACAGATTTCCAAGTGACCTTGCCATCTACAAGCACTTCACGTACAACTACAGGTACATTTGGTATCTACCAGCCATTTCTAGGAACATCCCCCACCCACCTACAGTGGTACCTACCTAGGGCCTACATGGAAACTGGTAAGACAACTTTAAATATAAGAGTAAGCCACACAGCAACCACGGGCAATGGCCCTACCACCTACACGTAAGCTTCCCACCGCCGATGTGTGGGCCAAGCTCCAACCGCAGGGAAGCCCCCATCCCGCCACCTATAACTTGGTAATATTCACTGCCCCCAGCAACCAGATCTGCCCCCCTGCCCTAGCTGGGGACACATCCTGTACCTGCCTGCACTGAATTCCTGCTTCTCTCTCCGCCAGGTGGAGAATGAACGGCACGGACCTGCACCTAGACGCGGACACTCGCTACGAGCTGGTGGGGGGTAACCTGGTGATTGAGAGCCCAGTGAAAGCCACTGACACGGGCACCTACCAGTGCGTGGCCACCAACGACATGGGCACGGTGCTCAGCAGAGAGGCCATTTTACGCTTTGGATGTAAGTATGTTGGAGGATGGGTGGGGCCGAGTATTGACCGGTGGGTAATTTTGGTTGCCGGACCTGGCATTAGCAGTGGGTACTGTCAGATGTTGTTATCAGCAGTGGGTTATTTTCTCAGGCCTCAGCACACCCAGGGGTCAGCAGGCCGTGGCTTTAATCCCTTACCTCAGGCCCTGGCACTAGGTGCCCTGTCAGGTCCTAGCCGGAGACTCCTCTCACAGGGCCCTAACAATAGCATTTATTTATTTATTTTATGTATTCATTGCATTTGTTATACGCCCAAACCCTTGGGTGTCACGGCGTAGTTACAGACAATTTGGCATAATTCAGTACAGTTACATTTTAGCTAATATTATATTAGGTGACAATTATTACAGATAGAATATTACTTTACACTCAAATAACATTACATTTGGTAGCAATTATTTAACATTAGAATCGTGACTTACACTAGGCATCTGAGTAGTGCAAGCGGGCGGGCTAGTGGTGTAAGGGTGCAAAAAGGCTGGTGCCTGGTATTTGTTGAATAACCAGGTTTTTAGGGCTTTTTTGAAGCATTGGTGGGAGGACTCATTTCTGATGAGTAATGGGAGAATGTTCCAGATTTTTGGAGACATTACTGGAAAGCTGCTGCCCCCGGCTCTAGCATATTTGGATCAAGGGACCGCCAGGTGGGCGTGTTCATTGGATCTAAGCGTTCTTACTGACCTATTCACAGAGACAGTGGGCCTTATTACAAAGTTGCCGGTCCTGAAACAACGGTGGTGGTAAACCTTGCCGCCACCATTGGATCCGGACCGGCAAACTACGAGTTCTGCAGGCGGGTGGCCTTACTCCCACCAGGTCTGACCTGGTGGGAGTAACGCCACCCGCCTGCAGACGGAAATGGAAACACCGGCACCATCAATTACGGTGCCAGTGTTTCCATGGGAATGGGGAGTAACAGAAAGCCGGCTCCAAATTTACCGGACCACCGGGATTGTAATGCCCCGGTGATTCCGGCAAGTCCGGAGCCGGTAATTCACTACGAGTCTGGCGGCAGCCTGCTGGTTTTTTCCGGCACGGCTACCACCAGACTCGTAATGAGGCCCAGTATTGTTGAGGTAAGTGGGTGCTTTTCTAGCGAGGCACTTACGAGTGATGCAAAGGGCTTTCAATAAAATTCTGGCTTTTATGGGAAGCCAATGGGCTTCCCTTCTGATGGTGGATATGTGGTCTGATCATGTTTTCCAACTTGGTGGCTGAGGTGCCTAGTAGTAGTAGTAGGACATTACAGTAATCCAACTTCGATACTTTGAGAGCCCGGGATAGGGTGATGCAGTTCTGTGCTGATAGGAATTGACGGCTCAAGGCAATCAATTTGGCTGTGTAGAATGTGGCTGATGATAGAGCGGTGAAGTGCTTGGACATTGTTAGGGTGGTGTCTAGGTACACGCCTAGCGTTTTAACCTGTTTTAGGACTGGAATGAGGGTGCCGTCAATGTTGATGGCTGAATAGTCTACGTGAAGGGTATTGCTTCTTGCTGGCGAGCCTACCTTCTCATCATCGAGCCTGAGGCTATTTAGTGCCATCCAGTTTTGGATTATAATGTAGATTTTGTTGATCATGTTTGTGTCCTGATCGTAATTCCCTGTGATGGGGATAAGTATTTGCATGTCATCGGCAAAGTTCATGTAGATGACACCCATGGCATCCAGTGCAGCAAATACCAGCTTGGTGTAGGCGTTGTATAACGTGGAGGACAAGCAGGATCTTTGTGGAACTCCTATAGGTACTAGAATGGGGTCTGCAGCCTCCTTTCCAAAGGAGACACAGGATGTTCTATCGGCTAAAAAGGATTTAACCCAGGATGTGGCTTCATTCGAGCAGTAAGTCCTTCGCTACGGTGGCACAGAGTTTGTCATGCTCAACTAAATCGAAATGCTTTTCCCCAGCAGGTTCTGGCATTAGCTTATCCTATCATGGCACTAGTCTTGAATTTCAGACCTTGGCACCACATTGTCATGCCACAGCTCCAGCTTTTACAGATGAAGCTCTTGCATCAGTTTGTACCCGCCAGGTCCTGATTCAGTGTATGGCAACTGGTAAAACTACTGTAGACTGTGACTGTCCTCGTTGCAAGAGCTGCAATCCCACACCTCACCACCAGAGGGCAACACATGAAGGAGCCTGGCTGCATTACCGCATCTAGCCACCAGAGGGCAATATCTGAAGCAGCTGGGCTGCATTCCAACTTCTAGCCACTAGAGGGCACCACATGAATGTGGCTTGCAGCATTTCCACACCTAGCCACCACAGAGCAACAGATGAAAGAGCTGGACTGCAATTCCAGGACTTGACACCAGAGGTCAGCTAATGAGTTCTCTGCTTCACTAATGGGCCTATACAAGGACTGGGCTGCAGTACCAAGCGCAGGCAGCAGATGGCAGCGCAGGGAAGATCACACACACTGCTGGTCCAAGAGTCCTGGGAGAGCAAAGAAACATTCTCACAGTCATTAACACTCATCTAGAAAAAATTTTGAGAGAAGTACATGAAAAAAGATTTTTTTAAAGATGATTTAAAAACATTGGATTTTAAATATAAAAAGGATGCGAATCGAATAACAAATGATTAAATGTTTCTTTTAAAAAACAATGACAGTGATTTAGTGAGTCGGGCATGACGGGTAAGAGGCATGCAGACAGGGGTCTGGTGGGCAGGCCAGAAGAGGCAGAGTCGATGAGCAAGGGCATTGGGGGGTCTTGCTGTGGCTGTGCCACATTTGGGGGGGTTCAGGCGTTGAGCCCCAACTGCCCCAGCCAGAATCGCACACCCGTTGAAAAGGGCAAGAACGGATTTTGCACAGAGCTGCGCGTAGGGCGGCGAGGGGGTCGCAGCCCTACAGTCAATAATAACAATTTGCATAGACTTTTCTCAAAATTCTATTGCTAATAACTTTTGACCCGCTGGACGAATTTGCCTGACATTTTCCCAAAACAATGTCTGGCATGGGCCCTCCAAACTGGAAATGATGGGTCAAATTGCTTGAACGGTTCAAAAGTCATCAAGAAAACAAAAATGTTTTCAGCCTCCCCTCATTCAGTTCCCACAGAAGCACCAAGAGACTGTGCAAGTGGCAGCAGTGAGCGGTGCAAGACCCCATAACATAACATAGAGAAAAGGATAATTCCATTGAACACAGGTAGCACGAAAACCGCGCGATGGATTTTCCCCAAATAAGAAACACGTTGGGAAAGGGATGATTTGCCTTCAGGTTAGGGGTGGAGAGTGGGAAAGGGGACCAAATACTTAGGCGGCCATGTTGGGGGGGGCTGGAAAGCCGTTTTGAGTCACATCGTTTTGGTCTTATAGATGGGAATTCCGCGGGAACATAAAAAAACACCGTCAAAAAAGTGGGTCAGGTGAAACAGCGGGGGAAATTGGCTAACAGGAGGTGGTCAGGAGGGATATACACTTTGGGGGTAGGGGAGATGGGTGAACATGGAGAGTGGCAGTGGCGATGGGAAAGGCTTTTTAATTTCCCAGAATTAGCGGCTTATCGCGATAATTCGAAAAGGCTATGTTACGGCTGGAATGATTACCGAGGCAACTCAAGATGCTGTCATGTGTTTGCGGGAATGTTAATATGGGAAATTGCTGAAGGAAACTAAGGCAGTAATGAAAGAAGGGGGAAAAGGGGGCTATGGGCCAGTTGCCAATGGATCATGGTCATTTAGCCTAATTGTAGGACCTGGAGCAATGGCTGTGGCCAAAGGCTGCGGCCGGTGGAATCTGGTTATTTACTAGTGAGGGGCACATGGCCACGGCCACAGTCTGGTTTTTCATCCTATTTGTGGCAACCGAGACAATGGCCACAGCATGAGGCCACGGCCGCCGCCGGCGGGATCCAATTAATTGTTGCAACGTAGTCAGTGGAAGGCTGTGGCCACTCTTCCAGAGTGGGCCGTGACCAGGGCCGAAGAGAATGGAAAAAGTCCCAGGGAGAAGATGTTGCACAACAAAACGCTTCCAATTTAGAATTCTGTGACAGTCTTTAGTCAAGAGGAGTAAATTATCTTATTGCAACAAAACCTATGAAATTCAATGTGTGGGAAGTGACGACAATCTTAACTTGTAGTCACCCCAGTAGATGTCACCCAACAGAAAGAAAGCGCGAGCAAGAGAAAGGAGTAAAAGGAGCAAAAAGGTAGAATACAGCAAAAGAAAGGGTCAAATGGAAAGCAAGGCAGAAAATAGAAGGAAAGCATAAAAAAGGGAAAGAGCAAAAAAGGCAAACAAGCACTCATGCAAATTGAAGAGGAAAATGACATGAGGCCATCCATCCAAAAGCCACTTTCAATAGATTGGGCCTAAGTCGACAATAGTTTCACACGTAACATGAAAGAGTGGCTAAGGTTCCTAGCTGCTACTGCCCGTATTATGCGTATTATGCTGGCCAGTGGGCGTAATACGTTAATAATAGATGATGCTATTATAAGACTGCACATTACAATCCAGTGGCATTTTTACCTTAATGCACTCCTCTACACCTGCAGACCGATTCATTATCTAGAGAACAGGCAGTAATAACATGGAAGATGGAAAGGGCTCCGTGCGCTGTGCCGCGCGTACATTTAAGTGCCTTAAGCGTGCACACGCAGAACGCCAGTGCAGTATTACTCTGCAGGGGGTAAGGGGGGGGGGGTACAGCAGCCTTTCACCTGGCATCAGTCCGGCGCCGGATTTCCAGGGACCATAGGTATTTCTGTATGTGGGTTTTATATGGCCGATGCGGTGTACATGTTGTTGAGAGTAACATATGAGGTAAGGATCCTATTTTCGGGGGGCGGGGAGGGGCAGTAGACATTCATCTGTGCAGGCAAGTGAAACGTTGAGTAGGGGGTTGGGGACGGTCGCAGAGGCCACTATTGGTGTTCGGAACCGACCAGAGCAACGTCATAAGAGCAGCAAGCCTTCCACACTTCACCTCTCTCGCCACCCCAATACTATAGAGGCATATAGGTGAGGAAGGGGCTGCTCGCACCAGGCCGCGTGCCTTCATTCAGACAAAGGGCCACAGCTTTACCACTGCTTATGGCCACCAACGCCTTGCACACTGCATCAGCCACTTTGGATGAGGGCTGATTGACCCCAACAAATATATTTTGTAAACAACACTTTAATCCTATGATTTGGCTATTTCTCGACCAGATACAAGCTCTCTGATTGAAGGCACAGCCCACTGACCTTTCAATGCATGACTCCATGTGTTCATGTAGAAGTAACAGGCTGTGGTTAGGACTTCCTGTGCTGGTTGAAAATGGCATGTGTGCAAACACAAACTACTCTTACATTTTCAAAGATATGCTATACACACTGCTCAGAGAATCTCACCTTCAGCTGCAGCCTGTTTAGAAGTGGCACATTTTTTCAGTGATCTTGCAAATGTGGATGAAAGTGGGCGTGGCCAGGCCTTTGCTCCTGTTTGTATTTTTATTATGACGTGTTTTCCTTTTTTGTTGTTGCTGAAAACAACACTATAGTGATTTCTTTAATCAAAAGGTTTAGGCTGCGGCTAGGGTTTTGTCACCCCCATTTGGCTTAAAAACTCTCACCTGGTGATGAATGACTTTAAACTTGGAACATTTAGAAGTGTTTTGAATTGTGCCTATACCCTGCTTTTGCTGAGTGAGCATATGGAACGCTGGGTTATGACCAGGCAGTTCATACTTGGCATAACATTCTATGTTTCCATTGCTTCACCTCTGTCACCCACTCAACAATGACCCACTGTCATTGCAGATCTGCAGGAGTTCCCTTCCACGGATGAGCGAGTTGCAGTGAAGGCCACAGAAGGCTGGGGCGTAATGATCCCCTGCCACCCACCCCCACATTACCCAGGTAAGCAGGGCTAACAAATTTGTCACTCGTTGGCAAGCATCAATGCAGAGTTCCAAATTCTTTTGCCAAGTGCTCCAGGCAGATCCCACTACTGACACCAATGTTCATATGTTCATTGCTGCAGCCTCTTACATTACCATGGTTAACATAAATCAAAATAACAACAAGAACACATTAATCGGCCACTAACAGTAAAGTAGCAGCTGCCTTATTTAAGAAGAGTTCTTCAGTAGGAGCAGCTCCACACGACTAGTGGAGATCTGTTCAGTTGCATTTGTAGCCTTCCATGGAATGGGCGGTTCCAGTAGCCCCAGGGCATGCAACCTGAATATCACCAGATGGTTCGGACTGAGACTCCCAAGAACCCTCGACATAGGCTTGCTAGGGCTGATGGGAGTTCTAGTCCAAATCCTCTTAAGAGACTGAGCTCAGCCACGTGATGTATTGTTTGTCTCTTTAAAGTGCTTAAAGTTTGCCTAGTTCACACTTTGCATAGTTGATACACTCCTGTTAATTTGTTCAATTTGAACCCTTTGATAGACAACTGCAAGCGTTCCCCGCGTTGGTGATCCATGAATGCCACTTTATTTCTTTATTTAGCACTACATGTATTTTATTTGGTATCTGGCCGCAGCCGACTGAACACATTAGCCAGAGGGTCAACTTATGACATTTTACAACGGTAGGATTTGGGGCCAAGGTGAACAGGGTAAGGGTAGAATAGGGGTAGGTGTCTGGCTGGTTGGGGTGATGAGGGGTGCGGGGGTAGAACTGGGAGCATGTGCAGAAAACTGAGGTAAATTGGGCCACGTGGTCAGATGTACCAGAGTCTTGTATTTATATAGCTTGGCATGCTGCCGGATCGCCGCATTGGCACGCAGATTAGTTTTAATACCTGGGAACAGTTTTCTCTTCTCCACTGTGTGGAATCCACTGTCTCAACAGGTGGCAGTTGCCCAAGAGCACATGCAGTCTCGAAAGCGCCAGGATTCGTTTAGATTTACTTCTCACAGTTTCATGCTGTTACTCTCTCTTTCTTGTACCAGACATTGGGATGGTTTGTAAAGCTGAGGCGGTGTTAAACAACTAGTGAAACAGGAAGAAAATCGAGTAAATGTGATAATATTGGGAATGATTAGGAAACAAAACAATTGATTTATGCACCAACACTTCACCTGGTCTTTGTTTGTCCCTTTTGGGTTAGAAACATCCTGTTCTGTGTCTTTTAGAGTGGACTTGCACGTTATAATTGTTTAAAAAATATTTGACCGAATATAATTGAACAGTGCAGCACTCCACGGCCAAGCTTGGGTGCTCTAAAATGACTACAGTGGTTATTTGGTGCAGTATAAAAGCCTACCGACATAACATACACTATTGTATCACAGAAATCCCAATGCAGAAATACAAAATGCAAAACAGGTATTTTTAATTTAATGTAATACTGAAAGAGTGATTTTATAAGGAGGAGAACTTCTCACATTATTCCAGGTCATAGTTGTAATTCCCTTGTGTGAACGAATAGTCCCAGTAAGAGAAGTCAATGGCCAAATCCAAGAGAGACTGTCGACCTGCAACTTTTCGATCGAGCGGCCTGTCCCACTAGCAGTAGACCGGAGTTTGGCCCAGTTGTCCTGACTCCAGCTAACGACTGCTGATGCAAGAGCCCAGAGACGGAACTTAGATAGGAGCCAAGCCTAATGCTTATGCAAGAGACCAGAGAGGGAACTAACATAGTAGCCACGCCTAATGCTGATGCAAGAGACCAGAGAGGAAACTTAGATAGGAGCCAAGCCTAATGCTGATGCAAGAGACCAGAGAGGGAACTTGGATCGGAGCCAAGCGTAATGCTGATGCAAGAGACCAGAGAGGGATCTTAGATAGGAGCCAGGCCTAATGCTGATGCAAGAGACCAGAGAGGGATCTTAGATAGGAGCCAAGCCTAATACTGATGAAAGAGACCAGAGAAGGAACTTAGATAGGAGCCAGGCCCAATGTTGATGTAAGAGGTGAAGTGTAATACTTCAGAACATCTGAGGGTCCTTCCAAAGGGAGGCATTGATAACTGTGTTCATTTGAGCCCTACAAAACATCCACTGAGGTCCCAAAACCATACACATATTGATAAGCAGAAGATGCTGGTCCATCAGAAGGCCATCAGAGCCATGTTTCCGGGGTACACCAAACTGCTCCCCTTGCTTTCTTGCTGAGACGGGAAATCCACAAACCCCCCAGCTTCCCGTCCCCTGATGTCGAACCACAGCCCCCCCCCCCATTGCACCAGGACCGGCTTCCGCCCACTGAGATGGTGCTCTACAGCACTCTGTCCCTGGTGCAGGTCTAGCTCGACTACTGTGCTTTTGGTTGAGAGGAGTCTTTCACAGGGGTATGTCCCCCTGGAGACCCCTGAAAAGGTCACCCTTAGTACACTGTGAAACCAAATATCAAGAAAAATAAGACTTATCAGTGAATGAGGCGAACCTCAGAAGATAAGTGGCGATCCCTTGACTTATTCACAAATTTTATTCATTGTCACCCAATTCTTCAAATTAATTCTATTCGTTGGTAGAGAAGGCCTGTAAAATCCCATGTGCCAAATGTGACCCCCTTATTCCCCTTTCCTCACTGTGACCCACGAGCCCTCTTGTGACCCTTTTCTGAACTCCTGTCTTGCCCCATTCTATGGTGCAGCACCACTCCCATTTAGGCCAAATGGAACCGCGGAAAGCCTTACCCATGTCATGTTGAATGTGGTAAGATGATCCGGTTTCATTGTTCCCCACACATGATCTACAACAAAACACTGAGTGTAACATGTAGTATTCTCTGTACCTTAGTAAAGAGCGAGACTGCAACTAGCATCCCCCGGCTCACAGTTACGGAAGCAGAAACGAGGGTAAGGCCTTATAATATCAGCCGTCAGGGCCGGAGTGATCACCGAACGCAAGAACCGACCACCGATCTTTCCAAGAGAGCGTCATACGCGGTCTTCATATCCAAATCAAATTTACACAGTGAAGTCTGTGCCAAGTACAAATGGAGGTCAGTCGGAATGATATTCATTTGTGCTCTGCCCAGGGAGTGATAAAACTGGAAAAGCAATTCCAGAAGTGACATTGGATGTCCATCAAACCCGGTGACTTTCCTAATTGCGGCCAACCCCTTCTCCTGCTTCCGCGTCTCGGTATCCGCCTCTCGCCTACAGTATATTTTCTGCCACTTCAATACATATTCAACACTGCACTTCCCTGCAAGACGTTGTGTGGAACGCTACACAAATTTAAACCGCAATGAAGGATGCAACAACGTGTCGCACAACCAGTCATGTTGTCTCCTCAAATTTTTCATCTCTTCCGCAATCTTACCGACGTTAGTCCCATGTGACCCTTCATTGACAAAACAACCCTAATGGTGCATAATTTGTGCTCTTTGGGGTATTTTTGAGGTCAGAAGAAGCTTAAATTATGGGCCAAGACTTCCCTAGATTTCAGTGTGTTTAAAATATAGCCACAACCTCAACCTGGAGCCCCTCCAGTGTGCACTTAAGGCAGCTCACATCTAGCATGTCGCCTTAAAACACATACCCCACTCCCTTCCCTTTCTGGGACCAGATTGGGATGTTCACAAATTCAGCTGATTGCCCCGCCCTCAATGTAGCTTTCAAACTTGAAAAAACAGAGGTGGAGAGTGGTCAGGTTCTGCTCGAACCTTACCTAACAATTCCTAATGAATAGACATGTATTTCTTGATGAGGAAGGCATTTACTCTAAACAATTTCAGCAGTGAAGTATTTAGGCTTCCAAAAAATGGACTAGCTTAAATATTTTCGCCTCTAATGTATGCTTTGAACACTTCCCACTTTGCAGAGGTCTTAGCAACTGTCCTGGCGCGGATCTCTAAAAACAGTTCATTTCACCTTCATCTCATACTGCAAAAGCAGCGATGTAGAGGGTACTGGTGTTCAACTTTCATGGAAAGGGGGGCAATTCAAAAGTGGGGGTGAGACTGGGTTTGCAGGAGCAGGATAACACATCTAAAGTAGGATAGCCATGGCATTCTGGATGATGCATCATGAGTACATTGCCTTCCCATCCAAGCGCCCTGCTCTGCCAAATGTCGACCCACCACAATACAACAGGGCACTAAATCATTCATGCCGTTTGCATCATACGTGGTACAATGCAAAGGATCTGAAGACTAGTTAGGAGTTCTGTGGTTGCTCTGACGCATGTGCAGCTCAAGCCATCAATGTCCTTCCGGCTCTTAATCCGAAAGAGAGATGGATGAGAATTTCTCTTCACCTGGAAGAGAGAAGAAATAATATAGGTTTGTGCTCCAGTTTTCAGCGATCCCTTAAGCTGATCACTGCGGTTTCTGAAAACCCTGATTGGTCCAGTGCTAGTGGCGCTGTGCTTTTATGGTGTAACTGGTGCCAAAGCCTGTGTACATGGGCCAAAGTGCGTAAGGAAATGACAGTAGAACTTTATATATTTCCTAAGGCAAAATCTCCCTCTAGTGGTGACAACAGGTGAAGCAGGCAGTCTCTACTAAGCATGACTGCTTCGGACAAGCATACATCTGGCCTTTTATTATATAGAAGTAATACTGTGCACTTTCCACAACAGCATTGTGGCATGGACTGTAACAAGCGATGGCTCATCCACAACATATGATGGCGGTCTACCAAACTGATACATTCATTAAAGAATTGAAGAACTTTCTACTGCCCTGCCAATTTGGTAACATCATGAGACATAACTGGAATATCACTCCTTAAAAACACAGCATCCACTTCCTCACCCACGCCCCGGCAGATAAGGACACAGCATCCACTTCCTCACCCACGCCCCGGCAGATACGGACACAGCATCCACTTCCTCACCCACGCACAGATAAGTTCACAGCATCCACTTCCTCACCCACGCCCCGGCCGATAAGGACACAGCATCCACTTCCTCACCCACGCCCCGGCAGATAAGGACACAGCATCCACTTCCTCACCCACGCCCCGGCAGATAAGGACACAGCATACACTTCCTCAGCTACGCCCCGGCAGATAAGGACACAGCATTCACTTCCTCACCCACGCCCCCGGCAGATAAGGACACAGCATCCACTTCCTCACCCACGCCCCGGCAGCTAAGGACACAGCATCCACTTCCTCACCCACGCCCCGGCAGATAAGGACACAGCATCCACTTCCTCACCCTCGCCCCGGCAGATAAGGACACAGCATCCACTTCCTCACCCACGCCCCGGCAGATAAGGACTCAGCATCCACTTCCTCACCCACGCCCCGGCAGATAAGGACACAGCATCCACTTCCTCACCCACGCCCCGGCAGATAAAAACACAGCATCCACTTCCTCACCCACGCCCCGGCAGATAAGGAGACAGCATCCACTTCCTCACCCACGCCCCGGCAGATAAGGACACAGCATCCACTTCCTCACCCACGCCCCGGCAGATAAGGACACAGCATCCACTTCCTCACCTACGCCCCGGCAGATAAGGACACAGCATCCACTTCCTCACCCACGCCCCGGCAGATAAGGACACAGCATCCACTTCCTCACCCTCGCCCCGGCAGATAAGGACACAGCATCCACTTCCTCACCCACGCCCCGGCAGATAAGGACACAGCATCCACTTCCTCACCCACGCCCCGGCAGATAAGGACACAGCATCCACTTCCTCACCCACGCCCCGGCAGATAAGGACACAGCATCCACTTCCTCACCCACGCCCGGCAGATAAGGACACAGCATCCACTTCCTCACCCTCGCCCCGGCAGATAAGGACACAGCATCCACTTCCTCACCCTCGCCCCGGCAGATAAGGACACAGCATCCACTTCCTGACCCACACCCCGGCAGATAAGGACACAGCATCCACTTCCTCACCCTCGCCCCGGCAGATAAGGACACAGCATCCACTTCCTCACCCATGCCCCGGCAGATAAGGACACAGCATCCACTTCCTCACCCACGCCCCGGCAGATAAGGACACAGCATCCACTTCCTCACCCTCGCCCCGGCAGATAAGGACACAGCATCCACTTCCTCACCCACGCCCCCGCAGATAAGGACACAGCATCCACTTCCTCACCCACGCCCCGGCAGATAAGGACACAGCATCCACTTCCTCACCCTCGCCCCGGCAGATAAGGACACAGCATCCACATCCTCACCCACGCCCCGGCAGATAAGGACACAGCATCCACTTCCTCACCCACGCCCCGGCAGATAAGGACACAGCATCCACTTCCTCACCCACGCCCCGGCAGATAAGGACACAGCATCCACTTCCTCATCCACGCCCCGGCAGATAAGGACACAGCATCCACTTCCTCACCCATGCCCCGGCAGATAAGGACACAGCATCCACTTCCTCACCCACGCCACCGCAGATAAGGACACAGCATCCACTTCCTCACCCACGCCACCGCAGATAAGGACACAGCATCCACTTCCTCACCCACGCCCCTGCAGATAAGGACACAGCATCCACTTCCTCACCCACGCCCCGGCAGATAAGGACACAGCATCCACTTCCTCACCCACGCCCCGGCAGATAAGGACACAGCATCCACTTCCTCACCCACGCCCCGGCAGATAAGGACACAGCATCCACTTCCTCACCCTCGCCCCGGCAGATAAGGACACAGCATCCACTTCCTCACCCACGCCCCGGCAGATAAGGACACAGCATCCACTTCCTCACCCACGCCCCGGCAGATAAGGACACAGCATCCACTTCCTCACCCACGCCCCGGCAGATAAGGACACAGCATCCACTTCCTCATCCACGCCCCGGCAGATAAGGACACAGCATCCACTTCCTCACCCACGCCCCGGCAGATAAGGACACAGCATCCACTTCCTCACCCACGCCACCGCAGATAAGGACACAGCATCCACTTCCTCACCCACGCCACCGCAGATAAGGACACAGCATCCACTTCCTCACCCACGCCCCTGCAGATAAGGACACAGCATCCACTTCCTCACCCACGCCCCGGCAGATAAGGACACAGCATCCACTTCCTCACCCACGCCCCGGCAGATAAGGACACAGCATCCACTTCCTCACCCACGCCCCGGCAGATAAGGACACAGCATCCACTTCCTCACCCTCGCCCCGGCAGATAAGGACACAGCATCCACTTCCTCACCCACGCCCCGGCAGATAAGGACACAGCATCCACTTCCTCACCCACGCCCCGGCAGATAAGGACACAGCATCCACTTCCTCACCCACGCCCCGGCAGATAAGGACACAGCATCCACTTCCTCATCCTCGCCCCGGCAGATAAGGACACAGCATCCACTTCCTCACCTACGCCCAGGCAGATAAGGACACAGCATCCACTTCCTCACCCACGCCCCGGCAGATAAGGACACAGCATCCACCTCCTCACCCACGCCCCCGCAGATAAGGACACAGCATCCATTTCCTCACCCATTCCCCGGCAGATAAGGACATAGCATCCACTTCCTCATCCTCGGCAGATAAGGACACAGCATCCACTTCCTCACCCACGCCCCGGCAGATAAGGACACAGCATCCACTTCCTCACCCTCGCCCCGGCAGATAAGGACACAGCATCCACTTCCTCACTCACCCCCGGGAGATAAGGACACAGCATCCACTTCCTCACCCTCGCCCCAGCAGATAAGGACAAAGCATCCACTTCCTCATTCTCGCCCCGGCAGATAAGGACACAGCATCCACTTCCTCACCCACGCCCCGGCAGATAAGGACACAGCATCCACTTCCTCACCCACGCCCCGGCAGATAAGGACACAGCATCCACTTCCTCACCCACGCCCCGGCAGATAAGGACACAGCATCCACTTCCTCACCCTCGCCCCGGCAGATAAGGACACAGCATCCACTTCCTCACCCACGCCCCGGCAGATAAGGACACAGCATCCACTTCCTCACCCACGCCCCGGCAGATAAGGACACAGCATCCACTTCCTCACCCACGCCCCGGCAGATAAGGACACAGCATCCACTTCCTCATCCACGCCCCGGCAGATAAGGACACAGCATCCACTTCCTCACCCACGCCCCGGCAGATAAGGACACAGCATCCACTTCCTCACCCACGCCACCGCAGATAAGGACACAGCATCCACTTCCTCACCCACGCCACCGCAGATAAGGACACAGCATCCACTTCCTCACCCACGCCCCTGCAGATAAGGACACAGCATCCACTTCCTCACCCACGCCCCGGCAGATAAGGACACAGCATCCACTTCCTCACCCACGCCCCGGCAGATAAGGACACAGCATCCACTTCCTCACCCACGCCCCGGCAGATAAGGACACAGCATCCACTTCCTCACCCACGCCCCGGCAGATAAGGACACAGCATCCACTTCCTCACCCACGCCCCGGCAGATAAGGACACAGCATCCACTTCCTCACCCACGCCCCGGCAGATAAGGACACAGCATCCACTTCCTCATCCTCGCCCCGGCAGATAAGGACACAGCATCCACTTCCTCACCTACGCCCAGGCAGATAAGGACACAGCATCCACTTCCTCACCCACGCCCCGGCAGATAAGGACACAGCATCCACTTCCTCACCCACGCCCCCGCAGATAAGGACACAGCATCCACTTCCTCACCCACGCCCCCGCAGATAAGGACACAGCATCCATTTCCTCACCCATTCCCCGGCAGATAAGGACATAGCATCCACTTCCTCATCATCGGCAGATAAGGACACAGCATCCACTTCCTCACCCACGCCCCGGCAGATAAGGACACAGCATCCACTTCCTCACCCTCGCCCCGGCAGATAAGGACACAGCATCCACTTCCTCACTCACCCCCGGCAGATAAGGACACAGCATCCACTTCCTCACCCACGCCCCGGCAGATAAGGACACAGCATCCACTTCCTCACCCACGCCCCGGCAGATAAGGACACAGCATCCACTTCCTCACCCACGCCCCGGCAGATACGGACACAGCATCCACTTCCTCACCCACGCACAGATAAGTTCACAGCATCCACTTCCTCACCCACGCCCCGGCCGATAAGGACACAGCATCCACTTCCTCACCCACGCCCCGGCAGATAAGGACACAGCATCCACTTCCTCACCCACGCCCCGGCAGATAAGGACACAGCATACACTTCCTCAGCTACGCCCCGGCAGATAAGGACACAGCATTCACTTCCTCACCCACGCCCCCGGCAGATAAGGACACAGCATCCACTTCCTCACCACGCCCCGGCAGCTAAGGACACAGCATCCACTTCCTCACCCACGCCCCGGCAGATAAGGACACAGCATCCACTTCCTCACCCTCGCCCCGGCAGATAAGGACACAGCATCCACTTCCTCACCCACGCCCCGGCAGATAAGGACTCAGCATCCACTTCCTCACCCACGCCCCGGCAGATAAGGACACAGCATCCACTTCCTCACCCACGCCCCGGCAGATAAGAACACAGCATCCACTTCCTCACCCACGCCCCGGCAGATAAGGAGACAGCATCCACTTCCTCACCCACGCCCCGGCAGATAAGGACACAGCATCCACTTCCTCACCCACGCCCCGGCAGATAAGGACACAGCATCCACTTCCTCACCTACGCCCCGGCAGATAAGGACACAGCATCCACTTCCTCACCCACGCCCCGGCAGATAAGGACACAGCATCCACTTCCTCACCCTCGCCCCGGCAGATAAGGACACAGCATCCACTTCCTCACCCACGCCCCGGCAGATAAGGACACAGCATCCACTTCCTCACCCACGCCCCGGCAGATAAGGACACAGCATCCACTTCCTCACCCACGCCCCGGCAGATAAGGACACAGCATCCACTTCCTCACCCACGCCCGGCAGATAAGGACACAGCATCCACTTCCTCACCCTCGCCCCGGCAGATAAGGACACAGCATCCACTTCCTCACCCTCGCCCCGGCAGATAAGGACACAGCATCCACTTCCTGACCCACACCCCGGCAGATAAGGACACAGCATCCACTTCCTCACCCTCGCCCCGGCAGATAAGGACACAGCATCCACTTCCTCACCCACGCCCCGGCAGATAAGGACACAGCATCCACTTCCTCACCCACGCCCCGGCAGATAAGGACACAGCATCCACTTCCTCACCCTCGCCCCGGCAGATAAGGACACAGCATCCACTTCCTCACCCACGCCCCGGCAGATAAGGACACAGCATCCACTTCCTCACCCACGCCCCGGCAGATAAGGACACAGCATCCACTTCCTCACCCTCGCCCCGGCAGATAAGGACACAGCATCCACTTCCTCACCCACGCCCCGGCAGATAAGGACACAGCATCCACTTCCTCACCCACGCCCCGGCAGATAAGGACACAGCATCCACTTCCTCACCCACGCCCCGGCAGATAAGGACACAGCATCCACTTCCTCATCCACGCCCCGGCAGATAAGGACACAGCATCCACTTCCTCACCCACGCCCCGGCAGATAAGGACACAGCATCCACTTCCTCACCCACGCCACCGCAGATAAGGACACAGCATCCACTTCCTCACCCACGCCACCGCAGATAAGGACACAGCATCCACTTCCTCACCCACGCCCCTGCAGATAAGGACACAGCATCCACTTCCTCACCCACGCCCCGGCAGATAAGGACACAGCATCCACTTCCTCACCCACGCCCCGGCAGATAAGGACACAGCATCCACTTCCTCACCCACGCCCCGGCAGATAAGGACACAGCATCCACTTCCTCACCCTCGCCCCGGCAGATAAGGACACAGCATCCACTTCCTCACCCACGCCCCGGCAGATAAGGACACAGCATCCACTTCCTCACCCACGCCCCGGCAGATAAGGACACAGCATCCACTTCCTCACCCACGCCCCGGCAGATAAGGACACAGCATCCACTTCCTCATCCACGCCCCGGCAGATAAGGACACAGCATCCACTTCCTCACCCACGCCCCGGCAGATAAGGACACAGCATCCACTTCCTCACCCACGCCACCGCAGATAAGGACACAGCATCCACTTCCTCACCCACGCCACCGCAGATAAGGACACAGCATCCACTTCCTCACCCACGCCCCTGCAGATAAGGACACAGCATCCACTTCCTCACCCACGCCCCGGCAGATAAGGACACAGCATCCACTTCCTCACCCACGCCCCGGCAGATAAGGACACAGCATCCACTTCCTCACCCACGCCCCGGCAGATAAGGACACAGCATCCACTTCCTCACCCTCGCCCCGGCAGATAAGGACACAGCATCCACTTCCTCACCCACGCCCCGGCAGATAAGGACACAGCATCCACTTCCTCACCCACGCCCCGGCAGATAAGGACACAGCATCCACTTCCTCACCCACGCCCCGGCAGATAAGGACACAGCATCCACTTCCTCATCCTCGCCCCGGCAGATAAGGACACAGCATCCACTTCCTCACCTACGCCCAGGCAGATAAGGACACAGCATCCACTTCCTCACCCACGCCCCGGCAGATAAGGACACAGCATCCACTTCCTCACCCACGCCCCCGCAGATAAGGACACAGCATCCACTTCCTCACCCACGCCCCCGCAGATAAGGACACAGCATCCATTTCCTCACCCATTCCCCGGCAGATAAGGACATAGCATCCACTTCCTCGTCCTCGGCAGATAAGGACACAGCATCCACTTCCTCACCCACGCCCCGGCAGATAAGGACACAGCATCCACTTCCTCACCCTCGCCCCGGCAGATAAGGACACAGCATCCACTTCCTCACTCACCCCCGGCAGATAAGGACACAGCATCCACTTCCTCACCCTCGCCCCAGCAGATAAGGACAAAGCATCCACTTCCTCATTCTCGCCCCGGCAGATAAGGACACAGCATCCACTTCCTCACCCACGCCCCGGCAGATAAGGACACAGCATCCACTTCCTCACCCACGCCCCGGCAGATAAGGACACAGCATCCACTTCCTCACCCACGCCCCGGCAGATAAGGACACAGCATCCACTTCCTCACCCTCGCCCCGGCAGATAAGGACACAGCATCCACTTCCTCACCCACGCCCCGGCAGATAAGGACACAGCATCCACTTCCTCACCCACGCCCCGGCAGATAAGGACACAGCATCCACTTCCTCACCCACGCCCCGGCAGATAAGGACACAGCATCCACTTCCTCATCCACGCCCCGGCAGATAAGGACACAGCATCCACTTCCTCACCCACGCCCCGGCAGATAAGGACACAGCATCCACTTCCTCACCCACGCCACCGCAGATAAGGACACAGCATCCACTTCCTCACCCACGCCACCGCAGATAAGGACACAGCATCCACTTCCTCACCCACGCCCCTGCAGATAAGGACACAGCATCCACTTCCTCACCCACGCCCCGGCAGATAAGGACACAGCATCCACTTCCTCACCCACGCCCCGGCAGATAAGGACACAGCATCCACTTCCTCACCCACGCCCCGGCAGATAAGGACACAGCATCCACTTCCTCACCCACGCCCCGGCAGATAAGGACACAGCATCCACTTCCTCACCCACGCCCCGGCAGATAAGGACACAGCATCCACTTCCTCACCCACGCCCCGGCAGATAAGGACACAGCATCCACTTCCTCATCCTCGCCCCGGCAGATAAGGACACAGCATCCACTTCCTCACCTACGCCCAGGCAGATAAGGACACAGCATCCACTTCCTCACCCACGCCCCGGCAGATAAGGACACAGCATCCACTTCCTCACCCACGCCCCCGCAGATAAGGACACAGCATCCACTTCCTCACCCACGCCCCCGCAGATAAGGACACAGCATCCATTTCCTCACCCATTCCCCGGCAGATAAGGACATAGCATCCACTTCCTCATCCTCGGCAGATAAGGACACAGCATCCACTTCCTCACCCACGCCCCGGCAGATAAGGACACAGCATCCACTTCCTCACCCTCGCCCCGGCAGATAAGGACACAGCCTCCACTTCCTCACTCACCCCCGGCAGATAAGGACACAGCATCCACTTCCTCACCCTCGCCCCAGCAGATAAGGATAAAGCATCCACTTCCTCAGTCTCGCCCCGGCAGATAAGGACACAGCATCCACTTCCTCACCCACGCCCCGGCAGATAAGGACACAGCATCCACTTCCTCACCCACGCCCCGGCAGATAAGGACACAGCATCCACTTCCTCACCCACGCCCCGGCAGATAAGGACACAGCATCCACTTCCTCACCCACGCCCCGGCAGATAAGGACACAGCATCCACTTCCTCACCCACGCCCCGGCAGATAAGGACACAGCATCCACTTCCTCACCCACGCCCCTGCATATAAGGCACAGCATCCACTTCCTCACCCACGCCCCGGCAGATAAGGACACAGCATCCACTTCCTCACCCACGCCCCGGCAGATAAGGACACAGCATCCACTTCCTCACCCAAGGACACAGCATCCACTTCCTCATCCACGCCCCGGCCGATAAGGACACAGCATCCACTTCCTCACCCACGCACCGGCAGATAAGGACACAGCATCCACTTCCTCAACCACGCCCCGGCAGATAAGGACACAGCATCCACTTCCTCACCCACGCCCAGGCAGATAAGGACACAGCATCCACTTCCTCACCCTCGCACCGGCAGATAAGGACACAGCATCCACTTCCTCATCCTCGCCCCGGCAGCACTTCACCCACACCCCGGCAGATAAGGACACAGCATCCACTTCCTCACCCACGCCCCGGCAGATAAGGACACAGCATCCACTTCCTCACCCACGCCCTGGCATTCCTCACCCACGCCCCGGCAGATAAGGACACAGCATCCACTTCCTCACCCTCGCCCCGGCAGATAAGGACACAGCATCCACTTCCTCACCCACGCCCCGGCAGATAAGGACACAGCATCCACTTCCTCACCCAAGCCCCGGCAGATAAGGACACAGCATCCACTTCCTAATCCTCGCCCCGGCAGATAAGGACACAGCATCCACTTCCTCACCCAAGCCCCGGCAGATAAGGACACAGCATCCACTTCCTCACCCACGCCCCGGCAGAGCATCCACTTCCTCACCCACGCCCCGGCAGATAAGGACACAGCATCCACTTCCTCACCCACGCCCCGGCAGATAAGGACACAGCATCCACTTCCTCACCCAAGCCCCGGCAGATAAGGACACAGCATCCACTTCCTCATCCTCGCCCCGGCAGATAAGGACACAGCATCCACTTCCTCACCCACGCCCCCGCACATAAGGACACAACATCCACTTCCTCACCCACGCCCCGGCAGATAAGGACACAGCATCCACTTCCTCACCCTCGCCCCGGCAGATAAGGACACAGCATCCACTTCCTCACCCACGCCCCGGCAGATAAGGACACAGCATCCACTTCCTCACCCACACTCCGGCAGATAAGGACACAGCATCCACTTCCTCACCCAAGCCCTGGCAGATAAGGACACAGCATCCACTTCCTCACCCACGCCCCGGCAGAGCATCCTCTTCCTCACCCCGGCAGATAAGGACACAGCATCCACTTCCTCACCCACGCCCCGGCAGATAAGGACACAGCATCCACTTCCTCACCCTCGCCCCGGCAGATAAGGACACAGCATCCACTTCCTCACCCACGCCCCGGCAGATAAGGACACAGCATCCACTCCCTCACCCTCGCCCCGGCAGATAAGGAGACTGCATCCACTTCCTCACCCACGCCCCAGCAGATAAGGACACAGCATCCACACCCTCGCCCCAGCAGATAAGGACACAGCATCCACTTCCTCACCCTCGCCCCGGCAGATAAGGACACAGCATCCACTTCCTCACCCTCGCCCCGGCAGATAAGGACACAGCATCCACTTCCTCACCCTCGCCCCGGCAGATAAGGACACAGCATCCTCTTCCTCATCCACGCCCCGGTAGATAAGGACACAGCATCCACTTCCTCACGCACGCCCCGGCAGAGCATCCACTTCCTCACCCACGCCCCGGCAGATAAGGACACAGCATCCACTTCCTCACCCTCGCCCCGGCAGATAAGGACACAGCATCCACTTCCTCACCCTCACCCCGGCAGATAAGGATACAGCATCCACTTCCTCACCCACGCCCCGGCAGATAAGGACACAGCATCCACTTCCTCACCCACGCCCCGGCAGATAAGGACACAGCATCCACTTCCTCACCCAAGCCCCGGCAGATAAGGACACAGCATTCACTTCCTCATCCTCGCCCCGGCAGATAAGGACACAGCATCCACTTCCTCACCCACGCCCCGGCAGAGCATCCACTTCCTCACCCACACCCCGGCAGATAAGGACACAGCATCCACTTCCTCACCCACGCCCCGGCAGAGCATCCACTTCCTCACCCACGCCCCCGCAGATAAGGACACAGCATCCACTTCCTCACCCACGCCCCGGCAGATAAGGACACAGCATCCACTTCCTCACCCACGCCCCGGCAGATAAGGGCACAGCATCCACTCACTCACCCTCGCCCCGGCAGATAAGGACACAGCATCCTCTCCCTCACCCTCGCCCCGGCAGAGCATCCACTCCCTCACCCTCGCCCCGGCAGATAAGGACACAGCATCCACTTCCTCACCCACGCCCTGGCAGATAAGGACACAGTATCCACTCCCTCACCCTCGCCCTGGCAGATAAGGACACAGCATCCACTTCCTCACCCTCGCCCCGGCAGATAAGGACACAGCATCCGCTCCCTCACCCTCGCCCCGGCAGATAAGGACACAGCATCCACTTCCTCACCCACGCCCCGGCAGATAAGGACACAGCATCCACTCCCTCACCCTCGCCCCGGCAGATAAGGACACAGCATCCACTTCCTCACCTAAACCCCGGCAGATAAGGACACAGCAGCCACTTCCTCACCCACGCCCCGGCAGATAAGGACACAGCATCCACTTCCTCACCCACGCCCCCGCACATAAGGACACAGCATCCACTTCCTCACCCACGCCCCGGCAGATAAGGACACAGCATCCACTTCCTCACCCACACCCCGGCAGATAAGGACACAGCATTCACTTCCTCACCCACGCCCCGGTAGATAAGGACACAGCATCCACTTCATCACCCACGCCCCCGCAGATAAGGACACAGCATCCACTTCCTCACCCACGCCCCGGCAGATAAAGACACAGCATCCACTTCCTCACCCACGCCCGGCAGATAAGGACACAGCATCCACTTCCTCACCCACGCCCCGGCAGATAAGGACACAGCATCCACTTCCTCACCCTCGCCCCGGCAGATAAGGACACAGCATCCACTTCCTCACCCTCACCCCGGCAGATAAGGATACAGCATCCACTTCCTCACCCACGCCCCGGCAGATAAGGACACAGCATCCACTTCCTCACCCACGCCCCGGCAGATAAGGATACAGCATCCACTTCCTCACCCAAGCCCCGGCAGATAAGGACACAGCATTCACTTCCTCATCCTCGCCCCGGCAGATAAGGACACAGCATCCACTTCCTCACCCACGCCCCGGCAGAGCATCCACTTCCTCACCCACGCCCCGGCAGATAAGGACACAGCATCCACTTCCTCACCCACTCCCCGGCAGAGCATCCACTTCCTCACCCACGCCCCGGCAGATAAGGACACAGCATCCACTTCCTCACCCACGCCCTGGCAGATAAGGACACAGCATCCACTTCCTCACCCTCGCCCCGGCAGATAAGGACACAGCATCCACTTCCTCACCCTCGCCCCGGCAGATAAGGACACAGCATCCACTTCCTCACCCACGCCCCGGCAGAGCATCCACTTCCTCACCCACGCCCCGGCAGATAAGGACACAGCATCCACTTCCTCACCCACGCCCCGGCAGATAAGGACACAGCATCCACTTCCTCACCCTCGCCCCGGCAGATAAGGACACAGCATCCACTTCCTCACCCTCACCCCGGCAGATAAGGATACAGCATCCACTTCCTCACCCACGCCCCGGCAGATAAGGACACAGCATCCACTTCCTCACCCACGCCCCGGCAGATAAGGACACAGCATCCACTTCCTCACCCAAGCCCCGGCAGATAAGGACACAGCATTCACTTCCTCATCCTCGCCCCGGCAGATAAGGACACAGCATCCACTTCCTCACCCACGCCCCGGCAGAGCATCCACTTCCTCACCCACGCCCCGGCAGATAAGGACACAGCATCCACTTCCTCACCCACGCCCCGGCAGAGCATCCACTTCCTCACCCACGCCCCGGCAGATAAGGACACAGCATCCACTTCCTCACCCACGCCCCGGCAGATAAGGACACAGCATCCACTTCCTCACCCACGCCCCCGCAGATAAGGACACAGCATCCACTTCCTCACCCACGCCCCGGCAGATAAGGACACAGCATCCACTTCCTCACCCACGCCCCGGCAGATAAGGACACAGCATCCACTTCCTCACCCACCCCCCCGCAGATAAGGACACAGCATCCACTCCCTCACCCTCGCCCCGGCAGATAAGGACACAGCATCCACTTCCTCACCCACGCCCTGGCAGATAAGGACACAGCATCCACTCCCTCACCCTCGCCCCGGCAGATAAGGACACAGCATCCACTCCCTCACCCTCGCCCCGGCAGATAAGGACACAGCATCCACTTCCTCACCCACGCCCCCGCAGATAAGGACACAGCATCCTCTCCCTCACCCTCGCCCCGGCAGATAAGGACACAGCATCCACTTCCTCACCCACTCCCTGGCAGATAAGGACACAGCATCCACTCCCTCACCCTCGCCCCGGCAGATAAGGACACAGCATCCACTTCCTCACCCACGCCCTGGCAGATAAGGACACAGCATCTACTCCCTCACCCTCGCCCTGGCAGATAAGGACACAGCATCCACTTCCTCACCCTCGCCCCGGCAGATAAGGACACAGCATCCACTCCCTCACCCTCGCCCCGGCAGATAAGGACACAGCATCCACTTCCTCACCCACACCCCGGCAGATAAGGACACAGCATCCACTCCCTCCCCCTCGCCCCGGCAGATAAGGACACAGCATCCACTTCCTCACCTAAACCCCGGCAGATAAGGACACAGCAGCCACTTCCTCACCCACGCCCCGGCAGATAAGGACACAGCATCCACTTCCTCACCCACGCCCCCGCACATAAGGACACAGCATCCACTTCCTCACCCACGCCCCGGCAGATAAGGACACAGCATCCACTTCCTCACCCACACCCCGGCAGATAAGGACACAGCATTCACTTCCTCACCCACGCCCCGGGAGATAAGGACACAGCATCCACTTCATCACCCACGCCCCCGCAGATAAGGACACAGCATCCACTTCCTCACCCACGCCCCGGCAGATAAAGACACAGCATCCTCTTCCTCACCCACGCCCCGGCAGATAAGGACACAGCATCCACTTCCTCACCCACGCCCCGGCAGATAAGGACACAGCATCCACTTCCTCACCCACGCCCCGGCATATAAGGACACAGCATCCACTTCCTCATCCACGCCCCGGCAGATAAGGACACAGCATCCACTTCCTCACCCACGCCCGCGCAGATAAGGACACAGCATCCACTCCCTCTCCCTCGCCCCGGCAGATAAGGACACAGCATCCACTTCCTCACCCACGCCCCGGCAGATAAGGACACAGCATCCACTTCCTCACCCTCGCCCCGGCAGATAAGGACACAGCATCCACTTCCTCACCCACGCCCCGGCAGATAAGGACACAGCATCCACTTCCCCGGCAGATAAGGCTCGGGATAATCAGCAACATGTTAAAGTTGGGTTCTAGTGTGCACACATCCTCTGCCATGCCTACTGTGGGTTTCTGTGGTCCCTTATTAACCCCCAACACCCCTTTCTACACAATGCCTGGAGGATAGCTCAGGGGCAACGTGCTCGCCTTGGAAGCAAGACGACACTGAGCAACACAGGTTCGATCCCAGAGTCGGCGCTTAGAAACCTCTGGGTATTAAGCGCGTTATAAATAACCTATCATATCATATCATACAAGGAGGGGCTTTGGTGCCCCTACTCTGCAAACTGTGGCATCACAACCTAACATAGATCACTGGGAGGTGAGAGGGCAGCTCCGCCCACCCTATCTATTGAGTCCTTGGCCTCTTTGATGAAAGGTGACTCGAGAACTACAAGGCCCAGGGATGCCCCACAAGGCTTAATGATCTGGTTGGCAGATCAACATTTTATCAGTAATGTTTGATACCTGCCCCATGCCCTGAAGTGACCTACACCCCCTTTTTTCCCGGCAGTGCTCATTTACCGTTGGCTCCTCAACGAGTTTCCCAAGTTCGTGGCGGTGGACGAGCGGCGCTTCGTGTCACAGGTGACGGGGAACCTGTACATCGCGCGGGCAGAGGCGGCGGACCAGGGAGGCTACGCGTGCTTTGCAACCAGCCATCTTGACTTTGTGACTAAGAGCGTCTTCAGCACGTTCACCACCCTCAACGTCATTGGTGACGGTGAGTTTGGGGGGCACACATGATGTGAGTCTATGGGTGCCAAGTTTAAAGTGTGGCCTGGGGGTGTGGGTGTGTGTGTGTGTGTGCGTGCCCGTGTTTGTTTACAGTGTGTGTGATTGCCAAAGCCCTTGTTTTCAGTGTGTGCGATAGTGTGAGTCCTTACCCTCATTACATGTGGTAGCCTCAGGCCTTGTTCTCAGCATGTGTGTGAGCGCGGACTTTATCTTAATATGTGCAGTAACCGCAGGATAGAATCTCATTAATAGCAATGCCCGCAGGCCAGGTGCTCAGCATATGTGACGTGCATGGGCCGTGTTCTCAGCATATGTGATGCCCGTTGGTACATGCGAATACCACCGGGCCTTGTTCCCAGTAATAGCGAACACCACCGGGCCTTGTTCCCAGTAATAGCGAATACCACCGGGTCTTGTTCCCAGTATATACGAATACCACCTGGCCTTGTTCCCAGTATATGTGAATACCACCGAGCCTTGTTCTCAGTAATAGTGAATACCACCGGGCCTTGTTCACAGTATATGCGAATACCACCGGGCCTTGTTCCTAGTATATGCAAATACCACCCGGCCTTGTTCCCAGTATATGGGAATATCACTGGGCCTTGTTCCCAGTAATAGCGAACACCACCGGGCCTTGTTCCCAGTAATAGCGAACACCACCGGGCCTTGTCCCCAGTAATAGCGAACACCACCGGGCCTTGTCCCCAGTAATAGCAAATACCACCGGGCCTTGTTCCCAGTAATAGCGAATACCACCAGGCCATGTTCCTAGTATATGCAAATACCACCGGGCCTTGTTCCCAGTATATGGGAATACCACTGGGCCTTGTTCCCAGTAATAGCGAACACCACCGGGCCTTGTTCCCAGTAATAGCAAATACCACCGGGCCTTGTCCCAATAAACGCAAATACCATCGGGCCTTGTTCCTAGTATATGCGAATACCACCGGGCCTTGTTCCGAGTATATGCGAATACAACTGGGCCTTGTTCCCAGTATATGCGAATACAACCGGGCCTTGTTCCCAGTATATGCGAATACCACCGGGCCTGTCCCAATAAATACAAATACCATCGGGCCTTGTTCCTAGTATATGCGAATACCACCGGGCCTTGTTCCCAGTATATGCAAATACAACCGGGCCGTGTTCCCATTATATGCGAATACCACTGTGCCTTGTTCCCAGTATAGGCAAACACCACCGGGCCTTGTTCCCAGTATATGCAAATACCACCGGGCCATGTTCCCAGTAATGGCGAATACCACTGGGCCTTGTTCCCAGTATATACAAATACCACTGGGCCTTGTTCCCATTAATAGCGAATACCACCAGACCTTGTTCCCAGTATATGCAAATACCACTGGGTCTTGTTCCCAGTATATGTGAATACCACCCTGCCTTGTTCCCAGTAATAGTGAATACCACCGGGCCTTGTTCCCAGTATTAGTGAATACCACCGGGCCTTGTTCCCAGTATATGCGAATCCCACTGTGCCTTGTTCCCATTAATAGCGAATACCACCGGGCCTTGTTCCCAGTATATGTGAATACCACTGGGCCTTGTTCCCAGTAATAGCGAATACCACCGGGCCTTGTTCCTAGTATATGTGAATACAACCGGGCCTTGTTCCCAGTATATGCGAATACAACCGGGCCTTGTTCCGAGTATATGCAAATACCACCGGGCCTTGTTCCCAGTATATGCGAATACCACCGGGCCTTGTTCCCAGTATATGCAAATACCACCGGGTCTTGTTCGCAGTACATGTGAATACCACCGTGCCTTGTTCCCAGTAATAGCAAATACCACTGGGCCGTGTTCCCAGTAATATCAAATACCACTGGGCCTTGTTCCCAGTATATGCGAATACCACTGGGCCTTGTTCCCTTTAATAACGAATACCACTGGGCCTTGTTCCCAGTATATGCAAATACCACTGGGCCTTGTTCCCAGTATATGTGAATACCACCGTGCCTTGTTCCCAGTAATAGCGAATACCACCGGGCCTTGTTCCCAGTATTAGTGAATACCACCGGGCCTTGTTCCCAGTATATGCGAATACCACTGTGCCTTGTTCCCAGTAATAGTGAATACCACAGGGCCTTGTTCCTAGTATATGTGAATACCACTGGGCCTTGTTCCCAGTATATGTGAATACCACCGTGCCTTGTTCCCTGTAATAGCAAATACCACCGGGCCTTGTTCCCAGTAATAGCGAATACCACTGCGCCTTGTTCCCAGTATATACGAATACCACTGTGCCTTGTTCCCAGTAATAGCGAATACCACCGGGTCTTGTTCCCAGTAATAGCGAATACCACTGGGCCTTGTTCCCACTAATAGCACGGCCACGGACGTCTTCTAAGCATTTCCTGCGGCCACCGGGCCTTGTTCCCAGCAGTAGCACGGCCACAGGACGTCTTCTAAGCTTGCCCTATGGCCACCGGGCCTTGTTCCCAGCAGTAGCACGGCCACGGACGTCTTCTAAGCATGCCCAATGGCCGCTGGGCCTTGTTCCCAGCAGTAGCACGGCCACAGGACGTCTTCTAAGCTTGCCCTATGGCCACCGGGCCTTGTTCCCAGCAGTAGCACGGCCACAGGACGTCTTCTAAGCTTGCCCTATGGCCACCGGGCCTTGTTCCCAGCAGTAGCACGGCCACAGGACGTGTTCTAAGCGTGCCCTATGGCCGCTGGGCCTTGTTCCCAGCAGTAGCACGGCCACAGGACGTGTTCTAAGCATGCCCTATGGCCGCTGGGCCTTGTTCTCGTGCATGTGATGTCTGCAGGCCGCGGTCCCTTTGTTTCTGTGTGTGTGGCGACGGTGAGGCCTCGTTCTGTGCACAGGCCAGTGTGATGGGTGTGTGCTCATCTCGTTTTCTTGTATCCTTGCAGTAAATGCCCGGCAGTACGCGCCCAGCCTGAAAGCCAAGTTCCCCGCAGAGACCTACGCGCTGTCTGGGCAGACGCTGACCCTCGAGTGCTTCGCCTTTGGAAGGTGAGTTCATGAGAACAATGACAGCACGTGCACGTGACCAACCAATCATGGGCCAGCCCGGGAAACCCAGTTTATGAACACTATCCAATCACAAGCCACCCCGGAAGAAGGCAGCCCTGAAATGTCAGATGTCCACAGAGCAGCCGGCCTGGCCTGCTGTTATCATCGCAACACCCAGACTTTGCCTGTTCAGGACTTTGCTGGTTAGATCCCCTCATCACCAGGTGAACCTTTGGGGACATAGATTTGCTTTTCACACTCAAATAAAATAACAGTAAGGCAGCAACTCACCCAATTATGAACTCACTGGTGGGGGGTACTCTCCAATTTGCCCCTGCGGTGTGAGGAGTACTAGAATAGGGAAGGATCATTGATTTACATTTCTCGCATCCAACGATAGCCCCTCAGCCCACGATATCAGGGCAGAAGGCTGTTGGCCTGTGCACTTAACTAGTAGTTGAGGCGGCTTTTGGTGCCCAGGGAGAGGGGCAGCTAATAGGGCACCAGTAAGAAGCTGGATGGCGCTACCGCCCCCTCCCCAAACCCCCTGGCTCCGCCACTGTTAACAGCCTTATCACTTGATCAGCACAGCGTGGATACACACACACACTGGAGTCGACTTATCCTGAAGGCCCGTTGCACATCTGAATTACTTCCGCGGCATGTCTTCTCTGGACCATGTTTGCCTGGTTAAAATGCCCCCCATAGCCACAGCCTGGAAGGTGGTGGCTGTTGGCACATTTATTCCATTAAACTCTTGTGGAAACTTGAGTGCAGGCCGCCTTGACCTCAGGGGTTTCGGTACACCCTCTCTCGATGCTGCCGTTTCGACGCAGGCCGGTTCAGCATGGCTCCTTCGCCCGCAGCCGCCGTTTCGGCGCGTCCATTTCGGTGCGGAAGCCTGTCTGACGCCTTCCATTTGGCACAGGGACAGTTGGATGTGACTGAGATTGCAGCCAGTCTAAACACCCTCATGTCAAATCATCGCCCATCCCAACGGCACTAACAGGCGACTGTGAGGGTTAGCTTGAAGGCACCAGTTCCAGCTCCCGAGACATGTCTGTGCAACATGAGGGCACGGGTATGCTCGTCCTATTTGCATAGACATACATAATAGCCCAGCAGATGAGGTGTTAGGGAGCACTTTCTGGTGGTAAAGCCATGAAACTGTGCATGGGGTTCGAGGGGTACCCGTTCTTCCAGCCATCGCTGCACTACTGCTGGCTTAGCTTCGCTGCTGAAGAGGGTGGATTCACAGTTTTGGCTGGTTCTGGTTTGAGGTGGGTGCCAGGAAACACTTAGTCAATAAGCGCCTTGAGCGGAGTCGCTTTAATATAAGCGAGCAACATGGCACTCATTCATAGCGCCATTCACCCGCGGAGCAATGGCGAACAAGATGACGAAGTTACCCTCATTGGCAGTTTTGAGGTCTCAATCACCTGCATCGCGGTTCTGAGGACTCAATCACCGGCATCGCGGTTCTGAGGACTCAATCCCCCACATCTTGGCTCTGAGTCCTCAATGACGCACATCACAGTTCTGAGGCCTCAATCACCTGCATCGCTTGCACATCTTGTGGCTGGGGTGAAGGTGGGAGGTTATCCAGATTCCCCAATAATTGCGGCCTGTGTGATATTTCATCCCTAGTTTTAGAGTGCGCGCCGAAACGGGTCGTGCGGCTAAACGTCGGCACCAAAACGACGTGAGTCGAACTGGCGGCGCCAAAAGTTTCCCCACCACTGCCGAATCATCGGAATCTGGCGCCACCCTGTGGTTGTCCGATACGCTGCTCCTCTAAGCCAGGTTCATCAAAGACTAACTCCCCAGGGACACTCCACTCCACTCCACTCCACACGTCACCAAATTCACACTATTTTAATCGAACTTTAAACTGCAGTTTCTGAGCCCGCCACACAGTGGCGCCAGATTCACACGAATGGGAAATCAAGGGAACCCGCGTTAGAGCGCCTTCACTTTATGTAGGTGGGTTAAGAATGTTATTCATTAATCTTTGATTACAGGCTTAATACTGGAGGGGTGATTCGACGTGTTTTGCTCTGCAGTGTCTTGCTTCCAAGACACGCGCGTTGCCCCTGAGCTATCCTCCGGCCTGTTATTATGTCATTAAGACGATATGCTATTAGAATGAGACCGTGCGCCCCTAGCGGTGGAAGACACGCTCCTGCCATTCTTCTGAACTGCAGTGACACCTCTAGCTGGCACTGGCAGCAGTGCGCTTAGTTCCCCAAGCCTGCTTCACTGCGCTGCACCGCCCTTCCCTGTGCCCCCTCCGTAACATCAGGTGTCTTTCTCTTTCATTCCAGCCCGATTCCCAAGATCAAGTGGCGTAAAGTGGACGGGGCACTGTCCCCAAAGTGGGCGTCCACGGAGCCAACCCTGCAGATCACCAACGTGGGCTTCGAGGACGAAGGGACGTACGAGTGCGAAGCCTCCAACGCCAAGGGGCGTGACACCTTCCAGGGGCGTGTCATCGTGCAGGGTAAGGGCGACCACTGCCACAGTGGGGGCGCGGGGCGCTTTCTCTTGGACTGTGGGACACGGTTACTGGGGTACAGCCAGGGCCATGCGGGCACTGGGGTGCCACCACAGGGACACTGCAGCGGAGACACTGCCACACAGGCTGCTTACACGCTGGTGCTGCCCTGGGACCGGGGCACCTGGGTGCATGCAGACACAGCCCTGAGAATTCTACCACAAGCGTTGGTCGAAGTGGGCGAGAGCGGTTGGTGGCGCTGATCCTCTACTTTTTAAATTAAGTTTCAAGGTGCTATACATTTATTTAAAAAATAAACCGTTCCAGAATGGGAAGGAAACATTGTTCCAGGACTCCTTTTCGTACACTTCTACCAAAGACCAAAAGGTCTTTGTGCCTGATTGCAGTATGATATGATATGGCATTTCTAACGCGCCTATACACAAGTGTTTCAAGGCGCGACGAGGCAGGGAGGGGGGAACAAGGGGAAGACAGACAACGATCCTACTAGGCCAGGTGTCATTCAGACCGCGCAAGTGCAGGGGTGGGGGAAGGGAAAAAGTGCAAGGGGAAGGGGGGGGGAGTGCAGTACAAATAAGTAGAATAGAAATAAAATAATAAATAAATAGGGCCAGCTGGTGGCAAGTGCAAGGTAAGTGCAGACAAGTGCTGGGGGGTGGGTGGGCTGTAGGGATACAGAGACAGTCCCGCAGTGCAGGGGTTGCCAGGGAGGCAGTGCAAGTGAAGAGTGACTGGGTCCAGGACCGAGGTCGGTGAGAGTGGCCCAGTTGCAGAATCAGTGCAGTTTAGGTGAAGAATTTAGCAGGGGAGAGGGAGAGAGAAAGCAGAAGTGAAGAGGAAGGTTTTGAGGTGCTTCCGGAACCGGAGATGGTTCTCCTCAAGTTTCAGGGAGGCAGGAAGGCTGTTCCAGAGGGAGGCCCCTGCCGCGGAGAGAGATCTACCCCCAGCTCGTTGCTTCGAGAAGCGGCTGACCCTGAGGGAGTTGGAGACGGATGAGCGTAGGGCTCGGGAAGGAAGATATTTAGGAAGAGAGAGTTGAAGGTATTTAGGCCCCAGGCCCCAGAAGGCCTTGTGGACAATGCAGAGGGTTTTGAACTTAATCCTCGCAGCCACTGGGAGCCAGTGTAGAGATTTCAGTCCTGGAGAGATACGGTCCCTGGGCTTGAGGCCAAGGACAAGTCTCGCAGTTCTGTTCTGGATGAGTTGCAGAGGGCGGAGAGTGGAGGCAGGCAGATTAAGATAGAGGCTGTTACAGTAGTCCAGCTTTGAGAGAACCAGGGCTCGGGAGACAGTGAGCTTCTGGGGGAAGGAGAGGAAGGGAAGAATACCTCTGAGGAGGTGCAGCTGGTAATGTGACTTCTTAGAGACGTCAGATATATGAGGAGAGAAGGAGAGTGTGGAGTCGAAGATGACCCCGAGGTTTTTTGCCTTGCAGGTAGGAGCAGTACCCCCAAAAATGTTGCCGTAATGGCAGTGGAAAGGCGCTGTGGAGACATAGCCCAGGAATGCACCCACAATGATAAAGCCATGCGGTGCTCCCATGGCGACACAGTTATGTGGTGCTGCCACAGGAAACTATCTGGATTCACCATGTCTCTGTCAACTCTTGACTTTCCTTCTCCCCACTTGCCCATCATGGCTTCCAACCTCACCTCTGATCTATCATGGCGGCCCTCCTCATCACTGCTCCATCATGGCTTCCATTTTCCCAGTGGATCCTTCAGGGCTGCCCTCCACACCTCCAGTCATGGCTGCCATCCTTGTCTCTTCCCCATCACGGCTTCCAACCTCACCTCTGATCCATCATGGTGGCCCTCCTCATCACTGCTCCATCATGGCTTCCATCTTCCCTGTGCATCCTTCAGGGCGGGCACTCATCGCCTCCGATCATGGCTGCCATTCTTATCCCTTCCCATCATGGCTGACTTCTTCCCCTGTGATCCATTCATGGCTGCCGTTCACTCCTCTAACCCACCATGACTTGTATTCTCACCTCTGACCCATTATGGCTGCCCTTGGTATTTCTGGCCCATAATGGCTGACCCCCTCACTTCTGTATTTTCTGCTCTTTCAGCTTCTCCTGAGTGGCTGAAGGTCATTACCGACACTGAGGCCAACATTGGTTCCAACCTGCACTGGAGCTGTGCGGCTGCAGGCAAACCTCGACCTACGACACGATGGCTGAGGAACGGGCAACCCTTGACCTCACAGGTACCAAAAGCATCTAACTCACCTCCTCAATTCCAGTCACTGCTTTAGCTGCCTGTCAAAACTCTCAGTCATCCCATGACCCTGGCTTTGCTTCTCCTCTGAGGCCTGAGTCAGGCCCTGCTGCCCACGCTTTCCCTAACACTCATCCCTGAAAAATGATGCAGTGTTTCTCTGTCGGGTTAGGAAGTCATGCAATGCGACCTGATTGAGCTGGGACAAGAAGGTATTCAGTATTTCTGTGTTGGGTCGGGGGGGGGGGGGGTTGCAGTGCTTCTGTGTTGGGTCAGGGGGGGTTGCAGTGCTTCTGGTTGGGCCAGGAGGGGGTGCAGTGCTTCTGTGTTGGGTTAAGAAGGGATGCAGTGCTCCTGTGTTGGGTTAGGAAGGGACGCAGTGTTTCTGTGTTGGACAAGGAAGGGATGCAGTGCTTCTGTGTTGAAAAAAACAGAGATATCCCTTTAGTCCGATAACCTTGACTTCAGAAAACCTACCTTGAGCACTGTAGTTGAAAGAACTGTTAACACTCTGCTCAAAGAAATAATTTTGTGAGGCTACCACGCCTCAGAACACATGTGACATTTTAGTTATGTTTTGTAATTATTCTGTCTGATTGCATGTCACTTTTTCTTCCTTTTTTCCTTGTTTTTTTGTTTCTTAAAAAAGGTTGTAAGAAATGTTTAGGCAGAATTCATGCTTATTCCTTTTCAAACAAAAATGTGGTTGACACCAAGAACTTGTAGTGCAACACTAATGTAGCTTGATTTATTTTGGTTGTCACTAAGAATTCAAAAGTGCAACATAGATGTATTTCATTTGGCTTTGGTCACATACTGTCTATATGTATCACCACTATTTGACTGTTACACACCTGTACCACAGCAATTGTCGTTTGATTATATAAATTGTTCTTTTAAGATATTGGCCCTCATTACGACCCAGGCGGTAAGTTACCGCCTGGGCCGTGACTTTACCACCATGGCGTAAACTACGTTTACGCCATGGTGGTTGGCGGACTTACCGCCCCATTCCGACCTTGGCGGGCGGTAAGTCCCCAATCCCCATTTACCCTTCCCCATTCCCATTTTTGCCCCATAGGGCATAATGGGAGTGGGGAAGGCGTTAATTACGCCACCGTAAATTACGGTCTTTCTTCTCTAGTTCAGCCATTAAATGGCCTAAAGCAAAAAGGCATATGCATAAACTATAGAAGCAGTTACAGACCGCAACCAATATAGGGAAATGTAGGAAAGCTCCTCAGTAGCCCCCTTGTCAAAACATCCAGTGATGATTCATACATAGACAAGGCAGGAACAAGTTGATGCCCCCATTAGCCTTGAGGAGGGCACTCAAATTTTGTAAAATGGGAAAGGGGACACATCTTTTTTGTTGGCATGTGCTTCTGTGTTGGGCCAGGAGGGGTTGCATTGTTTTTGGGCTGGGTTAGGAAGGGATGCAGTGCTTCTGTGGTGGGTTAGGAATGGGTGTAATACTTCTTAGTTGGGTCAGGAAGGAATGCAGAGTGTCTGTGTTAGGTAGGACAGGATGCAGTGCTTCTGTGTTGGGCCATGAAGGGATGCAGTGCTTCTGTGTTGGCTTAGGAATGGGTGCAGGGCTTCTGTGATGGGTTAGGATGGGATGCAGTGCTTCTGTGGTGGGTTAGGAATGGATGTAATACTTATGAGTTGGACCAGGAAGGAATGCAGTGCTTATGTGATGGGTCAGAAAGGGTTGTAGTGTTTCTGTGTTGGGACAGCAAGGGATTTAGTACTACTGTGTTGGGTTGAGAAGGGACCGAGTGTGTCTGTGTTGGATTAGGACATGATGTAGTGCTTCTGGCTTGGATTAGGACAGGATGCAGTGTTTCTGTGATGGGCTAGGAAGGGATTCAGTGCTTCTGTGTTGCATTAGAAATGGATGCAGTGCTTCTGTGTTGGTTAGGAAGGGATGCAATGTTTCTGTGTTGCGTTAGGAAGGGGTACAGTGCTTCTGTATTGGGCTAGCAAGGGATGCAGGGCGTCTGTTTTTGGGTTAGGAGGGGATGCAGTGCTTTTGTGTTGCACAAATAATGGGTGCAGGGCTTCTCTGCTGGGTTAGGATGGGATGCAGTGCGTTTGTGCTGGGTTAGGAAGGGGTGCAATACTTCTGTGTTGGGCCAGGAAAGGGTGCAGTGCTTCTGGTTTGGGTTAGGAAGGTATGCAGTGCTTCTTTATTGGGCTAGCAAGAGATGCAGGGTGTGTGTGTTTGGGTTAGGAGGGGATGCAGTGCTTTTGTGTTGCATGATGCAACAGGAAAGAATGCAGTGCTTTTGTTTTGGGACAAGGAGGGATGCATTGCTTCTGCGTTGGGGTAGGAAGGGGTGTATTGCTTTTTTGTTGGATCATTAAGGGATGCAGTGTGTCTGTGTTGGATTAAGACAGGATGCACTGCTTCTGTGTTGGATTCAGACAGGATGCTATACTTCTGGGTTGGGTTGGGAAGGGATGCACTGCTTCTGTGTTGAGTTAGAAAGGGGTACAGTGCTTCTGTGCTGCACTAGGAATGGGCACATGGCTTCTGTGGTGGGTTAGGGCGGGATGCTGTGCTTATGTGTTGGATTAGGAAGGGATGCAATACTTCTGTGTTGGGTATAGGAAGGGATGCAGTGCTTCTGTGTTGGATTAGGAAGGGATGCAGTGTTTCTGTGTTGGGCCAGGAAGGGATGAAGTACTTCTGTTTTGGGTTAGGAGGGGATGCAGTGCTTCTGGGTTGGGTAAGGAAGGATGCAGTGCTTCAGGATTGGGTTAGGAAGGGATGAAGTACTTCTGTGTTGGGTTAGGAAGGGAGGCAGTACTTCTGGTTGGGTTAAGAAGGGATGCAGTGCTTCTGGGTTGGGCTAGTAAGGGATGCAGTGCTTCTGGGTTGGGCTAGTAAGGGATGCAGTGCTTCTGTGTTGGGTCGGGAAGGGATGCAGTACTTCTGTGTTGCTTTAGAAAGGGATGCAGTGTTTCTGTGTTGGGCCAGGAAGGGATGTAGTACTTCTGTGTTGGGTTAGGAATGGGTGTAATACTTCTGAGTTGGGTCAGAAAGGAATGCAGTGCTTATGTGATGGGTCAGAAAGGGTGCAGTGCTCCTGTGTTGCACTAGGAATGGGTGCAGGGCTTCTGTGATGGGTTAGGATGGGATGCAGTGCTTCTGTGGTGGGTTAGGAATGGATGTAATACTTATGAGTTGGACCAGGAAGGAATGCAGTGCTTATGTGATGGGTCAGAAAGGGTTGCAGTGTTTCTGTGTTCGGACAGCAAGGGATGTAGTACTACTGTGTTGGGTTGAGAAGGGACCGAGTGTGTCTGTGTTGGATTAGGACATGATGTAGTGCTTCTGGCTTGGATTAGGACAGGATGCAGTGTTTCCGTGATGGGCTAGGAAGGGATTCAGTGCTTCTGTGTTGCATTAGAAATGGATGCAGTGCTTCAGTGTTGGGTTAGGAAGGGATGCAGTGTTTCTGTGTTGCGTTAGGAAGGGGTACAGTGCTTCTGTATTGGGCTAGCAAGGGATGCAGGGCGTCTGTTTTTGGGTTAGGAGGGGATGCAGTGCTTTTGTGTTGCACAAATAATGGGTGCAGGGCTTCTCTGCTGGGTTAGGATGGGATGCAGTGCGTTTGTGCTGGGTTAGGAAGGGGTGCAATACTTCTGTGTTGGGCCAGGAAAGGGTGCAGTGCTTCTGGTTTGGGTTAGGAAGGTATGCAGTGCTTCTTTATTGGGCTAGCAAGAGATGCAGGGTGTGTGTGTTTGGGTTAGGAGGGGATGCAGTGCTTTTGTGTTGCATGATGCAACAGGAAAGAATGCAGTGCTTTTGTTTTGGGACAAGGAGGGATGCATTGCTTCTGCGTTGGGGTAGGAAGGGGTGTATTGCTTTTTTGTTGGGTCATTAAGGGATGCAGTGTGTCTGTGTTGGATTAAGACAGGATGCACTGCTTCTGTGTTGGATTCAGACAGGATGCTATACTTCTGGGTTGGGTTGGGAAGGGATGCACTGCTTCTGTGTTGAGTTAGAAAGGGGTACAGTGCTTCTGTGCTGCACTAGGAATGGGCACATGGCTTCTGTGGTGGGTTAGGGCGGGATGCTGTGCTCATGTGTTGGATTAGGAAGGGATGCAATACTTCTGTGTTGGGTATAGGAAGGGATGCAGTGCTTCTGTGTTGGATTAGGAATGGATGCAGTGTTTCTGTGTTGGGCCAGGAAGGGATGAAGTACTTCTGTTTTGGGTTAGGAGGGGATGCAGTGCTTCTGGGTTGGGTAAGGAAGGATGCAGTGCTTCAGGATTGGGTTAGGAAGGGATGAAGTACTTCTGTGTTGGGTTAGGAAGGGAGGCAGTACTTCTGGTTGGGTTAAGAAGGGATGCAGTGCTTCTGGGTTGGGCTAGTAAGGGGTGCAGTGCTTCTGGGTTGGGCTAGTAAGGGATGCAGTGCTTCTGTGTTGGGTCGGGAAGGGATGCAGTACTTCTGTGTTGCTTTAGAAAGGGATGCAGTGTTTCTGTGTTGGGCCAGGAAGGGATGTAGTACTTCTGTGTTGGGTTAGGAATGGGTGTAATACTTCTGAGTTGGGTCAGAAAGGAATGCAGTGCTTATGTGATGGGTCAGAAAGGGTTGCAGTGTTTCTGTGTTGGGACAGCAAGGGATGTAGTACTACTTTGTTGGGTTGAGAAGGGACCGAGTGTGTCTGTGTTGGATTAGGACATGATGTAGTGCTTCTGGCTTGGATTAGGACAGGATGCAGTGTTTCTGTGATGGGCTAGGAAGGGATTCAGTGCTTCTGTGTTGCATTAGAAATGGATGCAGTGCTTCTGTGTTGGGTTAGGAAGGGATGCAGTGTTTCTGTGTTGCGTTAGGAAGGGGTACAGTGCTTCTGTATTGGGCTAGCAAGGGATGCAGGGCGTCTGTTTTTGGGTTAGGAGGGGATGCAGTGCTTTTGTGTTGCACAAAGAATGGGTGCAGGGCTTCTCTGTTGGGTTAGGATGGGATGCAGTGCGTCTTTGCTGGGTTAGGAAGGGGTGCAATACTTCTGTGTTGGGCCAGGAAAGGGTGCAGTGCTTCTGGTTTGGGTTAGGAAGGTATGCAGTGCTTCTTTATTGGGCTAGCAAGAGATGCAGGGTATGTGTTTTTGGGTTAGGAGGGGATGCAGTGCTTTTGTGTTGCATGATGCAACAGGAAAGAATGCAGTGCTTTTGTTTTGGGACAAGGAGGGATGCATTGCTTCTGCGTTAGGGTAGGAAGGGGTGTATTGCTTTTGTGTTGGGTCATTAAGGGATGCAGTGCGTCTGTGTTGGATTAAGACAGGATGCACTGCTTCTGTGTTGGATTAAGACAGGATGCTATACATCTGGTTTGGGTTGGGAAGGGATGCACTGCTTCTGTGTTGAGTTAGAAAGGGGTACAGTGCTTCTGTGCTGCACTAGGAATGGGCACATGGCTTCTGTGGTGGGTTAGGGCGGGATGCTGTGCTTATTTGTTGGATTAGGAAGGGATGCAATACTTCTGTGTTGGGTATAGGAAGGCATGCAGTGCTTCTGTGTTGGATTAGGAAGGGATGCAGTGTTTCTGTGTTGGGCCAGGAAGGGATGAAGTACTTCTGTTTTGGGTTAGGAGGGGATGCAGTGCTTCTGGGTTGGGTAAGGAAGGATGCAGTGCTTCAGGATTGGGTGAGGAAGGGATGCAGTACTTCTGTGTTGGGTTAGGAAGGGATGCAGTGCTTCTGGGTTGGGCTAGTAAGGGATGCAGTGCTTCTGGGTTGGGGTAGGAAGGGATGCAGTACTTCTGGGTTGAGCCAGGAAGTGAAGCCGTACTTCTGTGCTGGGTTAATAAAGGATGCAGTGCTTCTGTGTTGGGTCGGGAAGGGATGCAGTACTTCTGTGTTGCTTTAGAAAGGGGTGCAGTGTTTCTGTGTTGGGCCAGGAAGGGATGTAGTAATTACAAGGCACTTACTACAGAAATTCTAACAGAATGCCTGTCCTCACTCATGTCCGCCACAACTGATTCCGATCATCCGGATCACCTTGTGGAAAAATATAATTCCAAAATGGCCATCTTATTGGATTCAGTAGCCCCTATGAAATTAAAAAGTATAAGAAAATCTAACCACAAACAAAAATGGTTCTCACCACAGTTAACTATACTGAAGGCCACTAAGCGACGAGCAGAGCGCGCTTGGCGCAAAGACCAAAATTTGGCAGAGTTATCTGGAAAACCCATGCCAAAACATACAAAGACGCCATTGCGGAAGCAAAGCGGACTTATTACAATGATCAAATAGCTTCAGCTGATAATGACACTAAGGAACTTTTTCGCCTTTTTAGGTCCTGGGAAAAACCGGAAGTTTTAAATCACTCAATTATCCCCACTAAAGAGGACTGTTTAGAACACAAAAAGCCTTCTCTGATAAACTTACATGTGCCCAAGATAAAATTCGGAGGCAATTACCTCAACAAACCCTTGAGATAAACCCTACTTTAACTCAAGAGGTAAATTTTAACCATATGATCAATCACACTGAACCACAAGAAGAGGAGCAAAAATCAATGGATACTGGTTTTAAATTCCCTGAAATCACATTGGCAGAGATTGAAAACATCATGAGAGTTATGAATCCTACCAGTTGTCCAGGAGACTTGATTCCATCGAAAATCATATTAGATCATCAAAACATCTTTGCACCATTTTTGTGCAGATTTGTAAACGCCTCTTTCAGGCATTGTACAGTTCCACAAGCCATTAAATCAGTGGCTGTTACCCCCCTTCTAAAAAAAGCTGGCTTGGATCCTAAAGATGCTGCTAACTATCGTCCAATTACCAACACTCTTTTCTTTCTAAAACTGGTAGATAAGGTTGCTACCTCTCAACTTCAATCATATATTGAAAACACGGGAAGGTTGCACGAGAGGCAATCGGGTTTCCGCCGCTTCTATGGCACAGAGAGCGCCTTGGTCGATCTCCAGACGCAGATGCTATCACTAATTGAGAAAGGCAGATTAGGCCTGTTAATATTACTTGATCTCAGTGCTGCTTTTGATCTTTTAGATCATAAGATTCTACTACATAGACTGCGGGATACCGGCGGCTTGGCCATTGAAACTGTTAACTGGGTGAGATCTTTTTTAGAGAGTAGAAGTTCCAGGGTGCATTGGGGCGAGGCCTTCTCGGAAGTAGAGACTATCCTTTGTGGCGTTCCACAAGGAGCTTGTCTGTCGCCCTTGCTCTTTAACATTTATATTGTCCCTCTATGCAGAGAATTGGAGAAGTTGGGCTATTTTTTCACCAATTATGCAGATGATTTCCAGTTGTCAATGGAACTTTCAGGTGACCATCAAGCAGACCAACTCAAATTAAATAAGTTATACAGTGTAATAAAAGACTGGATGACCACAAACTGGCTATGCCTAAATGCAGGAAAGACGGAACTAATGATCTACGGGCCCAATAAACCGAGAGAGGGACTAGCTAAGGCTTTCACTGGCTTTCAGGTTGATGATAGCTTTATTGAAGTTGTTGGCAAGGTAAAAACATTAGGTGTTTATATGGAGGCTTCCTTGGATGCAGGCGTACACGTGGATGCTATAGTAAAAAATACCCAATATCATCTACGAGTATTGAGGCAGGTCGCCCCTCTTATCTCTGAAAACAACCGAGCCAAACTGGTCAGAGCCGTTATCTTGCCACGACTTGACTATTGCAATGCTCTGTTGGGGGGGGCTAGTAGAGAAGACGTACAGCAATTGCAGAAAATCCAAAATGCCTCCGTACGTATAATATACGGTATGAAGAGGCATGAACCCACCTCTAACGCGAGAAGGGAGCTACATTGGCTCCCAGTATCAGCCAGGATTTCCTTTAAATTATTGACGTTAGGTCATAAATGCATCTATGGAACAGTCCCTAATTATTTGAAGGACAAAATCATGATATATCAACCGGCAAGAAATCTGCGCTCTACAACGACTCTAAGTCTGCAGGTGCCAAGGACTAAGAAAGCCCGTGGAAATGGACGTTCTTTCCCGGTGCTCGTGGCTAAGGCCTGGAATAATCTACCGTTAGGGCTCCGTACAGAGAGCAATCACCTGGCTTTCCGGAAACTCTTGAAGACAGAACTTTTCATCTAACCTACATCTTCGGTTGTCCTCACTGACCTCTCTGCTTGTGATGGAGCGCTTGGATGCCTCAGGGCTTGTAGCGCTATAGAAATTTAATAACATAACACATAACATAACAGTACTTCTGTGTTGGGTTAGGAATGGGTGTAATACTTCTGAGTTGGGTCAGGAAGAAATGCAGTGCTTATGTGATGTGTCAGAAAGGGTTGCAGTGTTTCTGTGTTGGGACAGCAAGGGATGTAGTACTACTGTGTTGGGTTGAGAAGGGACCGAGTGTGTCTGTGTTGGATTAGGACATGATGTAGTGCTTCTGGCTTGGATTAGGACAGGATGCAGTGTTTCTATGATGGGCTAGGAAGGGATTCAGTGCTTCTGTGTTGCATTAGAAATGGATGCAGTGCCTCTGTGTTGGGTTAGGAAGGGATGCAGTGTTTCTGTGTTGCGTTAGGAAGGGGTACAGTGCTTCTGCATTGGGCTAGCAAGGGATGCAGGGCGTCTGTTTTTGGGTTAGGAGGGGATGCAGTGCTTTTGTGTTGCACAAAGAATGGGTGCAGGGCTTCTCTGGTGGGTTAGGATGGGATGCAGTGCGTCTTTGCTGGGTTAGGAAGGGGTGCACTACTTCTGTGTTGGGCCAGGAAAGGGTGCAGTGCTTCTGGTTTGGGTTAGGAAGGTATGCAGTGCTTCTTTATTGGGCTAGCAAGAGATGCAGGGTGTGTGTTTTTGGGTTAGGAGGGGATGCAGTGCTTTTGTGTTGCATGATGCAACAGGAAAGAATGCAGTGCTTTTGTTTTGGGACAAGGAGGGATGCATTGCTTCTGCGTTGGGGTAGGAAGGGGTGTATTGCTTTTGTGTTGGGTCATTAAGGGATGCAGTGTGTCTGTGTTGGATTAAGACAGGATGCACTGCTTCTGTGTTTGATTAAGACAGGATGCTATACTTCTGGGTTGGGTTGGGAAGGGATGCACTGCTTCTGTGTTGAGTTAGAAAGGGGTACAGTGCTTCTGTGCTGCACTAGGAATGGGCACATGGCTTCTGTGGTGGGTTAGGGCGGGATGCTGTGCTTATGTGTTGGATGAGGAAGGGATGCAATACTTCTGTGTTGGGTATAGGAAGGGATGCAGTGCTTCTGTGTTGGATTAGGAAGGGATGCAGTGTTTCTGTGTTGGGCCAGGAAGGGATGAAGTACTTCTGTTTTGGGTTAGGAGGGGATGCCGTGCTTCTGGGTTGGGTAAGGAAGGATGCAGTGCTTCAGGATTGGGTTAGGAAGGGATGAAGTACTTCTGTGTTGGGCTAGGAAGGGAGGCAGTACTTCTGGTTGGGTTAGGAAGGGATGCAGTGCTTCTGGGTTGGGCTAGTAAGGGATGCAGTGCTTCTGGGTTGGGCTAGTAAGGGATGCAGTGCTTCTGTGTTGGGTCGGGAAGGGATGCAGTACTTCTGTGTTGCTTTAGAAAGGGATGCAGTGTTTCTGTGTTGGGCCAGGAAGGGCTGTAGTACTTCTGTGTTGGGTTAGGAAGGGATGCAGTGCTTCTGGGGTGGGCTAGTAAGGGGTGCAGTGCTTCTGGGTTGGGCTAGTAAGGGATGCAGTGCTTCTGGGTTGGGGTAGGAAGGGATGCAGTACTTCTGGGTTGAGCCAGGAAGTGAAGCTGTACTTCTGTGCTGGGTTAATAAAGGATGCAGTGCTTCTGTGTTGGGTCGAGAAGGGATGCAGTACTTCTGAGTTGCTTTAGAAAGGGATGCAGTACTTCTGTGTTGGGCCAGGAAGGTATGCAGTGCTTCTGTGTTGGGTTAGGAAGGGAAGTAGTACTTCTGTGTTGGGTTGGAACAGGATGCAGTACTTATGTGTTGGGCCAGGAAGGTATGCAGTGCTTCTGTGTTGGGTTAGGATGGGAAGCAGTACTTCTGTGTTGGGTTAGTAAGGGAGGCAGTACTTCTGTGTTGGGTTAGGAATGGATGCAGTGTGCCTGTGTTGGGTTAGGACAGGATGCAGTGATTCTGTGTTGGGCTAGGAAGGGATGCAGTGTGTCTGTGTTAGGTAGGACAGGATGCAGTGCTTCTGTGTTGGGCCATGAAGGGATGCAGTGCTTCTGTGTTGGTTTAGGAATGGGTGCAGGGCTTCTGTGTTCAGTTAGAAAGGGTGCAGTGCTTCTGTGTTGCACTAGGAATGGGTGCAGGGCTTCTGTGATGGGTTAGGATGGGATGTAGTGCTTCTGTGTTGGGTTAGGAATGGGTGTAATACTTCTGAGTTGGGTCAGGAAGGAATGCAGTGCTTATGTGATGGGTCAGAAAGGGTTGCAGTGTTTCTGTGTTGGGACAGCAAGGGATGTAGTACTACTGTGTTGGGTTGAGAAGGGACTGAGTGTGTCTGTGTTGGATTAGGACATGATGTAGTGCTTCTGGCTTGGATTAGGACAGGATGCAGTGTTTCTGTGATGGGCTAGGAAGGGATGCAGTGCTTCTGTGTTGCATTAGAAATGGATGCAGTGCTTCTGTGTTGGGTTAGAAAGGGATGCAGTGTTTCTGTGTTGCGTTAGGAAGGGATGTAGTGCTTCTGTATTGGGCTAGCAAGGGATGCAGGGCGTCTGTTTTTGGGTTAGGGGTGGGTGCAGTGCTTTTGTGTTGCACAAGGAATGGGTGCAGGGCTTCTCTGGTGGGTTAGGATGGGATGCAGTGCATCTGTGCTGGGTTAGGAAGGGGTGCAATACTTCTGGGTTGGGTTAGGAAGGGATGCAGTGTTTATGTGTTGGGCAAGGAAGGGATGCAGTACTTCTGTGTTGGGCCAGGAAAGGGTGCAGTTCTTCTGGTTTGGGTTAGGAAGGTATACAGTGCTTCTTTATTGGGCTAGCAAGAGATGCAGGGTGTGTGTTTTGGGGTTAGGAGGGGATGCAGTGCTTTTGTGTTGCATGATGCAACAGGAAAGAATGCAGTGCTTTTGTTTTGGGACAAGGAGGGATGCATTGCTTCTGCTTTGGGGTAGGAAGGGGTGTATTGCTTTTGTTTTGGGTCATTAAGGGATGCAGTGTGTCTGTGTTGGATTAAGACAGGATGCACTGCTTCTGTGTTGGATTAAGACAGGATGCTATACTTCTGGTTTGGGTTGGGAAAGGATGCACTGCTTCTGTGTTGAGTTAGAAAGGGGTGCAGTGCTTCTGTGCTGCACTAGGAATGGGCACATGGCTTCTGTGGTGGGTTAGGGCGGGATGCTGTACTTATGTGTTGGATTAGGAAGGGATGCAATACTTCTGTGTTGGGTATAGGAAGGGATGCAGTGCTTCTGTGTTGGATTAGGAAGGGATGCAGTGTTTCTGTGTTGGGCCAGGAAGGGATGAAGTACTTCTGTGTTGGGTTAGGAGGGGATGCAGTGCTTCTGGGTTGGGTAAGGAAGGATGCAGTGCTTCAGGATTGGGTTAGGAAGGGATGCAGTACTTCTGTGTTGGGGTAGGAAGGGAGGCAGTAATTCTGGTCGGGTTAGGAAGGGATGCAGTGCTTCTGGGTTGGGCTAGTAAGGGATGCAGTGCTTCTGGGTTGGGCTAGTAAGGGATGCAGTGCTTCTGGGTTGGGGTAGGAAGGGATGCAGTACTTCTGGGTTGAGCCAGGAAGTGAAGCCGTACTTCTGTGCTGGGTTAATAAAGGATGCAGTGCTTCTGTGTTGGGTCGGGAAGGGATGCAGTACTTCTGTGTTGCTTTAGAAAGGGATGCAGTGTTTCTGTGTTGGGCCAGGAAGGGATGTAGTACTTCTGTGTTGGGCCAGGAAGGTATGCAGTGCTTCTGTGTTGGGTTAGGAAGGGAAGTAGTACTTCTGTGTTGGGTTGGAACAGGATGCAGTACTTATGTGTTGGGCCAGGAAGGTATGTAGTGCTTCTGTGTTTCGTTAGGAAGGGGTGCAGTGTTTATGTGTTGGGCCACGAAGGGATGCAGTGCTTCTGTGTTGGGTTAGGAAGGGAAGCAGTACTTCTGTGTTGGGTTAGTAAGGGAGGCAGTACTTCTGTGTTGGGTTAGGAATGGATGCAGTGTGCCTGTGTTGGGTTAGGACAGGATGCATTGATTCTGTGTTGGGCTAGGAAGGGATGCAGTGTGTCTGTGTTAGGTAGGACAGGATGCAGTGCTTCTGTGTTGGCTTAGGAATGGGCGCAGGGCTTCTGTGTTCAGTTAGAAAGGGTGCAGTGCTCCTGTGTTGCACTAAGAATGGATGCAGGGCTTCTGTGATGGGTTAGGATGGGATGCAGTGCTTCTGTGGTGGGTTAGGAATGGATGTAATACTTATGAGTTGGGCCAGGAAGGAATGCAGTGCTTATGTGATGGGTCAGAAAGGGTTGCAGTGTTTCTGTGTTGGGACAGCAAGGGATGTAGTACTACTGTGTTGGGTTGAGAAGGGACCGAGTGTGTCTGTGTTGGATTAGGACATGATGTGGTGCTTCTGGCTTGGATTAGGACAGGATGCAGTGTTTCTCTGATGGGCTAGGAAGGGATGCAGTGCTTCTGTGTTGCATTAGAAATGGATGCAGTGCTTCTGTGTTGGGTTAGGAAGGGATACAGTGTTTCTGTGTTGCGTTAGGAAGGGATGTAGTGCTTCTGTATTGGGCTAGCAAGGGATGCAGGGCGTCTGTTTTTGGGTTAGGAGTGGATGCAGTGCTTTTGTGTTGCACAAGGAATGGGTGCAGGGCTTCTCTGCTGGGTTAGGATGGGATGCAGTGCGTCTGTGCTGGGTTAGGAAGGGGTGCAATACTTCTGGGTTGGGTTAGGAAGGGATGCAGTGTTTCTGTGTTGGGCCAGGAAGGGATGCAGTACTTCTGTGTTGGGCCAGGAAAGGGATGCAGTACTTCTGTGTTGGGTTAGGAAGGTATGCAGTGCTTTTGGGTTGGGTTAGGAAGGGATTCAGTGCTTCGTGGTTGGGTTAGGAAGGGATGCAGTGCTTCTGGGTTGGGTTAGTAAGGATGCAGTGCTTCTGGGTTGGATTAGTAAGGGATGCAGTGTTTCCAGGTTGGGATAGGAAGGGAGGCAGTGTTTCTGGGTTGGGTTAGGAAGGGATGCAGTGCTTCTGTGTTGGGCTAGGAAGGGATGCAGTGCTTTTGGGTTGGGTTACGAAGGGATGCAGTACTTCTGTGTTGGGTTAGGAAGGTATGCAGTGCTTTTGAGTTGGGTTAGGAAGGGATACAGTGATTCTGGGTTGGGTTAGTAAGGGAAGCAGTACTTCTATGTTGGGTTAAGAAGGGATGTATTGCTTTTGGGTTGGGTTAGGAAGGGGTGCAGTGTTTCTGTGTTGGGTCAGGAAGCAATGCAGTGCTTCTGTGTTGCATTAGGAACGGGTGCAATGCTTCTGGTTTGGGTTAGGAAGGGATGCAGTGCTTCTGGGTTGGGTTAGGAAGGGATGCACTGCTTCTGGGTTGGGTTAGGGAGGGATGCAATGCTTCTGTGTTGGGTTAGGAAGGTATACAGTGCTCCCGTGTTTGGCCAGGAAGGGATGCAGTGCTTCTGTGTTGGGTTATGAAGGGATGCAGTGCTTCTGGGTTGGGTTTGGAAGGGGTGCAGTGCTTCTGGGCTGGGTTATGAAAGGGTGCAGTGCTTTTGGGTTGGGTTAGTAAGGGATGCAGTGTTTCTGGGTTGGGTTAGGAAGGGATGCAGTACTTCTGTGTTGGGTTAGGAAGGTATGCAGATCTTTTGAGTTGGGTTAGGAAGGGATACAGTGATTCTGGGTTGGGTTAGGAAGGGAAGCAGTACTTCTATGTTGGGTTAGGAAGGGATGCACTGCTTCTGGGTTAGGGAGGGATGCAGTGCTTCTGTGTTGGGTTTGGAAGGTATACAGTGCTCCCGTGTTTGGCCAGGAAGGGATGTAGTGCTTCTGTGTTGGGTTATGAAGGGATGCAGTGCTTCTGGGTTGGGTTTGGAAGGGGTGCAGTGCTTCTGGGCTGGGTTGTGAAGGGGTGCAGTGCTTTTGGGTTGGGTTAGGAAGGGATTCAGTGCTTCTTGGTTGGGTTAGGAAGGATGCAGTGCTTCTGGGTTGGTTTAGAAAGGGACACAGTACTTCTGTGTTGGGTTATGAAGGGATGCAGTGCTTTTGGGTTGGGTTAGGAAGGGATTCAGTGCTTCTTGGCTGGGTTAGGAAGGGATGCAGTGCTTCTGGGTTGCGTTAGTAAGGATGCAGTGTTTCTGGGTTGGGATAGGAAGGGAGGCAGTGCTTCTGGGTTGGGTTAGGAAGGGGTGCAGTGCTTTTGGGTTGGGTTAGGAAGGGATTCAGTGCTTCTTGCTTGGGTTAGGAAGGGATGCAGTGCTTCTGGGTTGGGTTAGTAAGGGATGCAGTGTTTCTGGGTTGGGATAGGAAGGGAGGCAGTGCTTCAGGGTTGGGTTAGGAAGGGGTGCAGTGCTTCTGTATTGGGTTGGGTAGAGATGCAGTGCTTTTGGGTTGGGTTAGGAAGGGAAGCAATACCTCTGTGTTGGGTTAGGAAGGGATGCAGTGTGTTGGGGTTGGGTTATGAAGGGATGCAGTGCTTCTGGGTTGGGTTTGGAAGGGGTGCAGTGCTTCTGGGCTGGGTTATGAAAGGGTGCAGTGCTTTTGGGTTGGGTTAGTAAGGGATGCAGTGTTTCTGGGTTGGGTTAGGAAGGGATGCAGTACTTCTGTGTTGGGTTAGGAAGGTATGCAGATCTTTTGAGTTGGGTTAGGAAGGGATACAGTGATTCTGGGTTGGGTTAGGAAGGGAAGCAGTACTTCTATGTTGGGTTAGGAAGGGATGCACTGCTTCTGGGTTAGGGAGGGATGCAGTGCTTCTGTGTTGGGTTTGGAAGGTATACAGTGCTCCCGTGTTTGGCCAGGAAGGGATGCAGTGCTTCTGTGTTGGGTTATGAAGGGATGCAGTGCTTCTGGGTTGGGTTTGGAAGGGGTGCAGTGCTTCTGGGCTGGGTTGTGAAGGGGTGCAGTGCTTTTGGGTTGGGTTAGGAAGGGATTCAGTGCTTCTTGGTTGGGTTAGGAAGGATGCAGTGCTTCTGGGTTGGTTTAGAAAGGGACACAGTACTTCTGTGTCGGGTTATGAAGGGATGCAGTGCTTTTGGGTTGGGTTAGGAAGGGATTCAGTGCTTCTTGGTTGGGTTAGGAAGGGATGCAGTGCTTCTGGGTTGCGTTAGTAAGGATGCAGTGTTTCTGGGTTGGGATAGGAAGGGAGGCAGTGCTTCTGGGTTGGGTTAGGAAGGGGTGCAGTGCTTTTGGGTTGGGTTAGGAAGGGATTCAGTGCTTCTTGCTTGGGTTAGGAAGGGATGCAGTGCTTCTGGGTTGGGTTAGTAAGGGATGCAGTGTTTCTGGGTTGGGATAGGAAGGGAGGCAGTGCTTCAGGGTTGGGTTAGGAAGGGGTGCAGTGCTTCTGTATTGGGTTGGGTAGAGATGCAGTGCTTTTGGGTTGGGTTAGGAAGGGAAGCAATACCTCTGTGTTGGGTTAGGAAGGGATGCAGTGTGTTGGGGTTGGGTTAGGAAGGGATGCAGTGCTTCTGTGTTGGGTTAGGAAGGGATGCAGTGCTTCTGTGTTGGGTTAGGAAGGTGTGCAGTGTTTCTGTATAGGGTCAGGAAGCAATGCAGTGCTTCTGTGTTGCATTAGGAAGGGGTGCAATGCTTCTGGGTTGGGTTAGGAAGGGATTCAGTGCTTCTTGTTTGGGTTAGGAAGGGATTCAGTGCTTCCTGGTTGGGTTAGGAAGGGATGCAGTGCTTCTGGGTTGGGTAAGGAGGGGATGCAGTGCTTCGGGGTTGGTTTAGGGAGGGATGCAATGCTTCTGTGTTGGGTTAGGAAGGTATGCAGTGCTTCTGTGTTGACTTAGGAAGGGACACAGTACTTCTGTGTTGGGTTATGAAGGGATGCAGTGCTTTTGGGTTGGGTTAGGAAGGGATTCAGTGCTTCTTGGTTGGGTTAGGAAGGGATGCAGTGCTTCTGGGTTGGGTTAGTAAGGATGCAGTGTTTCTGGGTTGGGATAGGAAGGGAGGCTGTGCTTCTGGGTTTGGGTTAGGATGGGATGTGGTGCTTCTGGGTTGGGTTAGGAATGGATGCAGTGCTTCTGGTTTGGGTTAGGAAGTGATGCAGTGCTTCTGTGTTGGGTTAGGACGGGATGCAGTGCTTCTGGGTTGGGTTAGGAAGGATGCAGTGCTTCTGTGTTGGGTTAGGAAGATATGCAGTGCTTTTGAGTTGGGTTAGGAAGGGATACAGTGATTCTGGGTTGGGTTAGGAAGGGAAGCAGTACTTCTATGTTGGGTTAGGAAGGGATGCAGTGCTTTTGGGTTAGGTTAGGAAGGGGTGCAGTGTTTCTGTGTTGGGTCAGGAAGCAATGCAGTGCTTCTGTGTTGCATTAGGAACGGGTGCAATGCTTCTGGGTTGGGTTAGGAAGGGATGCTGTGCTTCTGGGTTGGGTTAGGAAGGGATGCACTGCTTCTGGGCTGGGTTAGGGAGGGATGCAGTGCTTCTGTGTTGGGTTAGGAAGGTATAGAGTGCTCCCGTGTTTGGCCAGGAAGGTATGCAGTGCTTCTGTGTTGGGTTATGAAGGGATGCAGTGCTTCTGGGTTGGGTTTGGAAGGGGTGCAGTGCTTCTGGGCTGGGTTAGGAAGGGGTGCAGTGCTTTTGGGTTGGGTTAGGAAGGGATTCAGTGCTTCTTGCTTGGGTTAGGAAGGGATGCAGTGCTTCTGGGTTGGGTTAGTAAGGGATGCAGTGTTTCTGGGTTGGGATAGGAAGGGAGGCAGTGCTTCTGGGTTGGGTTAGGAAGGGGTGCAGTGCTTTTGGGTTGGGTTAGGAAGGGATTCAGTGCTTCTTGCTTGGGTTAGGAAGGGATGCAGTGCTTCTGGGTTGGGTTAGTAAGGGATGCAGTGTTTCTGGGTTGGGATAGGAAGGGAGGCAGTGCTTCTGGGTTGGGTTAGGAAGGGGTGCAGTGCTTCTGTATTGGGTTGGGTAGAGATGCAGTGCTTTTGGGTTGGGTTAGGAAGGGATACAGTGATTTGGGTTGGGTTAGGAAGGGAAGCAATACCTCTGTGTTGGGTTAGGAAGGGATTCAGTGTGTTGGGGTTGGGTTAGGAAGGGATGCAGTGCTTCTGTGTTGGGTTAGGAAGGGATGCAGTGCTTCTGTGTTGGGTTAGGAAGGTTTGCAGTGTTTCTGTGTAGGGTCAGGAAGCAATGCAGTGCTTCTGTGTTGCATTAGGAAGGGGTGCAATGCTTCTGGGTTGGGTTAGAAAGGGATTCAGTGCTTCTTGGTTGGGTTAGGAAGGGATTCAGTGCTTCCTGGTTGGGTTAGGAAGGGATGTGGTGCTTCTGGGTTGGGTAAGGAGGGGGTGCAGTGCTTTGGGGTTGGTTTAGGGAGGGATGCAGTGCTTCTATGTTGGGTTAGGAAGGTATGCAGTGCTTCTGTGTTGACTTAGGAAGGGACACAGTACTTCTGTGTTGGGTTATGAAGGGATGCAGTGCTTTTGGGTTGGGTTAGGAAGGGATTCAGTGCTTCTTGGTTGGGTTAGGAAGGGATGCAGTGCTTCTGGGTTGGGTTAGTAAGGATGCAGTGTTTCTGGGTTGGGATAGGAAGGGAGGCAGTGCTTCTGGGTTGGGTAAGGAAGGATGCAGTGCTTCAGGATTGGGTTAGGAAGGGATGAAGTACTTCTGTGTTGGGCTAGGAAGGGAGGCAGTACTTCTGGTTGGGTTTGGAAGGGATGCAGTGCTTCTGGGTTGGGCTAGTAAGGGATGCAGTGCTTCTGGGTTGGGCTAGTAAGGGATGCAGTGCTTCTGTGTTGGGTCGGGAAGGGATGCAGTACTTCTGTGTTGCTTTAGAAAGGGATGCAGTGTTTCTGTGTTGGGCCAGGAAGGGATGTAGTACTTCTGTGTTGGGTTAGGAAGGGATGCAGTGCTTCTGGGTTGGGCTAGTAAGGGGTGCAGTGCTTCTGGGTTGGGCTAGTAAGGGATGCAGTGCTTCTGGGTTGGGGTAGGAAGGGATGCAGTACTTCTGGGTTGAGCCAGGAAGTGAAGCTGTACTTCTGTGCTGGGTTAATAAAGGATGCAGTGCTTCTGTGTTGGGTCGAGAAGGGATGCAGTACTTCTGTGTTGCTTTAGAAAGGGATGCAGTACTTCTGTGTTGGGCCAGGAAGGTATGCAGTGCTTCTGTGTTGGGTTAGGAAGGGAAGTAGTACTTCTGTGTTGGGTTGGAACAGGATGCAGTACTTATGTGTTGGGCCAGGAAGGTATGCAGTGCTTCTGTGTTGGGTTAGGAAGGGAAGCAGTACTTCTGTGTTGGGTTAGTAAGGGAGGCAGTACTTCTGTGTTGGGTTAGGAATGGATGCAGTGTGCCTGTGTTGGGTTAGGACAGGATGCAGTGATTCTGTGTTGGGCTAGGAAGGGATGCAGTGTGTCTGTGTTAGGTAGGACAGGATGCAGTGCTTCTGTGTTGGGCCATGAAGGGATGCAGTGCTTCTGTGTTGGTTTAGGAATGGGTGCAGGGCTTCTGTGTTCAGTTAGAAAGGGTGCAGTGCTTCTGTGTTGCACTAGGAATGGGTGCAGGGCTTCTGTGATGGGTTAGGATGGGATGTAGTGCTTCTGTGTTGGGTTAGGAATGGGTGTAATACTTCTGAGTTGGGTCAGGAAGGAATGCAGTGCTTATGTGATGGGTCAGAAAGGGTTGCAGTGTTTCTGTGTTGGGACAGCAAGGGATGTAGTACTACTGTGTTGGGTTGAGAAGGGACCGAGTGTGTCTGTGTTGGATTAGGACATGATGTAGTGCTTCTGGCTTGGATTAGGACAGGATGCAGTGTTTCTGTGATGGGCTAGGAAGGGATGCAGTGCTTCTGTGTTGCATTCGAAATGGATGCAGTGCTTCTGTGTTGGGTTAGAAAGGGATGCAGTGTTTCTGTGTTGCGTTAGGAAGGGATGTAGTGCTTCTGTATTGGGCTAGCAAGGGATTCAGGGCGTCTGTTTTTGGGTTAGGGGTGGGTGCAGTGCTTTTGTGTTGCACAAGGAATTGGTGCAGGGCTTCTCTGGTGGGTTAGGATGGGATGCAGTGCATCTGTGCTGGGTTAGGAAGGGGTGCAATACTTCTGGGTTGGGTTAGGAAGGGATGCAGTGTTTCTGTGTTGGGCCAGGAAGGGATGCAGTACTTCTGTGTTGGGCCAGGAAAGGGTGCAGTTCTTCTGGTTTGGGTTAGGAAGGTATACAGTGCTTCTTTATTGGGCTAGCAAGAGATGCAGGGTGTGTGTTTTGGGGTTAGGAGGGGATGCAGTGCTTTTGTGTTGCATGATGCAACAGGAAAGAATGCAGTGCTTTTGTTTTGGGACAAGGAGGGATGCATTGCTTCTGCTTTGGGGTAGGAAGGGGTGTATTGCTTTTGTGTTGGGTCATTAAGGGATGCAGTGTGTCTGTGTTGGATTAAGACAGGATGCACTGCTTCTGTGTTGGATTAAGACAGGATGCTATACTTCTGGTTTGGGTTGGGAAAGGATGCACTGCTTCTGTGTTGAGTTAGAAAGGGGTGCAGTGCTTCTGTGCTGCACTAGGAATGGGCACATGGCTTCTGTGGTGGGTTAGGGCGGGATGCTGTACTTATGTGTTGGATTAGGAAGGGATGCAATACTTCTGTGTTGGGTATAGGAAGGGATGCAGTGCTTCTGTGTTGGATTAGGAAGGGATGCAGTGTTTCTGTGTTGGGCCAGGAAGGGATGAAGTACTTCTGTGTTGGGTTAGGAGGGGATGCAGTGCTTCTGGGTTGGGTAAGGAAGGATGCAGTGCTTCAGGATTGGGTTAGGAAGGGATGCAGTACTTCTGTGTTGGGGTAGGAAGGGAGGCAGTAATTCTGGTCGGGTTAGGAAGGGATGCAGTGCTTCTGGGTTGGGCTAGTAAGGGATGCAGTGCTTCTGGGTTGGGCTAGTAAGGGATGCAGTGCTTCTGGGTTGGGGTAGGAAGGGATGCAGTACTTCTGGGTTGAGCCAGGAAGTGAAGCCGTACTTCTGTGCTGGGTTAATAAAGGATGCAGTGCTTCTGTGTTGGGTCGGGAAGGGATGCAGTACTTCTGTGTTGCTTTAGAAAGGGATGCAGTGTTTCTGTGTTGGGCCAGGAAGGGATGTAGTACTTCTGTGTTGGGCCATGAAGGTATGCAGTGCTTCTGTGTTGGGTTAGGAAGGGAAGTAGTACTTCTGTGTTGGGTTGGACAGGATGCAGTACTTATGTGTTGGGCCAGGAAGGTATGTAGTGCTTCTGTGTTTCGTTAGGAAGGGGTGCAGTGTTTATGTGTTGGGCCACGAAGGGATGCAGTGCTTCTGTGTTGGGTTAGGAAGGGAAGCAGTACTTCTGTGTTGGGTTAGTAAGGGAGGCAGTACTTCTGTGTTGGGTTAGGAATGGATGCAGTGTGCCTGTGTTGGGTTAGGACAGGATGCATTGATTCTGTGTTGGGCTAGGAAGGGATGCAGTGTGTCTGTGTTGGGCCATGAAGGGATGCAGTGCTTCTGTGTTGGCTTAGGAATGGGCACAGGGCTTCTGTGTTCAGTTAGAAAGGGTGCAGTGCTCCTGTGTTGCACTAGGAATGGGTGCAGGGCTTCTGTGATGGGTTAGGATGGGATGCAGTGCTTCTGTGGTGGGTTAGGAATGGATGTAATACTTATGAGTTGGGCCAGGAAGGAATGCAGTGCTTATGTGATGGGTCAGAAAGGGTTGCAGTGTTTCTGTGTTGGGACAGCAAGGGATGTAGTACTACTGTGTTGGGTTGAGAAGGGACCGAGTGTGTCTGTGTTGGATTAGGACATGATGTAGTGCTTCTGGCTTGGATTAGGACAGGATGCAGTGTTTCTCTGATGGGCTAGGAAGGGATGCAGTGCTTCTGTGTTGCATTAGAAATGGATGCAGTGCTTCTGTGTTGGGTTAGGAAGGGATACAGTGTTTCTGTGTTGCGTTAGGAAGGGATGTAGTGCTTCTGTATTGGGCTAGCAAGGGATGCAGGGCGTCTGTTTTTGGGTTAGGAGTGGATGCAGTGCTTTTGTGTTGCACAAGGAATGGGTGCAGGGCTTCTCTGGTGGGTTAGGATGGGATGCAGTGCGTCTGTGCTGGGTTAGGAAGGGGTGCAATACTTCTGGGTTGGGTTAGGAAGGGATGCAGTGTTTCTGTGTTGGGCCAGGAAGGGATGCAGTACTTCTGTGTTGGGCCAGGAAAGGGATGCAGTACTTCTGTGTTGGGTTAGGAAGGTATGCAGTGCTTTTGGGTTGGGTTAGGAAGGGATTCAGTGCTTCGTGGTTGGGTTAGGAAGGGATGCAGTGCTTCTGGGTTGGGTTAGTAAGGATGCAGTGCTTCTGGGTTGGATTAGTAAGGGATGCAGTGTTTCCAGGTTGGGATAGGAAGGGAGGCAGTGTTTCTGGGTTGGGTTAGGAAGGGATGCAGTGCTTCTGTGTTGGGCTAGGAAGGGATGCAGTGCTTTTGGGTTGGGTTACGAAGGGATGCAGTACTTCTGTGTTGGGTTAGGAAGGTATGCAGTGCTTTTGAGTTGGGTTAGGAAGGGATACAGTGATTCTGGGTTGGGTTAGTAAGGGAAGCAGTACTTCTATGTTGGGTTAGGAAGGGATGTAGTGCTTTTGGGTTGGGTTAGGAAGGGGTGCAGTGTTTCTGTGTTGGGTCAGGAAGCAATGCAGTGCTTCTGTGTTGCATTAGGAACGGGTGCAATGCTTCTGGTTTGGGTTAGGAAGGGATGCAGTGCTTCTGGGTTGGGTTAGGAAGGGATGCACTGCTTCTGGGTTGGGTTAGGGAGGGATGCAGTGCTTCTGTGTTGGGTTAGGAAGGTATACAGTGCTCCCGTGTTTGGCCAGGAAGGGATGCAGTGCTTCTGTGTTGGGTTATGAAGGGATGCAGTGCTTCTGGGTTGGGTTTGGAAGGGGTGCAGTGCTTCTGGGCTGGGTTATGAAAGGGTGCAGTGCTTTTTGGTTGGGTTAGTAAGGGATGCAGTGTTTCTGGGTTGGGTTAGGAAGGGATGCAGTACTTCTGTGTTGGGTTAGGAAGGTATGCAGATCTTTTGAGTTGGGTTAGGAAGGGATACAGTGATTCTGGGTTGGGTTAGGAAGGGAAGCAGTACTTCTATGTTGGGTTAGGAAGGGATGCACTGCTTCTGGGTTAGGGAGGGATGCAGTGCTTCTGTGTTGGGTTAGGAAGGTATACAGTGCTCCCGTGTTTGGCCAGGAAGGGATGCAGTGCTTCTGTGTTGGGTTATGAAGGGATGCAGTGCTTCTGGGTTGGGTTTGGAAGGGGTGCAGTGCTTCTGGGCTGGGTTGTGAAGGGGCGCAGTGCTTTTGGGTTGGGTTAGGAAGGGATTCAGTGCTTCTTGGTTGGGTTAGGAAGGATGCAGTGCTTCTGGGTTGGTTTAGAAAGGGACACAGTACTTCTGTGTTGGGTTATGAAGGGAGGCAGTGCTTCTGGGTTGGGTTAGGAAGGGGTGCAGTGCTTTTGGGTTGGGTTAGGAAGGGATTCAGTGCTTCTTGCTTGGGTTAGGAAGGGATGCAGTGCTTCTGGGTTGGGTTAGTAAGGATGCAGTGTTTCTGGGTTGGGATAGGAAGGGAGGCAGTGCTTCTGGGTTGGGTTAGGAAGGGGTGCAGATCTTTTGAGTTGGGTTAGGAAGGGATACAGTGATTCTGGGTTGGGTTAGGAAGGGAAGCAGTACTTCTATGTTGGGTTAGGAAGGGATGCACTGCTTCTGGGTTAGGGAGGGATGCAGTGCTTCTGTGTTGGGTTAGGAAGGTATACAGTGCTCCCGTGTTTGGCCAGGAAGGGATGCAGTGCTTCTGTGTTGGGTTATGAAGGGATGCAGTGCTTCTGGGTTGGGTTTGGAAGGGGTGCAGTGCTTCTGGGCTGGGTTGTGAAGGGGCGCAGTGCTTTTGGGTTGGGTTAGGAAGGGATTCAGTGCTTCTTGGTTGGGTTAGGAAGGGATGCAGTGCTTCTGGGTTGCGTTAGTAAGGATGCAGTGTTTCTGGGTTGGGATAGGAAGGGAGGCAGTGCTTCTGGGTTGGGTTAGGAAGGGGTGCAGTGCTTTTGGGTTGGGTTAGGAAGGGATTCAGTGCTTCTTGCTTGGGTTAGGAAGGGATGCAGTGCTTCTGGGTTGGGTTAGTAAGGATGCAGTGTTTCTGGGTTGGGATAGGAAGGGAGGCAGTGCTTCTGGGTTGGGTTAGGAAGGGGTGCAGTGCTTTTGGGTTGGGTTAGGAAGGGATTCAGTGCTTCATGCTTGGGTTAGGAAGGGATGCAGTGCTTCTGGGTTGGGTTAGTAAGGGATGCAGTGTTTCTGGGTTGGGATAGGAAGGGAGGCAGTGCTTCTGGGTTGGGTTAGGAAGGGGTGCAGTGCTTCTGTATTGGGTTGGGTAGAGATGCGGTGCTTTTGGGTTGGGTTAGGAAGGGATACAGTGATTTGGGTTGGGTTAGGAAGGGAAGCAATACCTCTGTGTTGGGTTAGGAAGGGATGCAGTGCTTTGGGGTTGGGTTAGGAAGGGATGCAGTGCTTCTGTGTTGGGTTAGGAAGGTGTGCAGTGTTTCTGTGTAGGGTCAGGAAGCAATGCAGTGCTTCTGTGTTGCATTAGGAAGGGGTGCAATGCTTCTGGGTTGGATTAGGAAGGGATTCAGTGCTTCTTGGTTATGTTAGGAAGGGATTCAGTGCTTCCTGGTTGGGTTAGGAAGGGATGCAGTGCTTCGGGGTTGGTTTAGGGAGGGATGCAGTTCTTCTGTGTTGGGTTAGGAAGGTATGCAGTGCTTCTGTGTTTGGCCAAGAAGGGATGCAGTGCTCCTGGGTTGACTTAGGAAGGATGCAGTTCTTCTGGGTTGGGTAAGGAATGGATGCAGTGCTTCTGTGTTGGGTTAGGAAGGTATACAGTGCTCCCGTGTTTGGCCAGGAAGGGATGCAGCGCTTCTGTGTTGGGTTATGAAGGGATGCAGTGCTTCTGGGTTGGGGTAGGAAGGGATTCAATGCTTCCTGGTTGGGTTGGGAAGGGATGCAGTGCTTCTGGGTTGGGTTAGGAAGGGGTGCATTGCTTCAGGGCTGGGTTACGAAGGGGTGCAGTGCTTCTTGGTTGGGTTAGGAAGGGATGCAGTGCTTTTGGGTTGGGTTAGGAAGGGATTCAGTGCTTCTTGGTTGCGTTAGGAAGGGATGCAGTGCTTCTGGGTTGGGTTAGTAAGGATGCAGTGTTTCTGGGTTGGGATAGGAAGGGAGGCAGTGCTTCTTGGTTGGGTTAGGAAGGGGTGCAGTGCTTTTGGGTTGGGTTAGGAAGGGATTCAGTGCTTCTTCGTTGGTTTAGGAAGGGATGCAGTGCTTCTGGGTTGGGTTAGTAAGGATGCAGTGTTTCTGGGTTGGGATAGGAAGGGAGGCAGTGCTTCTCGGTTGGGTTAGGAAGGGGTGCAGTGCTTTTGGGTTGGGTTAGGAAGGGATTCAGTGCTTCTTGGTTGGGTTAGGAAGGGATGCAGTGCTTCTGGGTTGGGTTAGTAAGGGATGCAGTGTTTCTGGGTTGGGGTGGGAAGGGAGGCTGTGCTTCTGGGTTGGGTTAGGAAGGGGTGCAGTGTTTCTGTGTTGGGTTAGGTAAAGATGCAGTGCTTTTGGGTTGGGTTAGGAAGGGATACGGTGATTCTGGGTTGGGTCAGGGATGTCATTTCACCAAAATGCCAGGGGTAGCGGAAGTGACATCACATGACCTTTGAACTCTGATGGCATCATAGGAAGTGATATAATTTGACCCCCCACCTCAAAGTGACATCACGAGAAGCGATGGAACACAACCTTTCACCCCTTGACTAAACAGGAAGGGACATGACATATTGTTCCTAAGTATACTACGAGAAATATGGTTGCAATATCACTATAATGTTATATACATTTCATAGAAGAATGGATCACTATACATATCGTTAATATCAGTGCGTATAGGCCCATATTACCAAATTACTGTGAATGCAAGCAGACGTTCCAAGTCTAATGAGAATGATATGTTATTATATAGCACTTACGCTTAAGCGCTTATACATACAATATCACCCAACCTGTGTTGGTTCTCATTTACCAACCCCAGGAGGGTCAAATTCTGAGTTGAGGTGTTTACGAACAGGCTAAATCAGTGACTCACCACCTGAAGTGTGCCTGGAAATAAACCGTTATGAGTCTGCCAATTATTGGATAGAATTCCAGAAAGACTAATTATGTGTTATTCCTATTCTTTCTTTATTTAGCGTCACTGCTCAAAGTGATACACTTGTGGAACCCTGTTTTTTTTCAGAGGCCTGATCAAGAAAGTAGGCCACTCCAAAAATAAAGAGACACATGAAACTGGCCACAGCCCATGAGCTTACATTTAAAAAAATTAAAAATAGTAAAAAATATAAAAATTACTATTTTTTCTTTCTAGGGGTAGCAAGGGAGACCCCAGGGGTAGCAAGGGAGATCTCAGGGGTCGCAATTGCGACCCCTGGCGACCCCCAAATGACGTCCCTGGGTTGGGTTAGGAAGGGAAGCAGTACTTCTGTGTTGGGTTAGGAAGGGATGCAGTGCTTTGGGGTTGGGTTAGGAAGGGATGCAGTTCTTCTGTGTTGGGTTAGGAAGGTGTGCAGTGTTTCTGTGTTGGGTCAGGAAGCAATGCAGTGCTTCTGTGTTGCATTAGGAAGGGGTGCAATGCTTCTGGGTTGGGTTAGGAAGGGATTCAGTGCTTCTTGGTTGAGTTAGGAAGGGATTTGGTGCTTCTTGGTTGGGTTAGGAAGGGATACAGTCCATCTGAGTTGGGTTAGGAGGGGATGCAGTGCTTCTGGGTTGGTTTAGGGAGGGATGCAGTGCTTCTGGGTTGGGTTAGGAAGGTATGTAGTGCTTCTGTGTTTGGCCAGGATGGGATGCAGTGCTCCTGGGTTGACATAGGAAGGATGCAGTTCTTCTGGGTTGGATTAGGAAGGGATGTGGTGCTTCTGGGTTGTGTTAGGAAGGGATGAAGTGCTTTTGTGTTGGGTTAGGAAGTGATGCAGTGCTTGTGGGTTGAGTTAGGGGGGATGCAGTGCTTGTGGGTTGGGTTAGGGGGAATGCAGTGCTTCTGGGATGGGTTACGAAGGGATGCAGTGCTGCTGGGTTGGGTTAGGAAGGGAGGCAGTACTTCTAGGTTGGGTTAGAAAGGGATGAAGTGCTTCTAGGTTGGGTTAGGAAGGGATGCAGTGCTTCTGGGTTGGGGTAGAAAGGGACGCACTGCTTCTGTGTTGGGTTAAGAAGGGATGCAGTGTTTCTGTGTTGGGCCAGGAAGGGATGCAGTACTTCTGTATTGGGCCAGGAAGGTATGCAGTGCTTCTGTGTTTGGATAGGAAGGGAAGCAGTACTTCTGGGTTGGGTTAGGAAGGGATGCGGTGCTTCTGGGTTGTGTTAGGAAGGGATGAAGTGCTTTTGTGTTGGGTTAGGAAGTGATGCAGTGCTTGTGGGTTGAGTTAGGGGGGATGCAGTGCTTGTGGGTTGGGTTAGGGGGAATGCAGTGCTTCTGGGATGGGTTACGAAGGGATGCAGTGCTGCTGGGTTGGGTTAGGAAGGGAGGCAGTACTTCTAGGTTGGGTTAGAAAGGGATGAAGTGCTTCTAGGTTGGGTTAGGAAGGGATGCAGTGCTTCTGGGTTGGGGTAGAAAGGGACGCACTGCTTCTGTGTTGGGTTAGGAAGGGATGCAGTGTTTCTGTGTTGGGCCAGGAAGGGATGCAGTACTTCTGTATTGGGCCAGGAAGGTATGCAGTGCTTCTGTGTTTGGATAGGAAGGCAAGCAGTACTTCTGTGTTGGGTTAGGAAGGGATGCGGTGCTTCTGGGTTGGGTTAGGAATGGATGCAGTGCTTCTGGTTTGGGTTAGGAAGTGATGCAGTGCTTCTGTGTTGGGTTAGGAGGGGATGCAGTGCTTCTGTGTTGGGTTAGGAAGGGATGCAGTGCTTCTGGGTTGGGTTGGGTTGGGTTGGTGTTAGGAAGGAAGCAGTGCTTCCAGGTTGGGTTAGGAACGATGAAGGGTTTCTTGGTTGGGTTAGGAAGGGATGCAGTACTTCTGTGTTGGGTTAGGAAGGATGCAGTGCTTCTTGGTTGGGTTACGAAGGGATGCAGTACTTCTGGGTTGGGTTAGGGAGGGATGCAGTGCTTCTGCTTTTGGTTAGTAAGGGATGCAGTGCTTCTGCGTTGGGTTAGGAAGGGATGCAGTGCTTCTGCGTTGGGTTAGGAAGGGATACAGTGCTTATGGGTTGGGTTAGGAAGGGATGGAGTGTTTCTGGGTTGGGTTAGGAAGAGCTTCAATAGAAAGTGACACAGTGAGAGAAGAGTTGCAGCAGGAGAAGATCCAACAGGAAGCAATAGCATATTTTGGGCAGTTGGACTTCTAGTTTGTGTTACATACTCCAATTATTTACTGTATTTTTGCATCATGAGTCACTTACATCCTTGTAATGTCTTCTCCGTTTTGTACCCAAGACTCTCTCAAACTTGCCTTGGTGTTTTCTCCTTTTTAAGCTAAAGCTGTTACTTCTCTTCACAGGAGCGAATCAGTGTCAAGAACGGGGAAATACGCTTCTCAAAACTGACCCTGCAGGAGTCTGGGATGTACCAGTGCATCGCTGAGAACAAGCACGGAATCATATACAGCAGTGCAGAGCTTGCAGTGCAGGGTAAGAAGTGCCAAGAAGCCTGCGCCTGGGAAAGGGAGCACGCAGGGCAGAGAACTGGCAGAGCACAGGGGCAGGACCCAGGGTCTGTTAGAGCACGAGAAGGGGGTGCAATGGAAGCGAAGCCTCAGCGATGGGAGAAAGGCCTGGTACAGGGCACTAGGACAGGAGGTAGGGACTGGTAGAGCAGGAGAAGGGATCGCAATGGAAGGGAGTCCTTGGCGTGGGAGAAAGGCCTTGTACAGGGCACTCGGACAGGAGGCAGGGACTGGTAGAGCACAAGAAGGGGGTGCAATGGAAGCGAGGCCTCGGCGATGGGAGAAAGGCCTGGTACAGGGCACTAGGGCAGGACGCAGGGACTGGTAGAGCACAAGAAGGGGGTGCAATGGAAGCGAGGCCTCGGCGATGGGAGAAAGGCCTGGTACGGGGCACTAGGGCAGGACGCAGGGACTGGTAGAGCACGCGAAGGGGTGCAATGGAAGCGAGGCCTCGGCGATGGAAGAAAGGCCTGGTACAGGGCACTAGGACAGGACGCAGGGACTGGTAGAGCACGAGGAGGGGGCGCAATAGCAGTGTGGCCTCGGCGATGGGAGAAAGGCCTGGTACAGGGCACTAGGACAGGAGGTAGGGACTGGTAGAGCACGAGAAGGGGGCGCAATGGAAGCGAGGCCTCGTCGATGGGAGAAAGGCCTGGTACAGGCCACTAGGGCAGGAGGCAGGGACTGGTAGAGCACGAGAAGGGGGCGCAATGGAAGCGAGGCCTCGGCGATGGGAGAAAGGCCTGGTACAGGGCACTAGGGCAGGACGCAGGGACTGGTAGAGCACGAGAAGGGGGCGCAATGGAAGCGAGGTCTCGGCGATGGAAGAAAGGCCTGGTACAGGGCACTAGGACAGGAGGCAGGGACTGGTAGAGCACGAGAAGGGGGCGCAATGGAAGCGAGGCCTCGGCGATGGGAGAAAGGCCTGGTACAGGGCACTAGGACAGGACGCAGGGACTGGTAGAGCACGAGAAGGGGCGCAATGGCAGTGTTGGCTCGGCGATGGGAGAAAGGCCTGGTACAGGGCACTAGGACAGGACGCAGGGACTGGTAGAGCACGAGAACGGGGCGCAATGGAAGCGAGGCCTCGGCGATGGGAGAAAGGCCTGGCACAGGGCACTAGGACAGGACGCAGGGACTGGTAGAGCACGAGAAGGGGGTGCAATGGAAGCGAGGCCTCGGCGATGGGAGAAAGGCCTGGTACAGGGCACTACGACAGGACGCAGGGACGTCAACACGCAAAGTGACATATAGATGATGTGTCACTCCTGTAAAGGCGTTCATTAAATATATTTTTGATTTTTCCTTCCTCGGGTTTGTCCTTGTGAGGGTGTTTTGCCATGAGGGTCAGTGTGGGCCACTCTAGGTTTCATTGTTTTTAAATCATAGATATTTGATGGACATGCCTCAGTTATTGTCTAAGGTGCTTCTGTGAGAAGTTCCTCCTCTTGAATAAGTCTCCCTTTCTGAACACTACAGGGGTGCTCGTGTCCTGACTGCTCGGCTCCAGCTGAGTAGCATGTGCTGCGACCTGCCCGCTGGATTCTGCGCCTCTCCATAAGCGGGTCTATAGCTCAGTGGGCTAATGCACCCGCTACAGGGATCTTTGATTGACCTCCTGGTCAGGGGTTTGAATCCCAGGCAGTCCACTTTATCCTTTCGAGGTTGGTGAAAGGAGTACCATTGAGTTGGGAAACAATAAGCATCTCCTATCAGGGCCAAGATGCCTCGGTCAGGTCAACATGTACTCAATCCGCACACCTGTTATGTTACGGAGCCAACATCTTTTCTTGTTATGTTAGGAGTACTTACAGTGCGCACTTTCGCCCGAGGGCATCTTGGCACGAGGAAAAGAAGAAATACCGGCCCCAGCTGTGGCCCTAAAACAGAAAGGTTTTCAGCGCCCTTCTTAATTGAAGATAATCACGTTAAGTGTTTTACAAATCACAAGCCCCACAGTGCACGCCTGTACCTCTCAACTCACACATTTCTAGCTGGTCTCACCCACCATGGAGTCATTTCACTCACCCACTAAGCCGCTTACCCGGCCATACACCTTAATAGACTCTGACCGGCTAAAAACACAGGCCCTCATTACGAGTGTGGCAGTGACTTTGGCAATCATTCTGCTGGAAGAAATTACCATGAACGCCGTGTTGTTCAGCAGAATTACCGACAGCTGTTGCGCGCACCAACCATCGCCGTTAACGGTAATTCCGTCCAGCCGAACTAGTGCCGAGAAATGGTAGAGAGGTGCATGCCTCTGTAATCCCATGTTCTACAAAACGAAGGTACTTCCGCCTTTCCAAGAGTAAGAAAGCAAAAGGCCAATCGTTGAATCCGTTCTTATTTGCACCCGAGTTTATTTCGTCACAGAGGCCAGTCGCCTTTTCGCCACATGAGCCCCCGTATCCTGATCCAACAGCACTAAAAACAAAAATGGCGCTCACGTGTGTAGCAGGGTGGGTCCCACTCGAGCCAGACTAATGGGTCGCCCCTGTGGTTATCCCCAACCAGGAGTAGCGAAGGAGACGAAAATATCATTTAAAAATCGCAGGGATTTTTGGGTTATTTGACAGACCAATGGGTTGACAGCTACAGGTGACACTTGGACAAAACAAGATGCAATTCCCTAAAATGACCTCTAGGGGGCAGGATTATGTACTGTGTGTAAATCTGTATTAAATATTGAAATAGAAAACCACTGCTGTGATAGGCAAGGGACGTTTCCTTTTTACTTTCTTCTAACTTGAAATGCCCTGAGATCTTGTGAGAAAGTCCTGAGTTTAAATACTCCTGTATGTGCCTTGAATGATTTAAGCCCACCCCCCCCCCTCCACCACATCCCCCAGAACTTCTGAAAAATGTAAGCCTATCCTACCATAGGGGCAGATCCATGTGTTTCAAAGTGTCTGTATGGCCTGCTTCTGTCCTGAATCCTTACGAGGGTGTTGAGGCAGCTCAAGGCAAGGGTGTTAAGCCCCCATGCTCTCCTTTTAGTTCGGGTCAGTTTTTCTGAGCACAGAAATGCAGTGCACATGTGGGGATGGCCAGGCCATCACTGTGCAGTTCTAGGGTCTGGCCACGCTTAGAATCGCTGGTGTTGAGGCCCTTCCTGCAGCTTCACCTCAACTCTCTGCTCTTTCCAGCTCTGGCTCCGGATTTCCGTCTCAACCCGGTGAAGCGGCTGATTCCGGCGGCACGAGGTGGCGAGGTTAGGATTCCGTGCCAGCCGAGAGCCGCACCCAGCCCCATCGTCTTCTGGAGCAAAGGGACGGAGCTGCTGGTCAACAACACCAGGTAGGTGCCAGGGGGAGTGTCAGGGCCACTGGGCCAAGATGGACACTGTGGGGTTGAGAGAGTGATGAGCACTGAGTTGTGTGATAACTTCCTGGGCTTCAGTCGTGCTTGACCTGGTGGTGGATGTACCGGTTGCAAATATTATCATTCTTGGCCTGAGTGCAGTTCTTTGTCAACCCTGGGGAGGAGCTCCTGCAAAGCCCCGCCTATGAGCTCCTCGTCCCATGTGTTGCTAGGTCTGGAAAAGATCCGGGGCTACGCTAATGTCGAGACTCGCGGGATTCGGCACTAGCTAGCCTTTTGGTTGTAGCCCCTGAGCTTCTATCCGGGGCTATAGCCCGCTCAGCCCCCCCCACCCCCCCGCAGCAATGCCTCTGCATCTAGTAAGTGAGGTGTGAGCCCTCTTCTGTACCCAGTAGGAGCCCAGTGTTTCACGCAGTCTGCTTGTCTGTCTCCGCAGAGTGTCCATCATGCTGGACGGCACGCTGATCATCCGCAACATTAGCCGCTCCGACGAAGGCAAATACACCTGCTTTGCGGAGAACCTGATGGGCAAAGCCAACAGCACCGGGACCCTGTCCGTGCGAGGTAAGGGGCGCGAGCGCCAGAATCTCCAAGAAGACAGACCAACACATGCTTCCCATCATGGCAAACTTCTGAAGCCCCCTCGCCTGTAGACCACCGGCAGGCCTCCAAAAAACTCTGCTGAGTGGTACATCACTGTATAACAGTGCGCTATTACTAATGCACCCTTCCTGGCAAGCCACCTTGCCCGCGCGCATTGGGTTCAAGCAAAAATGCAAGGCGGTAATATACAACATATTTATTTGCTTACTGGATCCACTAAACAGACACAAATAAAATGTAACGTTTTTGTTTATTTGTGTTGCTTGCACAGCACTCACCATCTAATGGCAGATTTGAAGCGCTTGAGCTAGAAGAGGGGTCAGGGAATAAGAAAGAAGCAGATAAAACAACGAGGCCCCCAGGAGCCTACACCCCCTAATCACATGAACTCCTCGGTATCCTTAACTTGGTCTTTTTCTTGAAGCGTAGAGGGTCTGGACAGTTCCGTTAACTGGTAGCCAATGGAAAGCTTTCAGTCTGGTTTGATTGCCTGATCCTTCCCATGAGTACGAAAATTGACGATTTATGAAACCCCCCAGTGCGAAGAGGACGGATTTATGTGTCCATTTCCTCTAGAGTGAGAAGAATTAAGTTGGGTAAAGGACAGGCAGGTGAATTGGCACTCTTCGCTGTTGTTGTGTCGCGCCTCGCCGTGCTCCTCCAAGATTACAGCGGATCAGCTCTTTTTGTTCCCGACTTATTCGTGCAAGGTATTGCCAAATCCGTGCTCGAGTCAATGTACATGCGCTTGGCCAACGCTATTGGATCACTCCTTGAGGATATTGAATAACCGAGCAGAGCTGCTGCTGCTGTCTCAGGTCCCTTGTGCAAAGCACTCTTCTCGGCGTCCTGTATCTGTACTTCGAGGACTCTTTCGATGTGTCTGGAATAGCAATGTGTCTAAGGGAGGCTTGGAGCATGATCCAAGCCGATTTCAACCTGCAGCCTGGGCTTTTTATAACTCGCAGCTTGCTTGAGTACAGTACAGTCCACTTTAATTACTGTCTTTCGGAACCTCAGGGTTTGCGGTTCTAGAGTATTGCAAGTGTGATTAACAGGACTGTCAAAATGATCTCAAGCTTTTGCTGGAGCGATAGCGCCGCATTCACTGGTCTTGGCGTTGAAGGAACAGCTCCAATGAGATCGATCTGGATTGCCGGCAATTTACGTGCATGTCGCAAATTGAGGTTAAACCCCTTAAGGACGAGTATGCTCGTGGTTTTTGCATAGACTTGCATAATAGCCTGGCAGACGAGTATGCTCGTGGTTTTTGCATAGACTTGCATAATAGCCTGTCAGTTAAGGATTTTTTAATCCAGGATTGTTTTGACTCCCTGAATTTGGACATGAGGCCTCCTCGTGCCCTCTTGTGTCATGGATGTTTCCTTCTTGTTGATCTCCCGGACGGGTTTTAGGTCTATACCGATCCTACAAGTGATGTCATCTGTCCACATATCTAAGTCCCACTGGAGGAGTCCAAGTTCAGTCCTTAAAAGTGAAATCCACTCCGGTTTTTCGAGTTATCCACGTAAAATAAACTGAATACAGAGAATTTGAATGGTGCTACCTACATGGTCGGTGGCGATCGAGAAAAGGTGGACTGGCTTGAGCGGGAATGTTGAAGGACTGGTGAGAAAAACCTAGGGTCTATAGACATTGTGCTGTAAGACCTACAGCAATCATGGTTTTAACGATAGCACAGGGGATTACACATCTCGAGATCCGGCCAGCGCTGGCGCGAAGAAAAAAAAGACTCACACAAGCAAACTGGAACTTCCTCTGGTGACCCCATGGGAGAGGTCACAAGAGGAAGTTGCAGTCCTCAGCCATGACTCGATTTATTTATGCAATGTTTGTCGGATACATGGAGCCGGATTATTTATTTATTCATGCAATGTTTGCCGGAAATTTATATCTGACAAACGTTGCATAAATAAATAAATATACAGGTATCCAACAAACATTGCATGAATAAATACCCCTATTAACATCACACACGATTGAAGGGAGATGCAGGAGCTGTTCTGGGTGGGATTCAAGTAAAAGAAAACGTTGCTTATGACGAACAGAAATCACCCTGTTTGCATAGTACGCAAGGGGGATTTATTAAAAATAAAATGGGATGCAAATTGTGCATTTTAAAGAATATTTACTCGGCAACACTGGCCAAAACTATTATGCTCACAGTGAAGTAACTCATCACCAGTGCCATGGAAGTGGTTTAAAGTGGAATTGATCTATAGTTTGGAAAAGAAGCAGCACGAAAGAAATAGCGCCGCTTTAAACTATTATTTGGCACATTTCCTTTGATCGGAGGGCAACTGCCAGCTGCGCCCGCCCAAACCCTGCCTCCTCTGACCCCCACCCATCTCTGCCCCCACCTCGGACCCACCCATTTTTTTTCCATTTCTACTACTGCCAATACAGAAAGACATAGTCAATGCCCACTGCCATGTACGCGCATGGCGGTGGCGTCCCACTGAATCCCTATGAGCTGCAGACGGAATCCCCAAGGAGTCTGCATGGCCATTCAATGGCTGCAGGGATGCAGTCCCATCTTCTGCACCGAGAATGGACTTGCACCCCAAGTCTGTGTGTGCAGAAAATGCGGCCAAAACTGGCCAGAGCGTAATTTTTTGTTTGGGCGCTTTTCTCCACCCGGATATTAGAGTCCGGCCCCGTTTCTGGGGCATTCTAAGTGAACGGATGTACACATGGGGAAACTTGGGGCAATGCCAGCTAACGAGGCAGAAATTCGCAAAATCTGCCAACTTCGCCAGTTTCATCTTCCCGAAGTAGAGGCAAACGCACCAGGAAGAAGACACTCTTCCATGCATGACTGTGTGTGCGTTCTGTTACTGTGTTCACATGCGGCCAGTCCACATGTGTACGCAGGCACACAGAGGACCCCAATCACACTGTGACGATTCAAGCCCAGGGATGAATATCGGTTTCTAAACTATCAATCAGCCCCACACCTCTAGTACACCAGAAGGGATCCGAACAGATTAGAAACACAAGCCAATTATAAACCTCCTTGTCCAATTTTAGTAACGTGGACAGAGCGGCAGGCTCATCTCTGCAAGGTCGTGGATTGTGGTTAGTTGCAACACAGCGAAAGTAAAATTATTTCCCAAAAATAAAAGGGACTGTCCAGTCAAGGTTGTATACAGATATCTACTTTATTATTATTCAACAGACAGTTCTATCACACTACAAACTACAACCCACACTGTAACGGACCGCAGAGGACAGACAGTTTCATGAAGAAAAGGGATGCACGCTGGATACTGACAAGAGGATTGTCGGTAAAGCAATCCGTCCTAACTGTTCAAGGTTATTTGGTTTCAGCAGCTAGTGAGCAAGGGGTCGCAAATGTCACTAGGGGCCTTTGGACAAGGACCAGGGAGTCAGAACCACAATGTACCTGGTGCTTGAGATGTTCATGATGCCCGACAGCGTCGAGGCGATTCCAGTTCAAGAGGGGAGACAGCTGTGGGTATCAGGCGGCAGGCAGTTCGGCAAGCAAAGCTGGACAGATGGCTGCAGGCTGACCTACACAGCGGTTCAGGGTCAAGAACTGTTTTCTCTGTGCTGGTTGGCAGATCTGGAATGCTGTTCGAGGCGTGTCGGACGGCTTTAGTGATTGCAGCGTGACAACAGTCAGTGGTGCAGCGGTCGTGGTTTGAGGACTTGAATGCCTCAGAAATGTCCTTACAAGATGAACGATGGTTGATGCTTGTCGATGTGCTCCTCCTAGATTCTTCGCAGGGCTTGCATCGTCCTTTAAGGCAGATGTCCCAAAGCTGAGTAGAGTGTTTGCTGGCAACGGCCTTGTCGTTTGTTCAGGGACTCTCTGGCACCTCCCACCTAGGATGCTTGCTGGCAGAACCTAGCAGGGACACTGTGTGCAGGCTGGGTACCGGTTCTGGAGCTGCTGGACAGGTCCTCTGAGTCCAGTATCTCCCTCTGTTCCCTCCTGGGTGATGTTTAGGAGAGGGGTCTTGCTTCCCTCTTGGAAATCCTGGCCTTCCTTCACTGGCAGAAGCTGTAAGGTAGATTGTACCTTCAGCCATGGTCCAAATGAGTCCTTCTTACTCCTTTCGAAGTTGTCAGATGATCTGCCAAAAGAGGGGCTCAACCCTCTCTTAAAGCCAAATGGGCCCCAGTGATTAGTGCATGCTAAGCCTACCTTAATAAACCAATATTTGGTCCCCATCAACAATATTCTTTAATGTGTGAGGTCATAACCACAGTAGTACTTTGCAACAAGAAAGGTAAGGGGTGACAATATGTACTACTAAATTCCACCAATCTTCTTGTCTGTAGCTGATCAAAGTGTTTCTCTGGTTAATTGAGCTCTCGGTAGCTCCTGATCAAAGTGCAGGTCTCCCTTGAAGTTTGTGGCAAGAACAGACTTTCTGTCTCCATCAAATCACATACTTCTTCCTTCTGAAAGGTTGTTTCCTGCAGGGTTGCCTACTGTAAACAGCTGTCCCAGACATGCCATTCACTGCCCTTCATACAGAGGGGTGGGAGCTAGCTTCAAGCTGACATATTTCATACCCAAAGGTGTTAGTTTCCTGTCCCTTATGTTAGTTCTATGATATGCCACTTCTCAGGCCTGCTTTCATTTAACTCTCATCAGTATGTGCTGCCACCACACATAACTTTGACAATAGAACAGCGCGGATCCAGGGGGACTGTGATGTATAATTAGGATTGTGTTGCCTTCCGCCTTCCTGAGATGCTTTGATGTACCCATGGCTGTCACATTCCAGCTAAATGTGACAGGGAGGACTGTGCCTGTAGACTGTGTCCCCCCCCTGGAGTACACTTGACTATGTGTTTGTTGTGCGGCGAGCATAGGATTATGTGGGCAGATTAGCCCCACCCATTTTCTGAGGTTGATCTCCCATCATGCCATTTCTTACAAAATTTCAAAAAAGCCCTGGCGAGCGCACACTCCCCGTGCAGATGGTTGAATTACTCACACACATACACAGAAGTAAACAGGATCCTTCAGCAACACTCCTCCCCACCCCCCAAACTGGCACACACTCCAGCACCACACTTGAAGCAGCCTGCAAACCAGGCCCCTGCACAAAACACTCTCCACTGACCTCTCTCCCACAGCTGTATGCAACACTGCAGCAGAAATTTAGTATTTTTTCCAAGCAGAATCACTACCACAACCCCTATGCATGTAACCTCAACAAACAGAACTGGAACCATGTCATCAGTACTATGAACCCTATGGATTTATCCTCAACAACGAGCACTGGGTCTATGCCGTCAGCACAAACCCTGAGGGTTTATCTTGACAAGGAAAACTGGGTATAGATCGTCAGCATGATAAACCCTGAGGATTTATTCTTAACAAAAAGCACTAAGTTGAGGTCGTCAATATGATAAACCCTAAGTATCTATCCTCGACAAAAAGCACTGGGTCAAAATATTCACTATGATAAACCTTAGGATATATCCGTAACAAAGAAAACTGGGTCTAGGCCACCACTACAAGAAACCCTAAGGATTTATCCTTGACAAGGGACACAAGGACGTCAATATGATAAACCCTAAGGATTTATCCTCGACAAAGAGGCGTCAATCTATATCCTCGCTATGATAAACCTTAGGATTTATCCTTGTCCCAAAACGCACTGGGCATCATCACATTAAACCTAAGGATTTATCCTTAACAGAGCACTAGGAATAGCTCTTCAGCATGATACATCCAAGGGCTTTACCCTCAACAAAGACAATTCTTTCTAGGTCATCACCACATTAAATCCAAGCACTGAGTCTACGTCATCACTATGATAAGCCTTAAGATTTATCCTAGCCAAAGAGGTCTGGCTATAGTTTGTCAACATGATACACTCTAAGGATGTACCCCCAAAAGAGGGTGGGAGCTAGGCCATCACTATATTAAACCCTAATGATTTACATAGACCCAGAGGACTGGGTCTAGGTTATCAGTGTGATAAGCCCCAAGGAGCTATCATTGACAAAGAGGACTAGGGCCAGGCAGTCACTGTGATAATCCCTAAGAATGTATCTGAGACAGAAAAGACTGCGCATGCCATCACTACAATAGCCCCTAAGAATGTATCAAAGAAAGGGGGTACCATGGGCAAACTGTCATGAATTAGATATTTTCATCACCTTTGCCTTGCTCTTTAGATGCCACTAAAATCACCCTGGCCCCCACCAACGCAGACATCAACATGGGAGACAACGTAACATTGCAGTGTCATGCGTCACATGATCCCACCATGGACCTGTCCTTCACCTGGTCCCTGCAAGGCCTCCCCATCGACGCGGAGAAGGCATCAGGGCACTACCTGACAACTACAACAGTAAGTACCGGTGGGTCTGGGGATCCACGATAATAACTACACGTGTGCCACCACTTCATGTGCCACCCACTGCCAGACCAATTCTTAGGAGAAAGACCCTCCTCTCCTGGTCACCTGCAGTCTGGGCCTGAGAAAGCCTGGAGCACTTAAGAGTTAGTGCAAATATGCACAATTGGTGCACCACCCTCTGCTGGACCAGATAATGTATCCAGACTACACACCTTTTTCTGAGCAGGCTTATGTATGAGGCTTTGAAACAGCAACATCACTCAAGTGTTAAACATAATAGTTTGAAAGTGCTACTGTGTGAAGTATACTGACAGTGTGTTAGTGTACCATTGAGATATTTTCTGAATTTGTGATATTTCTTCATTGTCATATACTCTGACTTCGTGACAGTGCTAGTGTGAGAGATGCTGACTTTGTGACTGTAAGCGTGTTCCAGTGTCAGCTTTACTGATTGTGATGGAGTACTCCATTGTGTGATACACGGGTTGTGTGAGAATGCGCCAGTGTCAGGTATACTAACTCTGTGGCAATAAAAGTGTTCCAGGGTGAGATATACTGGCTGTGATGCAGAGTGTTCCAGTGTGTGATATACTGGCCGTGTGACAGTGCGAGTGCTTCAATGCCAAGGCTGGCATGTGTGGCCTGGCCACTCCCCTTGTATCAACACAAAATCTCTTCTGACCCTAATGTTTCCTTTCCACATGCACAGAATGAGGCCATTGGTGATCTGACTGTGGTCCACGCCCAGCTGAAGCATGCTGGCAAATACACCTGCACGGCCCAGACCGTTGTGGATAGCACCTCAGAGTCTGCGATCCTGATTGTGAGAGGTAACCATTTAGCCTTCCTCATCCAGGGGTGCTCTGTTATCTGCACCAACATCTTGATTCAGCCAAATAACTTATGTTTGGAAATAGCAAGAGTAAGAAGCTTGGGAAGGGTTTAGCGATTATTTGCATTTAAGTGGACAGGAGGTCTATGCAGAAAAACAACCCATGGAAACTTTCTCCCCATCTATATCCATAGAAGAAGGCACTCCAGTGTTTGTTTATGAAGAAAAGGTTGGGCAGTGTTCTTTCATGTGTCTGCATTTAAGGCACCATAGAAAAAATATGGATTGCGATCATTATCCTCTAATTCATAAAGATAAATCTTGCGGCGGGCCTATTTTCTGTTTACGTTTGCCGGAGCTTTTGACACGCATATGAGGATCCTTTAAATAAAATTGTTTGTATACATTTCCCTTGTAGAATTTACTATTTTAAAATCTATTTTATAAATGAAGCAACACCTCTGTAAAGAGTACGGTGTAAGAGGTTCTTCTTTTGTGGTTGCAGGTCCTCCCGGTCCCCCAGGAGGCGTGGTGGTCCGGGATATCGGGGAGACCACAATGCGGCTCAGCTGGAGTCATGGGTCTGACAACCACAGCCCCATCGCCAAGTACAGCATCCAGTACCGCAGCATTTTGGCCAACCACTGGAAACCAGCACGCACCAGTAAGACTTCCCCGGAAGATTCATCTGACAGCAGAGATTTTTTCAAGACTTCCCTCTGTGCTTTGCCTGTTTCCCAGTATAGTACTATAGACTATATATCAAGAGCAGTGTTTCCTCTTTATAGTGGTATCCTTCGCGTGTTTAGGGGTTCACTGTTTAACCCAGGGCCTCCTTCTCCCGGCCCCTTCCTCCTTCCATCAGGTCCTCCCTGGGAAGTCTTTTCACTATGTTCATTCTCGACTCATTATATTTTTCAGATCCAGCAACCATCGAGGGCAACGCCGAGACGGCCGAGGTGATCAACCTCACCCCCTGGATGGACTATGAGTTTCGAGTGCTAGCCAGTAACATCCTCGGGGTGGGGGAGCCAAGCGGCCCATCCGCCAAAACACGCACCAAAGAAGCAGGTGGGAACAGAAGTCTGAGAAACACCCTCCTGTCGTCCTTATGCGCATTAATAAGATAAGAGAGAAAACACATCCCAGAACTACCAGTGTTTGACCACAAATATTTCTGTTTTTACTAACTGAATTACTGCATCTAGGATACACAATACTTCTGGAGTACTCTAATCTCTGGGCAGATAACATGAACAAAACACAGGCCCAAGACCCAAGAGACAATGTACCAGGGGTCTGCAACCTGTTGCTCTGCAGATGTTTTGCACTACAACTCCCATAATACCTCAACATTGACTATGCATTCTAGGGAGATGAAGTTGAAGTTTAACAATATCTGGAGAGCCAAGGATTGCAGAACTCCAGTGCAGCTAGCTCTGATCCCAATCCCGGGACCACAGGCATAGGCTGAAGCAACCACATTACGACCACAGATGTGATATGATACGTTATTTATAACATGCTTAATACCCAGAGGTTTCTAAGTGCAGACCCGGGTGCCGAACCTGTGGTGCTCCGTGTTGTCTTGCTTCTTAGGCGAGCATGGTGCCCCTGAGCTATCCTCCCAAGACCACTGACCAACATGATGTTTAGCCCTAAAGCAAAAACCAACACATGTTACGATACCTGGCGGGTGAGACCCCAAATTAAATAGAACCAGAAACGTTCAACCCAACGTGCTGCAAAGTTAGAACAGCCTCGTTGCAAAACAAAATTCCTGAGGAGCGAATGGGAACCCTCGTGCAAGCATTTCAGGTTTTGGGGCTTCCAGAATCCGACCTGCAATGGAGCACGATTAAAATATTAAAAGAAGGCAATCATGGAAAATGTATTACACAAGATATCACCCTACATTTTCGGCCCCTAAAAAAGACCAACAGACACTGGAACCGCAATATTTAATGATTCAACCAATGTCTCGAGAGAATCTATCGCTTCCTCAGGGAGAAACCAAGCACAGAAAGCGCTTACAGTATAGACAGCTTCTTATTCAATGATATTGATTATTTAATCATGAGACTGTTAATTACATGAAATAGTATTGATAGTCATCATTAGTCTTACAAATCAACATGTATCTTTCATAGTGAACGTGATCTAGTGGTTTTACAAACAAATAATGCCAAACTTTTCTAATAGTTGCATTCTACCATCATATTGTCAGTGATATACAAATACCCAAAACACAGCGGTGAGATCGCAGAGTGCGTACATGCGCCTGCTGCGGAGATCCTTGTGACGCAAGCACCGTGCAGGATTGAAAAGTAGAAGTAGGGATCTCACCCAAGACCCTGAATCCAATCCTCTGATTTGGCTCCAGTGCAACTGAAGGGACCAGAAAGCCTGTCACGCCAGAATAACATCAGACGCTTGCTTTTGCTTGTTTCACGTGTCTCGTTTTTATCCAGCACTAAAAATGATCTCCACTGAAATGTAGTAAACATGTTTTATTGATCCTTTTAAGGACAGAGGCAGGTGATGAAATTCAATTCACTACCGAGGGGGCTAGCGGGCTAGGGGGTCAGCATCAGGACAATGTGCCAACAACTTGCCAATGCCCCCAAAGGGTCACTTGATAGCCGAAAGTAAGATGTAGGGAGATGCTCCTCTCCAAAGCCTTTCATGTTTACAGAATCTGTATGTATGGGGTGTATAACATGTAACCTGGCTGAGGAGACCAGGGCGCTCTGTAGAAGTGTGCCCAGACCCAGGGGGTTACGTGTAGAGTGCGGGAGTAGCAGAGGAACTGGCCGGGGCAAGGGGGCTCCAGGGGGGGCGGATTCCTGAATGGAGAAGTTGGGTTGAGTGGAGCAATCAGTGATTGGCCAGAGTATCCAGAGAGAGGAGGGCGGGGCATCACAAAGGTATGCTGAACAAACAAGCAGACCACCCGGGGCACCAAGCTCAATATTAACCTTAGTGATGAATAAGAATACGGGGCAGCAGCTACTCCCTGAAAAGATAAGGGGTGCATGATTTGCGTTATGGTTTGCACGTGTGTATGTGAGGCACACATCTGTCCTTGCTACATACATTGGCACTGGTGTGCTGCAAAGAGGCAGGTGACCTTGTCTGTAGTGTGCCAGTGCATAAGGTGCGGCATGGCCCTGGGAGTACATTTGGTCTCACCTTGCGGCGTAAATTGTGGTATTACTATGCAAAGTACTGACAAACGCACTCTCTTTTTCCCGCTTCAGCTCCCACAGTCGCGCCGTCCGGGCTCAGCGGAGGGGGAGGCGCACCCAACGAGCTGATAATCACCTGGACGGTAAGTGTCGGGGTCTTACGCCGGATCGGGGGTCTGCTAGTCATGCCGAGTCACCACTTGGCGATGGTGGACTCAGTTGGTGATACCGCTGGGCCGGAGTCGGGTAGGGATAGTGGAGCCGAGATGGCGATGCTGGGGTTAGCTGATGACATCTGGGCGGCTCTCAGTGTGATGTCACCGCATGAATGGTGTTCTCAGTGGGATTTCCTGCTCTGAAGTATCTTGTATACATGTGGTACATTATAAAACGGTCATAAACATATATAATGACATGAATATACGTGCACTGTGCATCGAATCACTTGGGCTTCACCGTTGCGTTTTACCTCCTGCAGCCCATGATTCGGGAGTACCAGAACGGAGATGGTTTTGGCTACATCCTGGCCTTCCGCAAGCAGGGCACCAGCGACTGGCAGACTGCCAAGGTGCCGGCGGCAGAATCCCTCCACTACGTCTACCGCAACGAGAGCATCGCACCCTACACGCCATTCGACGTGAAAGTGAGAGCGTACAACCGCAAAGGCGAAGGGCCCGAGAGCCTGGCTGCGCTGGTGTACTCCGCGGAGGACGGTGAGGAGCGTAGAACCCACGCACGGGAGAGCGGAGGGGATGAGAGCAGGCGTGGTCTGTAGTACAATGTCTCTTTGTGTCTATGGCCCTTTCCTGGAACACTCCTTCCGGGGTGGGCTTGGAGGTCTGGAGACATTCTCTCATTTGGGATTTTCAATCTCTAGGGCCATTATCTGATCCCTGTTGTGGGGTTAAATGCTCAGGGAAGGATACCCGGACGAACCTTAGGAGTGACACATGTTCATCCAGAACTTCCATTGGGGTATTTGGAAAATGGTCAAACTTTTAAGAAGAGTCTGAACACCAGGGTTTTTGAAATGTGTCCCTTTGCGTTTCCATAACCCGGCCTGTGGCAGCCTCTATGGCACGGTCCTCATGTTCGGGTATCTACTAACCCCCAGCAGATATGTGCAACATGGCCTTCTTCAGACAACTCCAGTGCTTGCACCCTCAAAATTCTGCTGCCATGAAATTCAGGAAGGGGGGGGGGGGGGGTGGGCTAAGAGAAACCTGGCCTACAAGAGCCATGTGTTTGGCTCAGCTGCTGAACTGAAAGGTGATATTGGAGTAGCCCGGACTATGGGAACTAGATCAGGGGGCTTCTGCGGGTGGCATTCCCAGAAGGTGTCTCGAAGGTGGCTAGGGGTGAGGGGGGGCACTGATAGGCAGGCCTCCTGCTTAGGGGGGGCTACTGCAGGGACCATTCCCAGCAGGGGTCTAGGAGGGTGGGCTGCACAGTCTGGCCTGCATGGAACAGTGCTTCTGGTCAGGGCTACTACTACTACAAGCACTGGACCCCCAGATATCCTTGAAGCTGCGTGCCCCTGCATGGAAACAGCCACGCTCTCCAGGACCATGTCCAACCAGCGGAGGCCAGAGCATGAAACAGCCACGCTCTCCAGGACCATGTCCAACCAGCGGAGGCCAGAGCGTGAAACAGCCACGCTTTCCAGGACCATGTCCAACCAGCGGAGGCCAGAGCGTGAAACAGCCACGCTTTCCAGGACCATGTCCAACCAGCGTAGACCAGAGCGTGAAATAGCCACGCTTTCCAGGACCATGTCCAACCAGCATAGGCCAGAGTGTGGAACAGCCATGCTCTCCAGGACCATGCCCAACCAGTGGAGGCCGGAGCGTGAAACAGCCACGCTTTCCAGGACCATGTCCAACCAGCGTAGACCATAGCATGAAACAGACACGCTCTCCAGGACCATGTCCAACCAGCGGAGGCCAGAGCGTGAAACAGCCACGCTTTCCAGGACCATGTCCAACCAGCGTAGACCAGAGCGTGAAACAGCCACGCTTTCCAGGACCATGTCCAACCAGCGGAGGCCAGAGCATGAAACAGCCACGCTCTCCAGGACCATGTCCAACCAGCGGAGGCCAGAGCGTGAAACAGCCACGCTTTCCAGGACCATGTCCAACCAGCGTAGACCAGAGCGTGAAACAGCCACGCTTTCCAGGACCATGTCCAACCAGCATAGGCCAGAGTGTGGAACCGCCATGCTCTCCAGGACCATGCCCAACCAGTGGAGGCCGGAGCGTGAAACAGCCACACTTTCCAGGACCCTGTCCAACCAGCAGAGGCCAGAACTAGGCAGGGAGTTGTAAGGGATATCGGAGGGGTGCTTGTGTGAAACCTTGTTCCAATGTTCTCGTTTTCCAGAACCCCGCGTGGCCCCCAGTGACGTGAGCGCCACGGTGCTGTCTGCAAGTGAAATGGAAGTTGCCTGGCAGGCCATCGAGGAGGGGGACATCAATGGAGTGCTGCAGGGCTACGAGGTGAGTGAGCCGTGGTGGGCACACGCCAATCCTTTCCAGTGCCCCACACACACCGTGCCAACCATGCCATGACCTCACACCTCTCCACACACATGCACTGCAGCTCTACCAATACTACTGTATACACAGCCATCCTCCACACAGGCAGAGACATGGAACAACAACTGTAAGCACAACTCCACACCCACCAACCCATCTCACCACACGCACGCACTGCAAGCACTTATAAATCTGCATGCATAACCATTGTGGTAGGTCAGAGGAAGGAGACAGACCAGTTGTTGGCATTATTGGCAAAATCCCTAATCTATGGGTTCCCCTGCCTAACAAAACTAACTAGAGGGCTTGTTGGCAACACTGAAGTTTAGAATAAGCCAACTGCCTTACATCCTAAAACGAATCTACTCTGTCCCTACCACTAACAGAAAACAATAGAAAGTCCAGGACAATGACTCCCTTCTCCTGCATAGGCCTCCTCAAACCTCAGTATAGAAAGTCCAGAAGAATGGCTTTCATCTCCTAGATAGGCTTCCCCAGCTTCAGTACAGAAAGCCCAGAAAATGTCTCCCTTCTCCTGGATAGGTGTCCCGAGCGATAGTATAGAAAGCCCAGGAGAATGACTCCCTTCTCCTGGATAGGCTTCCCAGCCTAAGTATAGAAATTCCAGGAAAATGACTGCCTTCTCCTGCATAGGCTTCCCCGGCCCTAGTATAGAAAGACAAGGAGAATGGCTCCCCTCTCCTGGATAGGCTTCCTCAGCCTCAGTATAGACAGCCCAGGAGAATGGCTTCCTTCTCCTGCATAGGCTTCCTCAGCCTCAGTATAGAAAGTCCAGGAGAATTACTTCCTTCTCCTGCATAGGCTTCCCCAGCCTCAGTATAGAAAACCCAGGAGAACGGCTCCCTTCTCCTGCATAGGCTTCCCCATCCTTAGTATAAAAGGTCCAGGAGAATGGTTTTCTTCTTCTTGATAGGCAACCCCAGCCTCAGTATAGAAAGCCCAGGAGAATGACTTTCTTCTCTTACATAGGCTTCTCCACCCTCAGTATAGAAAGCCCAGGAGAATGACTTTCTTCTCTTACATAGGCTTCTCCACCCTCAGTATAGAAAGCCCCAGAGAATGTCTCCATTGTCCTTGATAGGCTTCCCCAGCCTCAGTATGGAAAGCCCAAGAGAATGACTCTCTTCTTCTGGATAGGCTTTGCCAGACCCAGCATAGAAAACCCAGCAGAATGTCTCCTTTCTCCTGGATAGGCTTCCCCATCCTCAGTATAGAAAGCCCAGGGGAATGGCTCCCTTCTCCTGGATGGGCTTCCCCAGCCTCAGTATAGAAAACCCAGGAGAACGGCTCCCTTCTCCTGGATAGGCTTCCTCTGCCTTAGTATAGAAAGTCTAGGAGAATGACCCCCCCTTCTCCTGGATAGGCTTCCCCAGCCTTAGTATAGAAAGCCCAGGAGAATGGCATTCTTCTCCTGGATAGGCTTCCCCAGCCTCAGTATAGAAATCCCAGGAGAATGACTTCCTTCTCGTAGATAGGCTCCCCCAGCTTTAGTATAGAAAGCCCAGGAAAATGAATCCCTTCTCCTGGATAGGCTTCCCCAGCCTCAGTATAGAAATCCCAGGAGAATGACTTCCTTCTCGTAGATAGGCTTCCCCAGCTTTAGAGTAGAAAGCCCAGGAGAATGACTCCCTTCTCCTGGATAGGCTTCCCCAGCCTCGGTATAGAAAACCCAGGAGAATGGCTTCCTTCTCCTGGATAGGCTTCCCCACCCTCAGTATAGAGGTTCCAGGAGAATGACTCCCCTCTCCTGGATAGGCTTCCTCAGCCTCAGTATAGAAAGCCCAGGAGAATGGCTTCCTTCTCCTGGATAGGCTTCCCCAGCCTCAGTATAGAAAGCCCAGGAGAATGGCTTCTTTCTCCTGGATAGGCTTCCCCAGCCTCAGTATAGAAAGTCTAGGAGAATGACCCCCTTCTCCTGGATAGGCTTCCCCAGCCTTAGTATAGAGGTTCCAGGAGAATGACTCCCGTCTCCTGGATAGGCTTCCTCAGCCTCAGTATAGAAAGCCCAGGAGAATGGCTTCCTTCTCCTGGATAGGCTTCCCCAGCCTCAGTATAGAAAGCCCAGGAGAATGGCTTCCTTCTCCTGGATAGGCTTCCCCAGCCTCAGTATAGAAAGTCTAGGAGAATGACCCCCTTCTCCTGGATAGGCTTCCCCAGCCTTAGTATAGAGGTTCCAGGAGAATGACTCCCGTCTCCTGGATAGGCTTCCTCAGCCTCAGTATAGAAAGCCCAGGAGAATGGCTTCCTTCTCCTGGATAGGCTTCCTCAGCCTCAGTATATGATTTCTAAATAGTTCTTGGCTATTTCTCATATTAATTTGTTCAGTTGCTCCAGGGGACTTTTCCATCTCTCAGGTGCCCTTTTCCTTCTTGTGGTAAACTTCTTCTCACTGTTTTGGGGTTGGGACCCTCTCATACTATGTTTTCTTGAAGTGTCTCTTTAAAGCTATATTTCTCAGAGACCTTTGGGAAACTGAAATCCCCATTTACTTGGTCACTGCTCTTCATATATCTCTAGTTCTCGAGGTCCTCATTAGCAACATCTCTCATATCCTGTTTCTCCTTGCCCTATATACAGACTTTCTCTTTGGCACGAATATAGTAGCCAAAATAGCTGCTTTTATCACTTTGATCAGTTCCTGCCTTGTGGAAATTAGTAAAATAGGTTGCACTGTAATTCTTACTCTCTTGACTCCCTCTTGGATTAAGGGGATCAATTTGATGACTTCCCTGGTGAGTTTCACCTTTCGTAGGATTAGGCCATTCACTGGGATGAGTAGTTTGAGTCCCTGAATTATTCTCCCTCGTCTGAATACTTGACCATTCACTGGGACGAGTATGCCGAGTCCCTGAGGGATTCCCACTCCACTTGATATTTGCCCATTAACTGGGACGAGTAGGCTGAGTCCCTGAATGCTTCTCACTCCGTCCGACACTTGATCATTAACTGGACTGAGTAGGTGAAGTGTGCTCTTTATTCCCGTGGTCCCTCCCAGATCTTCCACTGTTCCCGTTACCTTGTTTCTCACAGGCTTGCATCACCAGTTCTGCGTACAGGATCGGGACGACACTAGCAGTTAGAAAGGGTCCGGTGTTCACTCCGACTCTTTCTGTTTCTTCCTCGCGGCTCCACAGAGCCAATGCTGCACTGGTCTCGGCATTGTTTCCAGACTGTAGAATCCACCTTACGCTGGTCAAGCCACTGCTCACTCTTGGCTCCTTCACTTGGGGTTCGCCTCCCCTGCATGCTTCGGCTCTCTGCTCTCTCTGTGCTTCCTGCACACACACCAACTGGCTGTTTCCTCCCAACAGAGGATCTCACGGTCTTCCTTAGTGTCCACGATCTTGCTGATTTGAAACTCCTGGATTTCACAGCTCCTCCATGTTAGTCCTTCTTTACTTTTCTTGTCAGACTGCTAGATCCTCCCCAGCAGAGGATTATAGTCCTTTCTCGTTCTTAGTTGAGCATTCTCCATTGCTCGTTCGTTCTTCGTCATCACAGTATGGTTGGTTTCCAAACATTGAACGGTCGACATTACTCGCTCACCTTTCTCCTAGTTAATTTTACCAGACACTTCTTCAAGTTGAATGTGGGGACTAATGTTGGATAACAAACAGTGGCTTGTAGTGGTGGACTTTTCTAAAGCCCTGATGTTACTGTTGGCCCACGAGAAAGGGTTGTAGGGAAATCCTCTACAGAGCAGGAGTCTTTGTCCCCAAAAGGGAAGTCTCTCCCAGTGAGTTCCCGCTTACCACCACCCCTAGGGGGAATGTTGCGTAGCAGGCTCACCTCCCTAGCCTCAGGAGGAAAGGCTCCCCCTGGGGAGAAGGGATCAAATCTCGTGATTCCTCACACCATACACCAATGAGATTCTTGCACCCCTCTCTCTGGACAAGCCCCACAGTTTGAAGAGACAGACACACACTGCCATGAATGCAAACACAGAAACATTCCCAGATAAAAATACTTTCCAAACCTGGCATGCACCTCTAACTAAAGCCACTCGCACGCGATGCAGGGACGCATGACAGATGCACGCGGGGGAGATGTCTGGCGAGGTCGCACCCACTTTGTATCATTACGGGCATGGCGCTAAACAGGCCATTTGAGTAATGAATTTAAATGCAGGTATTCTAATCATGTCACGCCGCAGACTCTACAACGTATAGCCAAACACAGTGTGACGTCATGCGTCTTTTCAGGGACCCATTCATTTCTAAATGGCCTGCGCTCGCGCTGAACCCAGATGCAGCTAATGGACCGCGGCTGCCGGTGCAGAACCCATTACAGCGTCTATGATAATTACGCAATGAAATGTTATTGTCATCTGAGGAAAGGAATGAACTATCCCAGGCACCTTGACTCCATATCCGCAAATGTTAATACATTCAGGCAATTTGCGTTCAGGTAAGTGAAATAAATTGTAATATCCAACCTTCCATCTTTTCATGGCTGCGCAGGGCAACATTAAGTCTAGTGTGTGTAAAATGTCCAGCAAATGGGGCTGAGCTTTGAAGGCGGTGCTGTGGCAGTAATCCCTGGGGGTAGTGAAAATCAAGATTACACCTGAGCAACTTCATAAATGCGCCCCCAAGGGTTCATCAAAGCGCACATTAGTTGCGCAGCAGAAGATGCGATTCCTAATAGAAAAAGAATGAGTTTCTTTTATTATAATTCCTTCCTGATATTGATAACATGTACTTGTTTCTCTACATGGATTTTGTTTCGAAATTAAATAAACGATTAGAAAAAGTACAGACATACACAATTTGGCAAGGTTAAAGTGCCTTGCAAAGTACGGCACACACACACTCGCTGTTACAAATGGCAAATGGCTTAGCCATGCACACACACACCAGAACAGCTCCTCCTCTGCACAACGCCTCACTGCCCCGCACCTTCCCTGTGCCTCCTATCGCTTCCGCTCTTTCTCCCTACTCGCCCGCTCCACTGCAACCCACCGCCCATGCCAATCAAAGCTGGCCCAACTGGGCATCCATTCAAAGCTCAGCTTAAACTTCACGTACTTGCTAAAGAGGGAGCTCCCCCTGCCCTCTCCCCACCCTCCCTACCTGACCGCAGCACTCCTCAGAGGGACGCTAAATAATGACACTTTCTTTGCTCCTAGGCTGCCCCTCTTTAGGTCGAAGCACTTGCCCCTGACAGTTTATTGCTAATTTTGTAAGTCGCCTGAATCTCATATATATTTTGTTTGTTTGTGTTTGTACTGTCCCCGCTCTATGCCCCGCTTTGTTTACACCATGAACATGGCACACCCTTGGTCCTCATCTGTGTGCTATTGTAGAGGCACCCTTCTGGGGCATGCCTCCGCCATCTGTAAGTGTGTTATTTTAAGTCATTTCTGATCGTAATTGACCTCCTTGTTCTTCATATAAATACAAATGGAAAACACAAATACACAGACACTAACAGCAGGAAACTCTCAAGGTGTCATACTAACCTCAGGGTTGACTCCAATCTCGGGGTGGCCCACTGTCTCTGCTGTTATGCCTTTGCACAGCAGCGGGTATGACTGGGTTTCTGCGTAGCGTTCCTCCTTGCTACTTAGGTCACTAGTTAATACGTGGCCGAATACCGCGATATGCAAAGGGACGACATTTAAACGAGAGTGCATGTTTGGTGTTGAAGTTTAACATTTTGAGTGGGTGAGTTAACCCCTCCCAGTGGTCAGCCCAAGCCACACCCATCAAGCTGTGAACCTCCCTCTCATTTCCATATCTCTGATTGGTCCATATCCAGGTGAGCAGATGTGATGGGGCTGGATGTCTGCATCGTTTGTCTCTCCTATGATTCGGACCACACCTCCCATCGCCCTCGCCAGCGAGCTTGGAGCCCTTGCAACATACAGGAAGTCTGGGGGTGGGACTTCCTGCAGAGGCATTCAGCTGCTCCTCTACACTAGCATAGTCAATGGCAAAGTTTCCAGGGTGTCAGTCAAAAAACATCTGCAGAGCCAAATGCTGCAGACCCTTGAACTGGGCGGCTCAAGAACCTGCTCATCAACCCCACCTACGCCGCTTCACTGCTCCCTTGATGTGGGACATGTATTGATGCAGGCTAGTCAGTCCCACAACATCAAGGGGTGCATGCATTTTATAGACCCCATTCACTGTCCACCAGAACTGGCTCCAGTCCCAAAGCCAGTTGACAAGGGTACATCTTTGGGAAGGCCACCTGTCATGATGTTCTACGTAGAACAGGTGAAAACACCGGTAGCACAGGTGACGTGGCCCTTCCATTACCACATATCTTTACCGCATTTTAAGGTGAGTTTGCAAGCACACTCTGATCCAGGTGCTACTAAGAGCCGAGTATTACACTTCAGAGAGAGGGCATACTCGAGGCACCACATCAAACACTGAAGCCCTTCTAATGGTCGCTGCTGTGAGTAGAGAGTCAGTCGCACGTACAAACCAGGGTATCCCATGAAAAGTGGGGGTGGGTGGGGAGGAGGGGGGGGGTTGTGTGTGTGTGTGTGTGTGTGTGTGTCCCCCGTTGGCACGTACAAATATGCCCTCAGGTCAGTAAAACATCTAAGCTGATTACAAAGATTCATGGCCCCAAAGGGGTGTGGTAAGTGCTGGGTATAATGGCAGAGCCCACAACAGCAATCAGTTGCTTCAGGATAGATTGTAGCCCCTCAACATGTAGTGCAGATCATTACTGTATTCCCCACCTCTGTCAAAGCAATGATTACTTCCCTGAAATGTAGTGTACTGTACAGTTGATCTGATCATTTGCCTGAAATGTAACATACAGTTCCTCACAGTATTGCAGGGCCCACAAGTGCAGTCAGTTGCTTTGGGATAGACAGTGACAAGCCTCCCACTTTGCTCATTCCATCGTTAGCTCAGCGCCCTTGGAATAGATGACAGAGTTCCATGAAAAAAAAAAAAAAAAAAAAAACACACACACACACACACACACACACACACACACACACACACACACACACACACACACACACACACACACACACACACACACACACACACACACACACACACACACACACACACACACACACACACACACACACACACACACACACACACACACACACACACACACACACACACACACACACACACACACACACACACACACACACACACACACACACACACACACACACACACACACACACACACCACCCCCCCCCCCCCCCCCCCCCCCCCCCCCCCCCCCCTACTGTATAGTTCCCAAAGTAAAGTAGAATAGCATGTTATACAAATGTTGTGACCAACCTATCCCCTAAGTTTTGAAATGGCTCTCATCCCCATGTCGAGGGGGCATACAGGGCTGGTAATGGCGCCCGAGCCTATGCAGGCCGATGCCTGAACGGTCATGTCTCACACTGTAGCATGCAGGGAAACTTGGGAATCTCTCTCTCAGGGGCAACGCTTTTTTCTTGGAAGCAAGACAACGCATAGCAACGCAGGTTTGACTCCCGCACTCACGCTTAGAAGCTGGCCTGGAGTATTAAGCGTGTTACAAAAGAACATTTATAATCATTAGAATTATCTTGACGTGCACAGACTACAAAAGAAGCAGCGGACACACCTGTCCCGGCACATGCTTTGCTTTAAGGAGATTAGGCTGTTTATGGATCTCTAGAAAGCTGTAGAAAAAGGGGAAAGGAAAGGGTATGGAAAAGGGGAAGGGAGTAGGGGATTTTAAAGAGACAGTGCTGATATTCATACAGTCACTGGATAATAATACTCGGCTAGTAGAACTCATTATAAACTGTACTCAGCTTGTGTTTACATCAAAAATCAAAAAAGTGATGGGTGGAAGGTTTCGAATGAATCTAAACCACTGGCAATGCTCTGGGCAACCTTCCACACCACCGTTTTTTTTAGCCCGTCTGCGCCATTGCAAAAGGGGTCCAGCCATATGCAAATCAGTTAGGTACTGCCACCAATGGGAGCAGCCCTGCCTGAACTGCTAGGCCAGGTCCTCCCTGCAGGAAACACGAGCAACCCCAGACATGTTTCGGCCTTGTTGGGCCTCCTCAGTGAGGTGCAGCCTGGTTCCCTGTGGCGAGCGAGGAACAACAGATGTGTCTTGTTCATATAGTTCTAAAACAGTGGCCCTACAAGACACACCTGCTCGGGCAGATCCCAAACATTCCCGAACACTATTCTTTTGGATATTGAGAATGCCATAAGCTTTGCATAGTCCTATAGCCCTGCACAGTCTCTCTCTGTCTCACTCTAAGAGTCTTATTCACAGAGCCCTCTCCAATAGGGCTTTGCCATTATAAAACGCTTCTGTGAATGAGACCCTACGTCTCTCCCTCCTCCCACAGCCACTCACCCCTCAATAAAATAAAGTTCCCTCAGTTGTCCACCAGGGGTCAGTGCGGGCCGGGAGCTGCGTTCTTTTATTCCAGGTCATATTTAGAAATGTTCATGGGCGAAGCCGAACGTCGTGCCCTAGTCTTCTGGGCACCTCTTCCTGCGCCAGTGGAGTCCACTTTGCTGAAAATGTTTGGGGGTAGGGGGGAGAAGCGGGGGGAGGGCATGATCTCTAAATGAAAAAAGGGCACCCTGCCAAATAAGTGGGGCAAAATGGTGTGCCACAAAATGTTGGGGGGCACAAACACCCTTGCCTCCCTCACCCCCATAAAATGACACCCATGCCTGCAGCCCAGGGTCATGCGTTGCCCAGGGCCTGCAAACCGTCCCTAACAAAACGAGTCGTGCAAGAGCGTTCTGGCTGGGGGTGCCCTTTCAAGCTGCCAGGCGCAGGTGGGCACGCATGCCTTTCAGGTGGGCACGCGCTTAGCTGCCATAGAAAGCTGCCAGAGTTGGCTTGGGGGTGAAGGAAGGTACACGGACTCACACTCGCAGGGGGAAGGAACATGAAACGGAGGGAGAGAGAGAGGGGGCGATGGGAAGGAAACACAGCAGAAAGGGGGGTTGGAGGCGAGGGGGGTGAAGGGGGTATGCGGGGAAAGATGAGAGGGATGGCAGAGGTGGGTGGGGATGAGGGAGAACGGGCTAGAGAAAGAGAGAAGAGGGGAGAGCGATAAGGAGGACTCCCTCATCAACGCACAGGGCCCAGGGGGGAAAGGGAGATAGAGGTAGAGTGGGGTGGGAAGAGAGGAGGCGCAAGGGGATGGAAGAGCGCTAGAAAGAGGGAAGAAATATAGCGAGGGGGGGGACAGAGAGAGTGAAACATACAGACACAGAGAGACAGAGTCAAAAACAGAGCCAGCGATGCAGTCCCAAGAAGCAGCTAAACACTCCTGAGAGACAGAAAAGCTTAAAAATGCAGCTCTTGCAGAGTGTGTAGAGGCCCACTGGGAAATCTCCAGACCACTAGGTTGGAGAGAGAGGGAGAGAGAGATAGAGAGAGAGAGACAGAGAGAGAGAGAGAGGGGGGGGAAGAAGAGAGACAATACAGGGAGAGAAAGAGTGAGGAAGGAGAGAAGAGAGAAAGAGAGAGTGAAAGAGAGCAAGAGTGAGAGTGAGTGAGAGTGTGACAGTGTGACAGTGTGAGAGTGAGAGTAAGAGTGTGAGAATGAGAGTGTGAGAGAGTGAGAGTGTGAGAGTGAGTGTGTGTGTGTTTGTGTGTGAGAGAGAGAGAGGGAGAGAGAGAGAGAGAGAGAGAGAGAGAGAGAGAGAGAGAGAGAGAGAGAGAGAATGTGAGAGTGTGAGAGTGTGAGTGAGAGTAGGAGTGTGAGAATGAGAGTGTGAGAGAGTGTGAGAGTGAGTGTGTGTGTGTTTGTGTGTGAGAGAGAGAGAGAGAGAGTGAGAGTGAGTGTGAGAGAGTGAGTGAGAGTGTGAGAGTGTGACAGTGTGAGAGGGAGAGTAAGAGTGTGAGAATGAGAGTGAGAGTGAGTGAGAGTGTGAGAGTGAGTGGTGGGTGTTTGTGTGTGAGGGAGAGAGAGAGAGAGGAGAGAGAGAGAGAGAGAGAGAGAAGAGAGGAGAGGAGAGAGAGAGAGAGAGAGAGAGAGAGTGTGACAGTGTGACAGTGTGAGAGTGAGAGTAAGAGTGTGAGAATGAGAGAGTGAGAGAGTGAGAGTGTGAGAGTGAGTGTGTGTGTGTTTGTGTGTGAGAGAGAGAGAGAGAGAGAGAGAGAGAGAGAGAGAGGAGAGAGAGAGAGACTGATTTATGATATTCTGGTTCCAGCTACTATTATTGCCCCGATATGTGCACTCGCCAGGGCGCCTTCTTTATGAGACTGGTGGGGCATTGGTGAAAGGGTGCAGGGTGGGGGCAGATGCCTAAACCCCAGAATGTGCCAGTGACCCCTCTGCACTCTTGTTCCACTCAGATCCGGTACTGGAAGGATGGGGACAAGGAAGCGGCGGCAGACAGAGTCAGGACGGCTGGACTGGAGACCACCGCTCGGGTCAGTGGTCTGAAGCCGGACACCGCGTACCATGTGGCGGTCCGAGCCTACAACCGCGCAGGGACCGGGCCACCCAGTCCCTCCACCAACCTGACCACCACAAAAGCACGTAAGCATACCAACTACCGCACCCCACTGCACCTCCCCTCCCATCAGAATGTAGGCACGAAACCATTAAGTCACTAATGACCCATCGTTCACAGTTGCGTGCGCTACATTCTGATTGGAGGGGCTGCTCTTGACGGCAGAGGGAACTTTACAGCTCTTCAATGTTGATTGCGGCCTTGTGTGTGTGTGTGTGCTGTGCGGGCGAACACAGCATTGCAGAGTGAGTAGCCCAGCTGACGTAGGGGGTCCAAGGATTTCAGATGAGGGGCCCGCCCTCTAGCCCCTAGCAACGCCACTGTAGAGGTGCAGGAGAGTGGGGATGTTTCCACTGATACCCTCATGATTATGTACAACCTCCGGAAGGAAGTTCCCTGTCCAGGGGGGTGGGTCTGGGAACAGTATTAACCCCTTGCTCCCCTCCCCACGCGCCTCCTGTGCTAAGAGTCATGCATAGTGCCTCATTGGGGTGGAGTGATGAGGTGTTTCCCGAATAAGCCCCACTCTGACATTAATATTAAGTAAAAAGAAAGAGTTTATGAGAGAACAGCAGAAATCAACTTATGAAGAAATATCACAAAGGTAGAAACAATGGCGAGGAGGCAGGAAATGAAAGAGTCTCTGTGGGAGGCGGCAGGAAATAAAAGAGTCTCTGTGGGAGGCGGCAGGTAATGAAAGAGTCTCTGTGGGAGGCGGGTAATGAAAGAGTCTCTGTGGGAGGCGGCAGGAAATAAAAGAGTCTCTGTGGGAGGCGGGTAATAAAAGAGTCTCTGTGGGAGGCGGGTAATAAAAGAGTCTCTGTGGGAGGCGGGTAATAAAAGAGTCTCTGTGGGAGGCGGGTAATAAAAGAGTCTCTGTGGGAGGCGGGTAATAAAAGAGTCTCTGTGGGAGGCGGGTAATAAAAGAGTCTCTGTGGGAGGCGGGTAATAAAAGAGTCTCTGTGGGAGGCGGGTAATGAAAGAGTCTCTGTGGGAGGCGGCAGGAAATGAAAGAGTCTCTGTGGGAGGCGGCAGGTAATGAAAGAGTCTCTGTGGGAGGCGGGTAATGAAAGAGTCTCTGTGGGAGGCAGGAAATGAAAGAGTCTCTGTGGGAGGCGGGTAATGAAAGAGTCTCTGTGGGAGGCAGGTAATGAAAGAGTCTCTGTGGGAGGCGGGTAATGAAAGAGTCTCTGTGGGAGGCGGGTAATGAAATAGTCTCTGTGGGAGACAGGTAATGAAAGAGTCTCTGTGGGAGGCGGGTAATGAAAGAGTCCCTGTGGGAGGCGGGTAATGAAAGAGTCTCTGTGAGAGGCAGGAAATGAAAGAGTCTCTGTGGGAGGCGGGTAATGAAAGAGTCTCTGTGGGAGGCGGGTAATGAAAGAGTCTCTGTGGGAGGCGGGTAATGAAAGAGTCTCTGTGGGAGGCGGCAGGTAATGAAAGAGTCTCTGTGGGAGGCGGGTAATGAAAGAGTCTCTGTGGGAGGCGGGTAATGAAAGAGTCTCTGTGGGAGGCGGCAGGTAATGAAAGAGGCTCTGTGGGAGGCGGGTAATGAAAGAGTCTCTGTGGGAGGCGGCAGGTAATGAAAGAGTCTCTGTGGGAGGTGGGTAATGAAAGAGTCTCTGTGGGAGGCGGGTAATGAAGGAGTCTCTGTGGGAGGCAGGTAATGAAAGAGTCTCTGTGGGAGGCGGGTAATGAAAGAGTCTCTGTGGGAGGCGGAAGGTAATGAAAGAGTCTCTGTGGGAGGCAGGTAATGAAAGAGTCTGTGGAGGGCAGGCAATGAAAGAGTCGCTGTGGGAGGCAGGTAATGAAAGGGTCTCTGTGGGAGGCAGGTAATGAAAGAGTCTCTGCGGAGGGCAGGTAATGAAAGAGTCTCTGTGGAGGGCAGGTAATGAAAGAGTCTCTGTGGGAGGCAGGTAATGAAAGAGTCTCTGTGGAGGGCAGGCAATGAAAGAGTCTCTGTGGAGGGCAGGTAATGAAAGAGTCGCTGTGGGAGGCAGCTAATGAAAGAGTCTCTGTGGGAGGCAGGTAATGAAAGAGTCTCTGTGGGAGGCAGGTAATGAAAGAGTCTCTGTGGGGTGGCAGGTAATGAAAGAGTCTCTGTGGAGGGCAGGTAATGAAAGAGTCGCTGTGGGGGGCAGGTAATGAAAGAGTCTCTGTGGGAGGCAGGTAATGAAAGAGTCTCTGTGGGAGGCGGTAGGTAATGAAAGTCTCTGTGGGGGGCAGGTAATGAAAGAGTCTCTGCGGGGGGCAGGTAATGAAAGAGTCTCTGTGGGGGGCAGGTAATGAAAGAGTCTCTGTGGGGGAAGGGAATAAAAGTCTCTGTGGGAGGCAGTACTGAAAGAGTCTGTGTGGGGAAGCAGGTAAGGGAAGAGTCGCTGTGGGGGCAGGTAATGAAAGAGTCTCTGTGGGAGACAGGTAATGAAAGAGTCGCTGTGGGGGGCAGGTAATGAAAGAGTATCTGTGGGAGGCAGGTAATGAAAGAGTCTCTGTGGGAGGCGGTAGGTAATGAAAGTCTCTGTGGGGGGCAGGTAATGAAAGAGTCTCTGCGGGGGGCAGGTAATGAAAGAGTCTCTGTGGGGGGCAGGTAATGAAAGACTCTCTGTGGGGGAAGGGAATTAAAGTCTCTGTGGGAGGCAGTAATGAAAGAGTCTGTGTGGGGAAGCAGGTAAGGGAAGAGTCGCTGTGGGGGCAGGTAATGAAAGAGTCTCTGTGGGGGGCAGGTAATGAAAGAGTCTATGTGGGAGGTGGTAGGTAATGAAAGAGTCTCTGTGGGGGGCAGGAAATAAAAGTCTCTGTGGGGGGCAGGTAATGAAAGAGTCTGTGTTCGGAGCAATGGTGGGGCAGGTAATTAAAGAATCTCTGTGGGGGGCAGGTAATCAAAGAGCCTCTGTGGGGGGCAGGTATTGAAAGAGTCTCTTTGAGGGGCCTATAATGAAAGAGCTCTGTGGGGGGCAAGTAATGAAAGAGTCTCTGTGCGGGGCAGGAAATAAAAGTCTCTGTGGGGGGCAGGTAATGAAAGAGTCTGTGTTCGGAGCAGGTAATGAAAAAAGAGTCGGTGGGGCAGGTAATTAAAGAATCTCTGTGGGGAGGCAGGTCAAATGAAAGAGTCTCTGTTTGGGGCAGGTAATGAAAGAGTGTCTGTGGGGGGCATGTAATGAAAGGACCTCTGTGGGGGGCAGGTATTGAAAGAGTCGCTGTGGGGAGACAGGTAATGAAAGAGTCTCGGTCGGGGGCAGGTAATGAAAGAGTCTTGGTGGGGGGGCAGGTAATGAAAGAGTCTCTGTGGGGGGACAGGTAATGAAAGAGTCTCTGTGGAGGGCAGGTAACGAAACAGTCTCTGTGGGGGGCAGGTAATGAAAGAGTCTCTGTGCGGGGTGGTTAATAAAAGAGTCTCTGTGGGGGGAGGTACTGAAAGAGTCTCTGTGGGGGGCAGGTAATGAAAGCGTCTCTTTGGGGGGCAGGTAATGAAAGTCTCAGTGGGGGGAAGGTAATGAAGGAGTCTCTGTGGAGGGCAGGTAATGAAAGAGTCTCTGTAGGGGGGGCAGGTAATGAAAAAGTCTTGGTGGGGGGCAGGTAATGAAGGAGTCTCTGTGGGGGGCAGGTCAAATGAAACAGTCTCTGTGGGGGTACAGGTAATCAGAGTCTATGTGGGAGGCAGGTCAAATTAAAGAGTCTCTGTGGGGAACAGGTAATGAAAAAGTCTTTGTGGGGGGCAGGTAACGAAAGAGTATCTGCGGGGGGCAGGTAATGAAAGAGTCTCTGGGTGGCAGGTAATGAAAGAGTCTCTCTGGGGGCAGGTAACGAAAGAGTCTCTGCGGGGGGCAGGTAATGAAAGAGTCCCTGTGAGGGGGCAGGTAATGAAATAGTATCTGTGGGGGGGCAGATAATGAAAGTCTCTGTGTGGGGCAGGTAATGAAAAAGTCTCTGTGGGGGGCAGGTAATGAAAGTCTCTGTGTGGGGCAGGTAATGAAAGAGTCTCTGTGGGGGGCAGATAATGAAAGTCTCTGTGGTGGGCAGGTCAAATGAAATAGTCTATGTGGGGGCAGGTAATGAAAGAGTCTCTGTGCGGGGAAGGTAATGAAGGAGTCGCTGTGGGGGGCAGGTAATAAAAGTCTGTGTGGGGGGCAGGTAATGAAAGAGTCTGTGGAGGGGCAGGTAATAAAAGAGTGTCTGTGAGGGGGCAGGTCATGAAAGAGTCTCTGTGCTGAGCAGTTAATAAAAGAGTCTCTGTGGGGGGCAGCTAATGAAAGTCTGTGGGGGCAGGTAATGAAAGAGACTTTGTGGGGGCAGGTAATGAAAGAGTCTGTGGGGGCAGGTAATGAAAGAGTCTCTGTGGGGGACAGGTAATGAAAGAGTCACTGTGGGGGGAAGTTAATGGAAGAGTCTTTGTGGGGGGGCAGGTAATGCAAGAGTCTCTGTGGGGGGAAGGGAATGAAAGAGTCTCTGTGGGAGGCAGGTAATGACAGAGTGCCTGTGGGGGGCAGTTAATGAAAATCTCTGTGGGAGAACAGGTAATGAAAGAGTCTCTGTGGGGGGCAGGTAAAGAAAGAATCTCTGTGGGGGAACTGGTAATGAAAGAGTCTGGGGGGGATCGGTATTCAAAGAGTCTCTGAGGGGGCAGGTCAAATGGAAGTCTCTGTGGGGGGACAGGTAATGAAAGAGTCTCTGTGACGGGGCATGTAATGAAAGAGTCTCTTTGGAGGACAGGTAATAGAAGAGTCTCTGTGGGGGACAGGTAATGAAAGTCTCTGTGCATTGACAGTTCAGAAGAAAGAGTCTCTGTGGAAGCAGGTTATAGAGGAGTCTCTGTGGGGGGACAGGTAATGAAAGAGTCGATGTGCCGGACATGTAATCAAAATCGCTGGGAGGGAACAGGTAATGAAAGGGTCTCTGGGGGGCAGGTATCGAAAGAGTGGCAGTGGGGGGCAGGCCAAATGAAAGTCTCTGTGGGGGGGGGGGCAGGTAATGAGAGTCTCTGTGGGGGGACAGGTAATGAAAGAGTCACTGTGGGGACAGGTAATGAAAGAGTCTCTGCGGGGGGCAGGTAATGAGAGTCTCTGTGGGGGGACAGGTAATGAAAGAGTCACTGTGGGGACAGGTAATGAAAGAGTCTCTGCGGGGGGCAGGTAATGAAAGAGTCTATGTGGAGGGACATGTAATGAAAGAGTCTCTGTGTGGGGAAGGGAATGAAAGAGTCTCTGTGGGGAGACATGTAATGAAAGAGTCTCTGTGGGGAGACATGTAATGAAAGAGTCTCTTTGGGGGGCAGGTAATGAAAGAGTCTCTGTGTGGGGAAGGGAATGAAAGAGTCTCTGTGGGGAGACATGTAATGAAAGAGTCTCTTTGGGGAAGCAGGTAAAGAAAGAGTCTCTGTGGGGGAACGGGTAATGAGAGTCTCTGTGAGGGCAGGTAATGAAAATCTCTGTGGGGCACAAGGTAATCAAAGAGTTTGTGTGGGGGCAGGTAATCAAAGAGTCTCTGTGGGGGAACAGGTAATGAAAGAGTCTGTGGGAGCAGGTGTTGAAAGAGTTGTTGTGCTGAGCAGGACAAATGAAAGTCTCGGTGGGGGGCAGGTAATGAAAGAGTCTCTGTGGGGGGGACAGACAATGAAAGTCACTGTGGGGGGACAGGTAATGAAAGAGTCTCTGTGGGAAGACGGGTCAAATAAAGAGTCTCTGTGGGGAGACGGGTCAAATAAAGAGTCTCTGTGGGGGGCAGGTAATGAAAGTCTCTGTGGGGGTAGATAATGAAAGAGTCTCTGTGGAGGGCAGGTAACGAAAGAGTCTCTGTGGGGGGACACGTCAAATGGAAGAGTCTCTCTACGCTGTAGGTAATGGAAGAGTCTCTGTGGGGGGCAGGTAATGAAGGAGTCTCTGTGCGGGCAGTTAATAAAAGAGTCTCTGTGGCGGGCAGGTAATGAAAGTCTGTGTGGGGCAGGTAACGAAAGAGACTCTGTGGGGGGCAGGGAATGAAAGAGTCTCTGTGGGGGGCAGATAATGAAAGAGTCTCTGTGGGGAGGCAGGTCAAATGAAAGAGTCTCTGTGCAGACAGATAATGAAAGTCTATGTGGGGACAAGGGAATGAAAGAGTCGCTGTGGCGGGCATTAATGAAAGAGTCTCTGTGGGGGAACATGTAATGAAAGTGTCTCTCTGGGGGGCAGGTAATGAAAGAGTGTCTGTGGGGGGCAGGTAATGAAAGAGTCTCTGGGGGGAACATGTAATGAAAGAGTCTCTCCGGGGGGCAGGTAATGAAAGAGTGTCTGTGGGGGGCAGGTAATGAAAGAGTCTCTGTTGGGGAACATGTAATGAAAGAGTCTCTCTGGGGGGCAGGTAATGAAAGAGTGTCTGTGGGGGGCAGGTAATGAAATCTCTGTGGGGGAACAGGTAATGAAAGAGTCTCTCTGGGGGGCAGGTAATGAAAGAGTCTCTGTGGGGGGCAGGTAATGAAAGAGTCTCTGTGGGGAAACATATAATGAACGAGTCTGTGGGGGCAGGTATTGAAAGAATCTCTGTGGGGGGACAGGTAACGAAAGAGTCACTGTGGGTGGACAGGTAATGAAAGAGTCTCTGCAGGGAGCAGGTAATGAAAGAGTCTCTGTGGGGATAGATAATGAAAGAGTCGGTGGGGGCAGGTAATGAAGGAGTCTCTGTGCTGAGCAGTTAATAAAAGAGTCTCTGTGGGGGGCAGCTAATGAAAGTCTGTGGGGGCAGGTAATGAAAGAGACTTTGTGGGGGCAGGTAATGAAAGAGTCTGTGGGGGCAGGTAATGAAAGAGTCTCTGTGGGGGACAGGTAATGAAAGAGTCACTGTGGGGGGAAGTTAATGGAAGAGTCTTTGTGGGGGGGCAGGTAATGCAAGAGTCTCTGTGGGGGGAAGGGAATGAAAGAGTCTCTGTGGGAGGCAGGTAATGACAGAGTGTCTGTGGGGGGCAGTTAATGAAAATCTCTGTGGGAGAACAGGTAATGAAAGAGTCTCTGTGGGGGGCAGGTAAAGAAAGAATCTCTGTGGGGGAACTGGTAATGAAAGAGTCTGGGGGGGATCGGTATTCAAAGAGTCTCTGAGGGGGCAGGTCAAATGGAAGTCTCTGTGGGGGGACAGGTAATGAAAGAGTCTCTGTGACGGGGCATGTAATGAAAGAGTCTCTTTGGAGGACAGGTAATAGAAGAGTCTCTGTGGGGGACAGGTAATGAAAGTCTCTGTGCATTGACAGTTCAGAAGAAAGAGTCTCTGTGGAAGCAGGTTATAGAGGAGTCTCTGTGGGGGGACAGGTAATGAAAGAGTCGATGTGCCGGACATGTAATCAAAATCGCTGGGAGGGAACAGGTAATGAAAGGGTCTCTGGGGGGCAGGTATCGAAAGAGTGGCAGTGGGGGGCAGGCCAAATGAAAGTCTCTGTGGGGGGGGCAGGTAATGAGAGTCTCTGTGGGGGGACAGGTAATGAAAGAGTCACTGTGGGGACACGTAATGAAAGAGTCTCTGCGGGGGGCAGGTAATGAGAGTCTCTGTGGGGGGACAGGTAATGAAAGAGTCACTCTGGGGACAGGTAATGAAAGAGTCTCTGCGGGGGGCAGGTAATGAAAGAGTTTATGTGGAGGGACATGTAATGAAAGAGTCTCTGTGTGGGGAAGGGAATGAAAGAGTCTCTGTGGGGAGACATGTAATGAAAGAGTCTCTGTGGGGAGACATGTAATGAAAGAGTCTCTTTGGGGGGCAGGTAATGAAAGAGTCTCTGTGTGGGGAAGGGAATGAAAGAGTCTCTGTGGGGAGACATGTAATGAAAGAGTCTCTTTGGGGAAGCAGGTAAAGAAAGAGTCTCTGTGGGGGAACGGGTAATGAGAGTCTCTGTGAGGGCAGGTAATGAAAATCTCTGTGGGGCACAAGGTAATCAAAGAGTTTGTGTGGGGGCAGGTAATCAAAGAGTCTCTGTGGGGGAACAGGTAATGAAAGAGTCTGTGGGAGCAGGTGTTGAAAGAGTTGTTGTGCTGAGCAGGACAAATGAAAGTCTCGGTGGGGGGCAGGTAATGAAAGAGCCTCTGTGGGGGGGACAGACAATGAAAGTCACTGTGGGGGGACAGGTAATGAAAGAGTCTCTGTGGGGAGACGGGTCAAATAAAGAGTCTCTGTGGGGAGACGGGTCAAATAAAGAGTCTCTGTGGGGGGCAGGTAATGAAAGTCTCTGTGGGGTAGATAATGAAAGAGTCTCTGTGGAGGGCAGGTAACGAAAGAGTCTCTGTGGGGGGACACGTCAAATGGAAGAGTCTCTCTACGCTGTAGGTAATGGAAGAGTCTCTGTGGGGGGCAGGTAATGAAGGAGTCTCTGTGCGGGCAGTTAATAAAAGAGTCTCTGTGGCGGGCAGGTAATGAAAGTCTGTGTGGGGCAGGTAACGAAAGAGACTCTGTGGGGGGCAGGGAATGAAAGAGTCTCTGTGGGGGGCAGATAATGAAAGAGTCTCTGTGGGGAGGCAGGTCAAATGAAAGAGTCTCTGTGCAGACAGATAATGAAAGTCTATGTGGGGACAAGGGAATGAAAGAGTCGCTGTGGCGGGCATTAATGAAAGAGTCTCTGTGGGGGAACATGTAATGAAAGTGTCTCTCTGGGGGGCAGGTAATGAAAGAGTGTCTGTGGGGGGCAGGTAATGAAAGAGTCTCTGGGGGGAACATGTAATGAAAGAGTCTCTCCGGGGGGCAGGTAATGAAAGAGTGTCTGTGGGGGGCAGGTAATGAAAGAGTCTCTGTTGGGGAACATGTAATGAAAGAGTCCCTCTGGGGGGCAGGTAATGAAAGAGTGTCTGTGGGGGGCAGGTAATGAAATCTCTGTGGGGGAACAGGTAATGAAAGAGTCTCTCTGGGGGGCAGGTAATGAAAGAGTCTCTGTGGGGGGCAGGTAATGAAAGAGTCTCTGTGGGGAAACATATAATGAACGAGTCTGTGGGGGCAGGTATTGAAAGAATCTCTGTGGGGGGACAGGTAACGAAAGAGTCACTGTGGGTGGACAGGTAATGAAAGAGTCTCTGCAGGGAGCAGGTAATGAAAGAGTCTCTGTGGGGATAGATAATGAAAGAGTCGGTGGGGGCAGGTAATGAAGGAGTCTCTGTGGGGGGCAGGTAATGAAAGAGTCTCTGTGGGGAAACATATAATGAACGAGTCTGTGGGGGCAGGTATTGAAAGAATCTCTGTGGGGGGACAGGTAACGAAAGAGTCACTGTGGGTGGACAGGTAATGAAAGAGTCTCTGCAGGGAGCAGGTAATGAAAGAGTCACTGTGGGGACAGATAATGAAAGAGTCGGTGGGGGCAGGTAATGAAGGAGTCTCTGTGGGAGGCAGGTAATGAAGGAGTCTCTGTGGGGGAGAGGTTATGCAAGAGTCTCTGTGGGGTGAAGGGAATGAAAGTCTCTGTGTGGGGGGCAGGTAATGAAGGAGTCTCTGTGGGGAGACAGGTAATGAAAGAGTCTCTTTGGGGGACAGGTAATGAAAGAGTGTCTGTGGGGGGCATGTAATGAAATCTCTGTGGGGGAACAGGTAATGAAAGAGTCTGTGGGGGACAGGTAACGAAAGAGTCACTATGAGGGACAGGTAATTAAAGAGTCTTTGTGGGGAGGCAGTTAATGAAAGTCTCTGTGCAGGGACAGTTCAGATGAAAGAGTCTCTGCAGGGGGCAGGTAATGAAAGAGCCTCTGTGTGGGGCAGGTAATGAAATAGTCTGTGTGGGGGGGGGCAGGTAATGAAGCTGTCTCTGTGGGGTGGCAGGTAAGGAAAGAGTCTCTGTAGAGGGACAGGTCATGAAAGAGACTCTGTGGGGGCAGGTAATGAAAGAGTCTCTGTGGGAGGCAGGTAATAACAGAGTGTCTGTGGGGGGCAGTTAATGAAAATCTCTGTGGGGGAACAGGTAATGAAAGAGTCTCTGTGGGGGGCAGGTAAAGAAAGAATCTCTGTGGGGGAACTGGTAATGAAAGAGTCTCTGTGATGGGACATGTAATGAAAGAGTCTCTTTGGAGGACAGGTAATAGAAGAGTCTCTGTGGGGGGACAGGTAATGAAAGAGTCGATGTGCCGGACATGTAATCAAAATCGCTGGGAGGGAACATGTAATGAAAGGGTCTCTGGGGGGCAGGTATCGAAAGAGTGGCAGTGGGGGACAGGCCAAATGAAATTCTCTGTGGTGGGGGGAGGTAATGAGAGTCTCTGTGGGGGGACAGGTAATGAAAGAGTCACTGTGGGGACAGGTAATGAAAGAGTCTCTGCGGGGGGCACGTAATGAAAGAGTCTATGTGGAGGGACATGTAATGAAAGAGTCTCTGTGTGGGGAAGGGAATGAAAGAGTCTCTGTGGGGAGACATGTAATGAAGGAGTCTCTTTGGGGGGACGGGTAATGGGAGTCTCTGTGAGGGCAGGTAATGAAAATCTCTGTGGGGCACAAGGTAATCAAAGAGTTTGTGTGGGGGCAGGTAATCAAAGAGTCTCTGTGGGGGAACAGGTAATGAAAGAGTCTGTGGGAGCAGGTGTTGAAAGAGTTGTTGTGCTGAGCAGGACAAATGAAAGTCTCTGTGGGAGGCAGGTAATGAAAGAGTCTCTGTGGGGGGGACAGACAATGAAAGTCACTGTGGGGGGAAAGGTAATGAAAGAGTCTCTGTGGGGAGACGGGTCAAATAAAGAGTCTCTGTGGGGAGACGGGTCAAATAAAGAGTCTCTGTGGGGGGCAGGTAATGAAAGTCTCTGTGGGGGGGGAGATAATGAAAGAGTCTCTGTGGAGGGCAGGTAACGAAAGAGTCTTTGTGGGGGGACAGGTCAAATGGAAGAGTCTCTCTACGCTGCAGGTAATGGAAGAGTCTCTGTGGGGGGCAGGTAATGAAGGAGTCTCTGTGCGGGCAGTTAATAAAAGAGTCTCTGTGGCGGGCAGGTAATGAAAGTCTGTGCGGGGCAGGTAACGAAAGAGACTCTGTGGGGGGCAGGGAATGAAAGAGTCTGTGTGGGGGGCAGATAATGAAAGAATCTCTGTGGGGAGGCAGGTCAAATGAAAGAGTCTCTGTGCAGACAGGTAATGAAAGTCTATGTGGGGACAAGGGAATGAATGAGTCGCTGTTGGGGGCAGTAATGAAAGAGTCTCTGTGGGGGAACATGTAATGAAAGTGTCTCTCTGGGGGGCAGGTAATGAAAGAGTGTCTGTGGGGGGCAGGTAATGAAAGAGTCTCTGTGGGGGAACATGTAATGAAAGAGTCTCTCTGGGGGGCAGGTAATGAAAGAGTGTCTGTGGGGGGCAAGTAATGAAATAGTCTCTGTGGGGGAACATGTAATGAAAGAGTCTCTCTGGGGGGCAGGTAATGAAAGAGTGTCTGTGGGGGGCAGGTAATGAAATCTCTGTGGGGGAACAGGTAATGAAAGAGTCTCTCTGGGGGGCAGGTAATGAAAGAGTCTCTGTGGGGGAACATGTAATGAACGAGTCTGTGGGGGCAGTTATTGAAAGTATCTCTGTGGGGGGACAGGTAACGAAAGAGTCACTGTGGGGGGACAGGTAATTGAAGAGTCTTTGTGGGGGGGCAGGTCAAATAAAGGGTCTCTGTGGGTCGACAGGTAATGAAAGAGTCTCTGCAGGGGGCAGGTAATGAAAGAGTCACTGTGGGGACAGATAATGAAAGAGTCGGTGGGGGCAGGTAATGAAGGAGTCTCTGTGCGGGCAGTTAATAAAAGAGTCTCTGTGGCGGGCAGGTAATGAAAGTCTGTGCGGGGCAGGTAACGAAAGAGACTCTGTGGGGGGCAGGGAATGAAAGAGTCTGTGTGGGGGGCAGATAATGAAAGAATCTCTGTGGGGAGGCAGGTCAAATGAAAGAGTCTCTGTGCAGACAGGTAATGAAAGTCTATGTGGGGACAAGGGAATGAATGAGTCGCTGTTGGGGGCAGTAATGAAAGAGTCTCTGTGGGGGAACATGTAATGAAAGTGTCTCTCTGGGGGGCAGGTAATGAAAGAGTGTCTGTGGGGGGCAGGTAATGAAAGAGTCTCTGTGGGGGAACATGTAATGAAAGAGTCTCTCTGGGGGGCAGGTAATGAAAGAGTGTCTGTGGGGGGCAAGTAATGAAATAGTCTCTGTGGGGGAACATGTAATGAAAGAGTCTCTCTGGGGGGCAGGTAATGAAAGAGTGTCTGTGGGGGGCAGGTAATGAAATCTCTGTGGGGGAACAGGTAATGAAAGAGTCTCTCTGGGGGGCAGGTAATGAAAGAGTCTCTGTGGGGGAACATGTAATAAACGAGTCTGTGGGGGCAGTTATTGAAAGTATCTCTGTGGGGGGACAGGTAACGAAAGAGTCACTGTGGGGGGACAGGTAATTGAAGAGTCTTTGTGGGGGGGCAGGTCAAATAAAGGGTCTCTGTGGGTCGACAGGTAATGAAAGAGTCTCTGCAGGGGGCAGGTAATGAAAGAGTCACTGTGGGGACAGATAATGAAAGAGTCGGTGGGGGCAGGTAATGAAGGAATCTCTTTGGGGGCAGGTAATGAAGGAGTCTCTGTGGGGGAGAGGTTATGTAAGAGTCTCTGTGGGGTGAAGGGAATGAAAGTCTCTGTGTGGGGGACAGGTAATGAAGGAGTCTCTGTGGGGAGACAGGTAATGAAAGATTCTCTTTGGGGGACAGGTAATGAAAGGGTGTCTGTGGGAGGCATGTAATGAAATCTCTGTGGGGGAACAGGTAATGAAAGAGTCTCTCTGGGGGGCAGAGAATGAAAGAGTCTCTGTGGGGGAACATGTAATGAAAGAGTCTGTGGCGGATAGGTAACGAAAGAGTCACTATGGGGGACAGGTAATTAAAGAGTCTTTGTGGGGAGGCAGTTAATGAAAGTCTCTGTGCAGGGACAGTTCAGATGAAAGAGTCTCTGGGGGAAGGGTAATGAAAGAGTCTCTGTGGATGGAAGGTAATGAAAGAGTCCCTGCAGGGGGCAGGTAATGAAAGAGCCTCTGTGTGGGGCAGGTAATGAAATAGTCTGTGTGTGGGGGGCAGGTAATGAAGCAGTCTCTGTGGGGTGGCAGGTAAGGAAAGAGTCTCTGTAGAGGGACAGGTCATGAAAGAGACTCTGTGGGGGCAGGTAATGAAAGAGTCTCTGTGGGGGCAGGTAGTAAAAGAGTCTCTGTGGGGGACAGGTAATGAAAGAGTCTCTGTGGAGGACAGGTAATGAAAGAGTCTGTGAGGGGCAGGTCAAATGAAAGTCTCTGTGGGGAGCAGGTAATGAAAGAGTCTCTTTGGGGGACAGGTAATGAATGAGTTTGCGAGGGGCAGGTCAAATGAAAGTCTCTGTGGGGGACAGGTAATGAAAGAGTCTCTGCAGGGGGCAGGTAAAGAAAGAGTCTCTGTGGGGGACAGGTAATGAAAGAGTCTCTGTGGGGGACAGGTAATGAAAGAGTCTGTGAGGGGCAGGTCAAATGAAAGTCTCTGTGGGGAGCAGGTAATGAAAGAGTCTCTTTGGGGGACAGGTAATGAAAGAGTCACTCTGGGTTGAAAGGTAATGAAAGAGTCTGTGAGGGGCAGGTCAAATGAAAGTCTCTGTGGGGAGCAGGTAATGAAAGAGTCTCTGTGGGGGACAGGTAATGAAAGAGTCTCTGTGGGAGGTAGTAGGTAATGAAAGAGTCTCTGTGGGGAGCAGGTAATGAAAGAGTCTGTGTGGGGGGCAGGTAATGAAAGAGTCTCTGCGGGGGGCAGGTAATGAAAGAGTCTCTGTGGGGGCAGGTAATGAAAGAGTCTCTGTGGGGGGCAGGTAATGAAAGAGTCTCTGGGTGGCAGGTAATAAAAGTTTCTGTGGGGGCAGGTAATGAAAGAGTCTCTTTGATGGGCCTATAATGAAAGAGCTCTGTGGGGGGCAAGTAATGAAAGAGTCTCTATGCGGGGCAGGAAATAAAAGTCTCTGTGGGGGGCAGGTAATGAAAGAGTCTGTGTTCGGAGCAGGTAATGAAAAAAGACTCGGTGGGGCAGGTAATTAAAGAATCTCTGTGGGGAGGCAGGTCAAATGAAAGAGTCTCTGTTTGGGGCAGGTAATGAAAGAGTGTCTGTGGGGGGCAGGTAATGAAAGAGCCTCTGTGGGGGGCAGGTATTGAAAGAGTGGCTGTGGGGAGACAGGTAATGAAAGAGTCTCGGTCATGGGGCAGGTAATGAAAGAGTCTTGGTGGGGGGAAGGTAATGGAAGAGTCTCTGTGGGGGGACAGGTAATGAAAGAGTCTCTGTGGAGGGCTGGTAACGAAAGAGTCTCTGTGGGGGGCAGGTAATGAAAGAGTATCTGTGCGGGGTAGTTAATAAAAGAGTCTCTGTGGGGGGCAGGTAATGAAAGAGTCTCTGTGGGGGCAGGTAATGAAAGCGTCTCTTTGGGGGGCAGGTAATGAAAGTCTCAGTGGGGGAACATGTAATGAAAGTGTCTCTCTGGGGGGCAGGTAATGAAAGAGTGTCTGTGGGGGGCAGGTAATGAAAGAGTCTCTGTGGGGGAACGTGTAATGAAAGAGTCTCTCTGGGGGCAGGTAATGAAAGAGTGTCTGTGGGGGGCAGGTAATGAAAGAGTCTCTGTGGGGGAACATGTAATGAAAGAGTCTCTCTGGGGGGCAGGTAATGAAAGAGTGTCTGTGGGGGGCAGGTAATGAAATCTCTGTGGGGGAACAGGTAATGAAGAGTCTCTCTGGGGGGCAGGTAATGAAAGAGTCTCCGTGGGGGAACATGTAATGAACGAGTCTGTGGGGGCAGTTATTGAAAGAATCTCTGTGGGGGGACAGGTAACGAAAGAGTCACTGTGGGGGGACAGGTAATTAAAGAGTCTTTGTGGGGGGGCAGGTCAAATAAAGAGTCTCTGTGGGTGGACAGGTAATGAAAGAGTCTCTGCAGGGGGCAGGCAATGAAAGAGTCACTGTGGGGACAGATAATGAAAGAGTCGGTCGGGACAGGTAATGAAGGAATTTCTGTGGGGGCAGGTAATGAAGGAGTCTCTGTGGGGGAGAGGTTATGCAAGAGTCTCTGTGGGGTGAAGGGAATGAAAGTCTCTGTGTGGGGGACAGGTAATGAAGGAGTCTCTGTGGGGAGACAGGTAATGAAAGAGTCTTTTTGGGGGACAGGTAATGAAAGAGTGTCTGTGGGGGGCATGTAATGAAATCTCTGTGGGGGAACAGGTAATGAAAGAGTCTGTGGGGGATAGGTAACGAAAGAGTCACTATGGGGGACAGGTAATTAAAGAGTCTTTGTGGGGAGGCAGTTAATGAAAGTCTCTGTGCAGGGACAGTTCAGATGAAAGAGTCTCGGGGGGAAGGGTAATGAAAGAGTCTCTGTGGAGGGTAGGTAATGAAAGAGTCCCTGCAGGGGGCAGGTAATGAAAGAGCCTCTGTGTGGGGCAGGTAATGAAATAGTCTGTGTGTGGGGGGGGCAGGTAATGAAGCAGTCTCTGTGGGGTGGCAGGTAAGGAAAGAGTCTCTGTAGAGGGACGGGTCATGAAAGAGACTCTGTGGGGGCAGGTAATGAAAGAGTCTCTGTGGGGGCAGGTAATAAAAGAGTCTCTGTGGGGGACAGGTAATGAAAGAGTCTCTGTGCAGACAGGTAATGAAAGAGTCTGTGAGGGGGAGGTCAAATGAAAGTCTCTGTGGGGAGCAGGTAATGAAAGAGTCTCTTTGGGGGACAGGTAATGAATGAGTCTGCGACGGGCAGGTCAAATGAAAGTCTCTGTGGGGGACAGGTAATGAAAGAGTCTATGCAGGGGGCAGGTAAAGAAAGAGTCTCTGTGGGGGACAGGTAATGAAAGAGTCTCTGTGGGGGACAGGTAATGAAAGAGTCTGTGAGGGGCAGGTCAAATGAAAGTCTCTGTGGGGAGCAGGTAATGAAAGAGTCTCTTTGGGGGACAGGTAATGAAAGAGTCACTCTGGGGTGAAAGGTAATGAAAGAGTCTGTGAGGGGCAGGTCAAATGAAAGTCTCTGTGGGGAGCAGGTAATGAAAGAGTCTCTGTGGGGGACAGGTAATGAAAGAGTCTCTGTGGGTGGCAGGTAATGAAAGAGTCGCTGTGGGGGGCACGTAATGAAAGAGTCTCTGTGGGAGGCAGTAGGTAATGAAAGAGTCTCTGTGGGGAGCAGGTAATGAAAGAGTCTGTGTGGGGGGCAGGTAATGAAAGAGTCTCTGCGGGGGGCAGGTAATGAAAGAGTCTCTGTGGGGGCAGGTAATGAAAGAGTCTCTGTGGGGGCAGGTAATGAAAGAGTCTCTGTGGGGGCAGGTAAAGAAAGAGTCTCTGTGGGGGACAGGTAATGAAAGAGTCTCTGTGGGGGACAGGTAATGAAAGAGTCTGTGAGGGGCAGGTCAAATGAAAGTCTCTGTGGGGAGCAGGTAATGAAAGAGTCTCTTTGGTGGACAGGTAATGAAAGAGTCACTCTGGGTTGAAAGGTAATGAAAGAGTCTGTGAGGGGCAGGTCAAATGAAAGTCTCTGTGGGGAGCAGGTAATGAAAGAGTCTCTGTGGGGGACAGGTAATGAAAGAGTCTCTGTGGGGAGCAGGTAATGAAAGAGTCTGTGTGGGGGGCAGGTAATGAAAGAGTCTCTGCGGGGGGCAGGTAATGAAAGAGTCTCTGTGGGGGCAGGTAATGAAAGAGTCTCTGTGGGGGGCAGGTAATGAAAGAGTCTCTGGGTGGCAGGTAATAAAAGTTTTTGTGGGGGCAGGTAATGAAAGAGTCTCTTTGATGGGCCTATAATGAAAGAGCTCTGCGGGGGGCAAGTAATGAAAGAGTCTCTGTGCGGGGCAGGAAATAAAAGTCTCTGTGGGGGGCAGGTAATGAAAGAGTCTGTGTTCGGAGCAGGTAATGAAAAAAGACTCGGTGGGGCAGGTAATTAAAGAATCTCTGTGGGGAGGCAGGTCAAATGAAAGACTCTCTGTTTGGGGCAGGTAATGAAAGAGTGTCTGTGGGGGGCAGGTAATGAAAGACCCTCTGTGGGGGGCAGGTATTGAAAGAGTCGCTGTGGGGAGACAGGTAATGAAAGAGTCTCGGTCATGGGGCAGGTAATGAAAGAGTCTTGGTGGGGGGCAGGTAATGGAAGAGTCTCTGTGGGGGGACAGCTAATGAAAGAGTCTCTGTGGAGGGCTGGTAATGAAAGAGTCTCTGTGGGGGGGCAGGTAATGAAAGAGTGTTTGTGCGGGGTAGTTAATAAAAGAGTCTCTGTGGGGGGCAGGTAATGAAAGAGTCTCTGTGGGGGCAGGTAATGAAAGCGTCTCTTTGGGGGGCAGGTAATGAAAGTCTCAGTGGGGGAACATGTAATGAAAGTGTCTCTCTGGGGGGCAGGTAATGAAAGAGTGTCTTTGGGGGGCAGGTAATGAAAGAGTCTCTGTGGGGGAACATGTAATGAAAGAGTCTCTCTGGGGGCAGGTAATGAAAGAGTGTCTGTGGGGGGCAGGTAATGAAAGAGTCTCTTTGGGGGACAGGTAATGAATGAGTCTGCGAGGGGCAGGTCAAATGAAAGTCTCTGTGGGGGACAGGTAATGAAAGAATCTATGCAGTGGGCAGGTAAAGAAAGAGTCTCTGTGGGGGACAGGTAATGAAAGAGTCTCTGTGGGGGACAGGTAATGAAAGAGTCTGTGAGGGGCAGGTCAAATGAAAGTCTCTGTGGGGAGCAGGTAATGAAAGAGTCTCTTTGGGGGACAGGTAATGAAAGAGTCACTCTGGGGTGAAAGGTAATGAAAGAGTCTGTGAGGGGCAGGTCAAATGAAAGTCTCTGTGGGGAGCAGGTAATGAAAGAGTCTCTGTGGGGGACAGGTAATGAAAGAGTCTCTTTGGGGGGCAGGTAATGAAAGAGTCTCTGTGGGGGCAGGTAATGAAAGAGTCGCTGTGGGGGCAGGTAATGAAACAGTCTCTGTGGGTGGCAGGTAATGAAAGAGTCGCTGTGGGGGGCACGTAATGAAAGAGTCTCTGTGGGAGGCAGTAGGTAATGAAAGAGTCTCTGTGGGGAGCAGGTAATGAAAGAGTCTGTGTGGGGGGCAGGTAATGAAAGAGTCTCTGCGGGGGGCAGGTAATGAATGAGTCTGCAAGGGGGCAGGTAATGAAAGAGTCTCTGTGGGGGCAGGTAATGAAAGAGTCTCTGTGGGGGACAGGTAATGAAAGAGTCTTTGTGGGGAGGCAGTTAATGAAAGTCTCTGTGCAGGGACAGTTCAGATGAAAGAGTCTCGGGGGGAAGGGTAATGAAAGAGTCTGTGTGGGGGGCAGGTAATGAAAGAGTCTCTGCGGGGGGCAGGTAATGAATGAGTCTGCAAGGGGGCAGGTAATGAAAGAGTCTCTGTGGGGGATAGGTAACGAAAGAGTCACTATGGGGGACAGGTAATTAAAGAGTCTTTGTGGGGAGGCAGTTAATGAAAGTCTCTGTGCAGGGACAGTTCAGATGAAAGAGTCTCGGGGGGAAGGGTAATGAAAGAGTCTCTGTGGAGGGTAGGTAATGAAAGAGTCCCTGCAGGGGGCAGGTAATGAAAGAGCCTCTGTGTGGGGCAGGTAATGAAATAGTCTGTGTGTGGGGGGGGCAGGTAATGAAGCAGTCTCTGTGGGGTGGCAGGTAAGGAAAGAGTCTCTGTAGAGGGACGGGTCATGAAAGAGACTCTGTGGGGGCAGGTAATGAAAGAGTCTCTGTGGGGGCAGGTAATAAAAGAGTCTCTGTGGGGGACAGGTAATGAAAGAGTCTCTGTGCAGACAGGTAATGAAAGAGTCTGTGAGGGGGAGGTCAAATGAAAGTCTCTGTGGGGAGCAGGTAATGAAAGAGTCTCTTTGGGGGACAGGTAATGAATGAGTCTGCGACGGGCAGGTCAAATGAAAGTCTCTGTGGGGGACAGGTAATGAAAGAGTCTATGCAGGGGGCAGGTAAAGAAAGAGTCTCTGTGGGGGACAGGTAATGAAAGAGTCTCTGTGGGGGACAGGTAATGAAAGAGTCTGTGAGGGGCAGGTCAAATGAAAGTCTCTGTGGGGAGCAGGTAATGAAAGAGTCTCTTTGGGGGACAGGTAATGAAAGAGTCACTCTGGGGTGAAAGGTAATGAAAGAGTCTGTGAGGGGCAGGTCAAATGAAAGTCTCTGTGGGGAGCAGGTAATGAAAGAGTCTCTGTGGGGGACAGGTAATGAAAGAGTCTCTGTGGGTGGCAGGTAATGAAAGAGTCGCTGTGGGGGGCACGTAATGAAAGAGTCTCTGTGGGAGGCAGTAGGTAATGAAAGAGTCTCTGTGGGGAGCAGGTAATGAAAGAGTCTGTGTGGGGGGCAGGTAATGAAAGAGTCTCTGCGGGGGGCAGGTAATGAAAGAGTCTCTGTGGGGGCAGGTAATGAAAGAGTCTCTGTGGGGGCAGGTAATGAAAGAGTCTCTGTGGGGGCAGGTAAAGAAAGAGTCTCTGTGGGGGACAGGTAATGAAAGAGTCTCTGTGGGGGACAGGTAATGAAAGAGTCTGTGAGGGGCAGGTCAAATGAAAGTCTCTGTGGGGAGCAGGTAATGAAAGAGTCTCTTTGGTGGACAGGTAATGAAAGAGTCACTCTGGGTTGAAAGGTAATGAAAGAGTCTGTGAGGGGCAGGTCAAATGAAAGTCTCTGTGGGGAGCAGGTAATGAAAGAGTCTCTGTGGGGGACAGGTAATGAAAGAGTCTCTGTGGGGAGCAGGTAATGAAAGAGTCTGTGTGGGGGGCAGGTAATGAAAGAGTCTCTGCGGGGGGCAGGTAATGAAAGAGTCTCTGTGGGGGCAGGTAATGAAAGAGTCTCTGTGGGGGGCAGGTAATGAAAGAGTCTCTGGGTGGCAGGTAATAAAAGTTTTTGTGGGGGCAGGTAATGAAAGAGTCTCTTTGATGGGCCTATAATGAAAGAGCTCTGCGGGGGGCAAGTAATGAAAGAGTCTCTGTGCGGGGCAGGAAATAAAAGTCTCTGTGGGGGGCAGGTAATGAAAGAGTCTGTGTTCGGAGCAGGTAATGAAAAAAGACTCGGTGGGGCAGGTAATTAAAGAATCTCTGTGGGGAGGCAGGTCAAATGAAAGACTCTCTGTTTGGGGCAGGTAATGAAAGAGTGTCTGTGGGGGGCAGGTAATGAAAGACCCTCTGTGGGGGGCAGGTATTGAAAGAGTCGCTGTGGGGAGACAGGTAATGAAAGAGTCTCGGTCATGGGGCAGGTAATGAAAGAGTCTTGGTGGGGGGCAGGTAATGGAAGAGTCTCTGTGGGGGGACAGCTAATGAAAGAGTCTCTGTGGAGGGCTGGTAATGAAAGAGTCTCTGTGGGGGGGCAGGTAATGAAAGAGTCTCTGTGCGGGGTAGTTAATAAAAGAGTCTCTGTGGGGGGCAGGTAATGAAAGAGTCTCTGTGGGGGCAGGTAATGAAAGCGTCTCTTTGGGGGGCAGGTAATGAAAGTCTCAGTGGGGGAACATGTAATGAAAGTGTCTCTCTGGGGGGCAGGTAATGAAAGAGTGTCTTTGGGGGGCAGGTAATGAAAGAGTCTCTGTGGGGGAACATGTAATGAAAGAGTCTCTCTGGGGGCAGGTAATGAAAGAGTGTCTGTGGGGGGCAGGTAATGAAAGAGTCTCTTTGGGGGACAGGTAATGAATGAGTCTGCGAGGGGCAGGTCAAATGAAAGTCTCTGTGGGGGACAGGTAATGAAAGAATCTATGCAGTGGGCAGGTAAAGAAAGAGTCTCTGTGGGGGACAGGTAATGAAAGAGTCTCTGTGGGGGACAGGTAATGAAAGAGTCTGTGAGGGGCAGGTCAAATGAAAGTCTCTGTGGGGAGCAGGTAATGAAAGAGTCTCTTTGGGGGACAGGTAATGAAAGAGTCACTCTGGGGTGAAAGGTAATGAAAGAGTCTGTGAGGGGCAGGTCAAATGAAAGTCTCTGTGGGGAGCAGGTAATGAAAGAGTCTCTGTGGGGGACAGGTAATGAAAGAGTCTCTTTGGGGGGCAGGTAATGAAAGAGTCTCTGTGGGGGCAGGTAATGAAAGAGTCGCTGTGGGGGCAGGTAATGAAACAGTCTCTGTGGGTGGCAGGTAATGAAAGAGTCGCTGTGGGGGGCACGTAATGAAAGAGTCTCTGTGGGAGGCAGTAGGTAATGAAAGAGTCTCTGTGGGGAGCAGGTAATGAAAGAGTCTGTGTGGGGGGCAGGTAATGAAAGAGTCTCTGCGGGGGGCAGGTAATGAATGAGTCTGCAAGGGGGCAGGTAATGAAAGAGTCTCTGTGGGGGCAGGTAATGAAAGAGTCTCTGTGGGGGACAGGTAATGAAAGAGTCACTCTGGGGTGAAAGGTAATGAAAGAGTCTGTGAGGGGCAGGTCAAATGAAAGTCTCTGTGGGGAGCAGGTAATGAAAGAGTCTCTTTGGGGGACAGGTAATGAAAGAGTCACTCTGGGGTGAAAGGTAATGAAAGAGTCTGTGAGGGGCAGGTCAAATGAAAGTCTCTGTGGGGAGCAGGTAATGAAAGAGTCTCTGTGGGGGACAGGTAATGAAAGAGTCTCTTTGGGGGGCAGGTAATGAAAGAGTCTCTGTGGGGGCAGGTAATGAAAGAGTCGCTGTGGGGGCAGGTAATGAAACAGTCTCTGTGGGTGGCAGGTAATGAAAGAGTCACTGTGGGGGGCACGTAATGAAAGAGTCTCTGTGGGAGGCAGTAGGTAATGAAAGAGTCTCTGTGGGGAGCAGGTAATGAAAGAGTCTGTGTGGGGGGCAGGTAATGAAAGAGTCTCTGCGGGGGGCAGGTAATGAATGAGTCTGCAAGGGGGCAGGTAATGAAAGAGTCTCTGTGGGGGCAGGTAATGAAAGAGTCTCTGTGGGGGCAGGTAAAGAAAGAGTCTCTGTGGGGGACAGGTAATGAAAGAGTCTCTGTGGGGGACAGGTAATGAAAGAGTCTGTGAGGGGCAGGTCAAATGAAAGTCTCTGTGGGGAGCAGGTAATGAAAGAGTCTCTTTGGGGGACAGGTAATGAAAGAGTCACTCTAGGTTGAAAGGTAATGAAAGAGTCTGTGAGGGGCAGGTCAAATGAAAGTCTCTGTGGGGAGCAGGTAATGAAAGAGTCTCTGTGGGGGACAGGTAATGAAAGAGTCTCTGTGGGAGGCAGTAGGTAATGAAAGAGTCTCTGTGGGGAGCAGGTAATGAAAGAGTCTGTGTGGGGGGCAGGTAATGAAAGAGTCTCTGCGGGGGGCAGGTAATGAAAGAGTCTCTGTGGGGGCAGGTAATGAAAGAGTCTCTGTGGGGGGCAGGTAATGAAAGAGTCTCTGGGTGGCAGGTAATAAAAGTTTTTGTGGGGGCAGGTAATGAAAGAGTCTCTTTGATGGGCCTATAATGAAAGAGCTCTGTGGGGGGCAAGTAA